>NW_027507790.1:105179206-105511706 GCF_037356315.1 Lithobates pipiens
GGGAGAGGGGGAGAGGGAGAGGGAGAGGAGAGGGAGAGGGAGAGGGGGAGAGGGAGAGGGGGGAGAGGGAGAGGGAGAGGGAGAGGGAGAGGGAGAGAGGGAGAGGGAGGGGGGGAGAGGGAGGGGGAGAGAGGGAGGGGGGAGAGGGAGGGGGAGAGAGGGAGGGGGAGAGAGGGAGGGGGAGAGAGGGAGGGGGAGAGAGGGAGGGGGAGAGAGGGAGGGGGAGAGGGGAACCGCATAATTTGGCACTGCAGTTGATACTGGAAAAAAAAAAATCGCAATGCAAAACAGATTCAACTCGCACTGCATCAGTGTGAACCTAGCCTTAGTATCTGAAGCGTCTTCTATTTCTTCTTTAAGATTTTTGGCCTATTGCTGAACTTGCCTCTTTTGTCCATTCTATCTTTCCAAATTCTCTAGCTTGCCTTTAAGTTTGTCTTTCTGCACACAAAACATTTATTGGTTTCATGCTGCATAATACTATTAATAGGATTTTTTTAATGTTTGCAGTTTCTGTTTTTAGCTTATATTCATCAGTACACACTATAGAGGGATATGTGTTGTCCTTACATCATGTCTAGGTTTACAACCACTTTAAATACAAGACATCATCATTATAAGCAGCTTCAATGCTCATCTCCCTGCTCATTTTAACACTGTAGTGGTGACAAGGCAGGGAGCATGTGGAACGGCACGGCACGGCACCACTATCACATTAACTGCAGTGGTCTATAGATGTAGCCTCCAGACAGGAATGATATTTTCTGCTGGGGTCAGAGGAACTTTGGACAAAAAAAATAGTGCTGTTTTTATAACCTGCATTGATATATATATTTTTTTAATGTACAATTGAGCTTTAAATAAATACAGTATAGGATGTTCTCAAGAAAGCACAATTAAGAAGAAAAAAATGATTACCTTTCTTGACACTTTCACACCAGCCATGTTTATTTTTTGCTGGTTCGTCTTTCTGAATGTCATATTTTATTAGTTCAAAGGGAAATGCAAGCTGTATATGAGATAAATGATATAAAAGTTACTAGTGCTCATTAAATATTCAAGTTGTAATGATAAAAATATGTATATGCTATTTGATAAACAGAGACTATGTCAGTGCATCATCTATACACAAATATAAATCCTATAAATGACTGCACATATAAAAAGGGAGGGTGATCGGTGTGGCAGGAGATGGACAGTTACTGAAACTGATCCCCTGCTGATGGGCTTTTAGTTGCTGCAGGGGGAACTCCAGGGGGATCAGTTCCAGTAATTCCTCTCCCACCACAATGATCACCCTCCCCACCCAAGCACTGCTGTGTGCCAACCCCCCCCCCCCCCCCCCCCCAATAGATAGTGCATCCTGTTCTTTCACTCTCCAGAGAAATGGACTGAGGATTCTGTGTCCTCAGTCACTTTCTCTGTCTTAAAAGTGAGACATCAGGGGTCTGTTTAGACCCCTGGTATTTCACCCCACCCCAATTGGGTTGTTAAAAAATTGCAAAGTAATTTAGAAAATTAAGGGCTCATTCACACAGGTTCTCTGGTCCATACAGTGTGAATGTGCAGTTTGTTTGTGTGGCTAGAGCCTCCTGTTCCTCTATTGGGTTGCATCGGCTGTATGAACATAGCCGTGGGTCCTAATTTGACAGGTGTGCAGGTGTGAGTGAGCAGCTCCAAATGCTATGTTTGGGGCCATAACCAGGGGAACTGATGTTGATCCTCCCACTGTGTGAGGATTTCATCACTTCCTGTTTATTTACAAGCTGTTACCAGCTTGCATAGGCAGTCCCCGAGTTATGAATGACTCCTACTTAAGAACGGCCTCAAATGCCAGCCACTTGTGCACTAGCTGGTGTTGGATACCTTTTCAGCACCTCCGGACACATCCCACACTGCCGTACTATGCCCCAGATAACAGACAACAAGCACCCAGAACATCCCACATCCATGCACAGGTGGCAGTTACACTTACAAATGCACTGTTCCTACCGGAAGTTACAGTGTTGCGACTTATGAACAACTTCGACTTATGAACAAAACTATATTCCCTGTTGTGTCCGTAACTCGGGGACTTCCTACAGCATTTGATCCAACAATGTCAGTGTTTATGCTTAGGAGGTCAGAGAAGAGATATAATCGTGCTATATGTGGGGTCTCCAATGTGCCCCTGTGCCTTTAGGAAGGGGTAGGCTACCTCCAGGCTCACCTGCTCTCTATCCATTATAATACATGTGCTTCTACTATGGAGGTTACCCGTGCTTCTTGCTGTGAAGGCCAGTTATAGGTGGGGGGAGGTGGCCATTTGTTTGTGAGAGATATAGACCCCAGATTTCTCTATAAAGGAGGACCTGTCAATGGCCCATGCTATAACTATGGATGTTCATCCCTTTTAAAAGCAATAAAGTTGAAAAAAAAAAACGAAGAAAGGGACAATGAAAAAAAAAACTGGGCAATTATACCTCCTTCCTGCCCAGGCTAATTTTCAGATTTCAGCGCTGTCGTACTTTGAATTACAATTGCACGGTCATTGCAATACTGTACCCAAACTTAATTTTTATAATTTTTTCACACAAATAAACTGTCTTTTGGTGGTATTTAATCATCACAGGTTTTTTTTTATTTTTGCTAAAGAAACAAAGACCGAAAAAAATAAAAAAATAAAAAACCCCACACACACACACACCACAAAAAAAAAATTTCATAGTTTGTTCTAAAATTGTGCAAACAGGTAATTTTTCTCCTTCACAGGAGGCTGCACTGATGAAGCGGCTTCTGTTACTTCCATGATCAGCTGTCATTGACTGACAGCGGATCACATGACCCTTGACCCTGTTCGGTGATCAGCCAAATCTGAAGGACTCGATGATCAGAGAGAGAGGCACGCGAGCAGCACTATCACAGGATGATGGCTATGGACGTCACTGGAAGCCCACGCTATAGCCGTCTTTCGGCTATAGTATGGGCAGAAAGTGGTTAAAGCACCCCTGTGCTCACATGCAAAAACACATAGGTCCCGCACACATATTTAAACAAGGATCACACCACACATGTGAGGTATCATCACAAACATCAACGTGAGAATAAAAATCGAATTCGGCATTACTGTGCAATGGTGTTGTGCCACATCCTATATCGACAAAAAGAGAAGGAAAAAAACCCCTATTGTTTAGACTTTAAAGGCACGTACAATAGTCAGATAGGATAAAATATTTTTTTATTTTAATAAAGTGTAAAAGTATAACAATCAAAATCAAATGATTACTTACCCTCTTTTGATTGTTATACTTTTACACTTATTAAAATAAAAAATTATTTTATCTTATTTGACTATTGTACGTGCCTTTAAAGTCCAAACAATAGTGGCTTTTTTCCTTCTCTTTCAAACATCAAAGTGAGAGCAATAATTCTAGGGCCAGACCTCCTGTGTAATTTGTAAACTGTAAAGACTTTTAAAGCGTCACATATGGATCATTTAACGTATCAGTTTGGCAATTGTTCCACGGGTGTATGCAATTTTAGAGTGAGAGGTGTTTGGTATCCATTTACTCAGCGTAACACCATCTTTAATATTTAACTCGAAAAAAAGTGTATTCTATTGTATTTTTCTTCAATAAAATTCATCAAAGAGTCATTTTTCTCCCTACAAAATTTGTGAATTGGCCAAGTGGTTAAAGGCCCTGCAAGTACAGAGAAAACAAAACGATTGACGTGCCAGAAGTGCAGTTTCAGCCCATGTGTACAACTTCTCTGACAGAAGTCGGAAGTCAGAAGCTGGAAAACCATCATCCGATCAGTGTGTTCCAGCGGGGCGGGGAATCCGTCCCCCTGTCAGAACACAATAGCTTAGCAGGGGAGATCAACGCACTAACAACGGAATCGGTAAACAAAATGTTTTCATTTAGCCCGCTGAAACTTAGTGTGTACCAGGCTTATGTGTCAGCCATTTCTTTTGCTAAATTAATCAGATCCACCCAAAGGCTAATCATTTTGTAGTCCCAAAACAACTAGGAGGGCCAATTCCTTTCCTTGTAATAACCCTGTAAATGTGCCCATAACAGTATTTTTTGCACTTATAAATCAATTGTAACAAAACACATCGTGTTTTTCAATGCTCTGCAGAAGAAAATGTCATCTAAATCTTCAGTACATTACCTTATAAAAGAAACCAGTGCGCCCAACAGATCCAATTTTTCCAGTATGGTTCATGAAACAAATGTTCCCTTCAGTAGCTCCGTACAGCTCACACATCTTGATGTTACCAAACCTTGCAATGAATTCTTTCCATACATCACTGCGAACACCATTACCAACAGCCATACGGACCTTATGATCTTTTTCCCCTTCTTTCTAAAAAGAAAATAAATAAATAAATAAATAAAATTAATATGTACATAGGGCTTAACATTTTTTTTTTTCTGAAAAAAAAATCATCTTTGTGGGACTAAAATAAAGTACAGTAGCTACTTTTGCCATTTGATTTGCAATTCCATGAAGTCTAAATTAAATTTTCTACAGTTTGAGAAATCTGGTTCAGGTACCGTATATATTCATGTTTAAAGTACTTGATTGTTCTTGTACTTTATATATCCCTTTATCAATACCTATGTTTAATTTTATTGTAACTTGAAAACTCTAAGCCCAGCTCTAGGAAAAATGTAAAGATCCTCCCTTGCAGTGGTTCTAGGACACATTGCAAAGGTTAAATGCTTGTTTATATCTAAGGGACAGGAAAAGCAGTTTTATTTACCCATCCCTTCCCTCCCTGGTAGACAGCACTCACGGGTTGTTCAGGTGGTGAACTGTTTCTCAGCATCCTCATGTCCAATGCAGGGCTATGGACCCTGCATTGATCGTGAGGATGTCAGAAGGCAGCTGACCGCCAGAGCACAGGGGAGAAGAGGCTGTGGGGACCAGACTTGCAGTGCAGAACAGCCTGGGGGAGTGAAGGATCAGCCAAGTGCAATGCTTTTCCCAGTTACTTAGACATAAATGAACATTTAACCATTGCAGTGTAGGGACAGCCCCACTGCAAGAGAGAATTTTATGTTTCACATTCAGCTTCAATTAAGAACACCAAAATGTGGCTGGCCTTTTACTTTTTTTTTTTTTTTTTTATTTAATTTTTTTAAGATTACTGATTTACATTTACAGTGGGTCTAAAGGCTCAAGGTTTTTGACCTTAAAGGACAAAAACCTTCTGTGTGCACCAATAGCCCCCTCCTCCACACCCACCTAATACTCACCTGAGCCCTATCTCAATCCAGAGATGTGCACGAGAGCACTGGCTGTTGTTCAGGGTCTCTGCCTCCTCATTGGCTGAGAGAGCAGTGGGAGTTCCTGCTACGGTTAATCACAGCCAGCGTGCAAATGGGGCCAATCTGTGCTCTGTGTCTGAATGGGGACGCAGAGCAGCAGCTGGGGAGTGAGCCTGCTGGTGCCCCAATAGCAAGCTGCTTGCTGTGGGGGCATTTAGCAGGAGGGAGGGGTCAGGAGCACCGATAGGTGACCCCAAGAAGGGGAGGCCCAGGACTGGTCTGTGCAAAATCACTGCACAGATCAGGCAAGTATTTGACATTTTTTTTTATAACGACACACAATTAGCCTTTAATGCCACTTTAATTGTTGTGTTTTCGTCCAGTATTTATGTTGCATATATCTAAGGGGTCAACCCACCCAAAAGTGAGAGTGGAGTTGGAGGTTTTCAGCACCTCCCTTTACAGTCTTAAAATGAATACATAAATCATCTCATTGAGTGTATATATGTGAAGATCAAAGAATTTAAAGCCTTAAAGTTTTTCACCTTAATGCATTCTATAAACCTTCCGTATTGCAGCTGCCCCCCAGACCACCCTTAACCAAGCCCGATCAGGATCCGATCCACCAATGTGCAGGAGCGCAGCGGCTTCAGCTGCTGTCGCTCTCCTCATTGGACAGATTCATAATAGCTCCCGCTACATCACAAAATCTTGGACACGGGAGCGGGGGGCTGGGCCACATCCTGCTGTCTGTGTCATTGGACACACGGGTGCCCCCACGGAAAGCAGCATTTCATGGGCCCACCCTATAAAGAGAAGGAGCTTGGAGCGCTGGCAGGGGACCCCAGAAGAAGAGGATTGGTGCTGCTCTGTGCAAAACCATTGCACAGAGCAGGCAAGTATAGGCATGTGTGTGATTTTTATTTAAAAAATAGCAAGGATTTACAAGCGCTTTCAGTGGCTAAAGGTCTCATCAACATAGCCTCCTAGAGATATAGAACTCTCAGGTGGTCTAACTTGCAAGCATCTACAAAAACTGGATACATTGTGGGTAGATTCAACCTTTGACCCTAAAACAAAAAAAAAAATTGTCAGAGTTACAACAAGATCTAGGACAGGGTCAAATGCACAATATGACCCTGTCCTAGATCTTCTTGGAACTCGATTTAAACTTCATACTCTGCACTGTACTTTGTTGTGATTACACAAATTCTACCTCTATCTGCTTTTCAGATCTATTTAACTTGTATTAACACACACAAACTGTAAGCCTTAGTCTTTTGCTTGGAATTTTTAATTCCAACTTGATGACACTTTGTTCCACATGCTTCACCTTGTTAGTATATCTTCAGGGCTCTCTTATTTGGCAATGTATGTCACTTGGCAGTTGGCACTTATAAAAATGACAAGCCTAATAAGCAAGAAGGATGTACACAAAGCCATATAACCCACAGCAAGATTGCATTCATCCACATAATTGGAACACAATGGTGCGTTGGCTTGGAATTTTAAATCATTTCCTTGCTAAACTGGAGATCTTTCATCATGACTGTCCACCAACCACTTATTGACTTTTAACATAAAATATTCATTAATGTTTCTACAGTATATTGGATGACCTGGGCCTGATTTCCTGGCCCAGACTACCATTAAGACCATGTAGTTCTTGACTTTTGGTCAAGTAATGGTTTTGAGCTCTGTGTGGTGCATTTTTCATAACAATAACAGACAATCCATTAAGGAGTATTTGAACCTATACACAAGTCTCAAACAGATGAATAGATGGAAAACAATTAAACCATATCTTTATGCCGTGTACACACGACCGGACTTCGAGGGACTAGGTCAGACAGTCTTTCCGACTGACTTTTGGCAGAGTTCCGACTGACTTTCCGAATGAACGGACTTGGTCACACACAATCACACCAAAGTCCGATGGATTCGTACGTGATGACGTACGACCAGACTAGAATAAGTTCATAGCCAGTAGCCAATAGCTGCCCTAGCTTTGGTTTTTGCCCGTCGGACTAGCGTACACACGAACAAATTTCTCAGTCCGGCGGAGTTCCAGTGGAAAAATTTAAAACATATTCTATTTCTAAAGTCCACCAGATTTTTGGCAAGCAAAGGTCCGATGGAGCCCACACACCATCGAATTGTCCGACGGACTCGTTCCGTCGGACCTTTGCTGTCAAAAAGTCCGGTCGTGTGTATGCGGGATTAGGCTCATCTATGCAAAACACGCTAAATGAAGACTTAGTATATCTGTTATTCATGGCAACTAATACAATTATATGTTTAAATAAAGGAAATCTAATAGCTAATGTTCACTTTTAGATATATGAAATGGTACACCAAAGCGAACATCACTAACATCCCAGGAAAACAAATTCAAAATCAACAGTTAACATCACTTATGTATTATTCGATCCTAAACAAACAACCTTGGAAAGACAACTAAATACCACTTTTATTGTATTGATAATCTTAGACTGTTACCTTAAATTAGAAGTTTATCCCTATTACAGCATATATTTTTCTGAAAAATAAGTATATAGGGAAGTGATCAAAGATGCACAAAAAGGTGGTCATAACGACCTCTCCAACTCCAGTAATGGGTTAAAGAATATGTAAATCCAAAATGTCATATTCCTGATATGTGCCTGCTGTACCATGAGAGCACAGCATGATCAGTCCTCTAGCTGTGCTGGGAATTCCTCCAATGATCAGACTTGTCCTGACACACATCCCCTGCACAGCCATTAAGTGAGAAGATCAGCATTCTGCTGTTTCTCCTCCTCCAGAAATTATGCAGCTGAGAACAGGATGTTATTTGATCACAGATGAAAGAGGGGATAAAAAAAAAAAAAAAAAAAAAAAGGGTATTTATAATATTTTATACAGACCTAAGTAGATAACAACCCTGCACACCTGTGTACTCGGTCAGGTTGTAGGCATCTAGTAAAAGCCAGACACAGGGTCAGAACATCCAATCCTGTGTGCGGATTTTACTGGACGCCTGCAACCTGGCTGGTGTGCAGGGTCGTTATATACTTAGGTCTGTTTAAAACATTATAAATACTTTTTTATTTTTTTAATATCCCCTCTTTCATTTGTGATCAAATAACCTCCTGTTCTCAGCTGCATAAATTCTGCAGGAGGAGAAACGGCAGCGTGCTGATCTTCTCACTGAATGGCTGTGCAGGGGATGTGTGTCAGGACAAGTTTGATCATTGGAGGAATTCCCAGCACAGCTAGAGAACTGACCATGCTGTGCTCTCATACCTAGTGTGGGCAGTTTTTGATAGGAAAGCAGAGGGACTGGCAGGAACACCAGGTGTTCCACACAAAGGAAGAAATACAAAGAACAGAATACTTTTTCATACAAGTACAAGGTACAGCAGGCACATATCAGGAATATGACATTTTGGATTTACATATTCTTTAACCCATTACTGGAGTTGGAGAGGTGGTTATGACCATCTTTTGTGTATCTTTGATCACTTCCCTATGTACTTATTTTTCAGAAAAATATATGCTGTAATAGGGATAAACTTCTAATTTAAGGTAACAGTCTAAGATTATCAATAAAATAAAAGTGATATTTAGTAGTCTTTCTGAGGTTGAGGCTGAGGTCTGAGGATAGCTAAGAGTTTTTAAACCACGGGTCTCACCCAGGGGCCAAGGGGCCCCATCCAGGAGACAGAGGCTCTCATTGAGGGGTCAGAGGAGTCCAGACAGAAGCCATGAGACAGCAAGCCTCGTTCCAGGAGTCAGGTTGGCTCCTATCAGGATGTCAGGAGAACCACAATCCATAGGCCAGAAGTGAGCTGTGCTGCAGGAAGCTGCGACTAAAGAGTAGAGAGCCAAGTATCCAGGAGAGCTGGACAACACAGTCATAGAGACTAGTAAGAGGTACAGCGTGGTACTGCACTTGAAGCTGAGTAAGCTTATGAGCCAGGTGACGTGTTTATATTCTGCTGAAGATGGAGAAGTTGCCCTGAATGGGAAACTATGTTGGACGTTTTTGTTTTCTGCAGTTTTAATAAAAGTTGGCTACCAGGCCCCTTAAATATAGTTCCTGTCAGCTGTGGATTCACTGTATAAAAATCCATGTACCACAAGAGCTAACTACCCTATGTCATAATACACAAAATGTTTTAAGAGGGATAGTGGGTATGGCGCTGCCCTTAAACATGTGTGTGTTATGAAAAGTGCTGCATGCTATGTGCAACCAATTTAAACTAAAAAAAACTCACTGATGCTGATGAAGTGATTAGTGTAAAGCCATATAATACATCCACATTGACCTCATGTTACATATAGTAAGTTATATGCTGGTGACAAAGTGCCAAGTGTTAATTGAAAATACACACAATCCCTGCAATAGTGAATAAACACCCAATACATTTTTATGGTGGAAAAAGACCATTCCATAAATGGTTAGATACTGATGTGTGGATCAGTCCATATTAATAAAATCAAATTCAATGTAATGAAAAATAATAGTGACAGGTGCCCTTTATCCCTGCTGGTAATGAATCAGTGCAGGTGTTCCACTCCATGCTCCCCCTAAGCTCCAACACTCACACTTCTAGCATGATTGCATCACTTCCCGTTTTGGTCTATGGAGCGCGCGAGCGTCCCGAACTTCCTGCTTTTGATTTATCAACCGAATGTAAGTGCATGCCCAAATGTTTTTATGAAATAAATGTTATTGCGCTATGGGATGTTATTTCTCTTCTACGTATTACTGAGAAAAAAGGGACCAACTGCTTGAAGGAGCAAAGGAGTATTCCAAGCGTGGGTCTGTGTCCTACCATATAACAGTACAGGCTGTGAATGCTAAATACCCCCTTGAGGGAGAGCTCTCCAGTGAGTGTGGGAGCTTAGGGGAAGTGGAACACCTGCCCCGATTCATTACCAGCACAAATAAAGCGAACCTGTCACAATTAATTTTTTATTCCACTGAATTTGATTTTATCAATATGGACTGCTCCACACATCAGTATCTAACCATTTAGGGACTGGTCTTTTTTCACCATAAAAAAAATTATTGCGAGTTATGCCGTGTACACACTACTGGACTTTCCGGCAGACTAGTTCCGACGGTCTTCCCAACAGACTTTCGGCGGAGTTCCGACGGACTTTCAGTCCGATGGATTAGAACGTGATGATGTGCAACCGGACTAGCATAAGGAAGTTCATAGCCAGTAGCTAATAGCTGCCTTAGCGTCGGTTTTCGTCCATCGGACTAGCATACAGACGAGCGGATTTCTCCATAGGAACTGGGTCCGGCGGAGTTCCAGCAGAAAAATTTGAAACATGTTCTATTACTAAAGTCCGACAGATTTTTGGACAGCAAAGGTCCGATGGAGCCCACACACGATCAAATTTTCTGACAGATTCGTTCCGTCAGACCTTTTCTGTCGAAAAGTCCGGTCATGTGTACGCGGCATTCGTGTATTCATTTTTTGCAGAGGTCGTGTGTATTTTCAATTAACACTTGCCACTTTATTGCCAGCATATAACTTACGGTATATAACATGAGGTCAATGTGTAAGGATTATATGGCTTAAAATTAATCATTTTATCAGCATCAGTGAGTTTGTTATTTTATTTAGATTTGGTCGCATATAACACGCAACACTTTTCATAACACACACACACACACACACACACGTTTAAGAGCAGCGCCATACCCACTATCCCTCTTAATCCTTCACATTAGACCCTACCTATGTAGTGGTCTCAGTGGAGGCAGCAGCCCTTATATTATCACACTATCTGCCATCAGCATGGAACATCTCTACCCATTTTTTCTATACTCAAAATGTTTTGCCCATTTATTTTTCATATACTTTAGGTTCACTTGTTAGGTCCCTTTCACACATGCAGACAGTATGTCCGTATTTCATCCATCCGTTCACGGATGAAATACGGACATACATGCATCCCTATGGGATAGCGGGTGTCTGCGGATGAACATCCGCAGACACCCGCTATTGTCCGCCTCTGCTACTGTCCGATTCTGCAGACGGTCCGTGCTCATCCGATCCCCATAGAGGAGAGCGGAGAGCTGACAGGGCGGTCCCTGCACAGTGTGCGGAGACCGCCCTGTCCGCCGCCAGCTCAGCGGGGACAACGGAGCGATCCCCGCTGAGCGAGCGGATCATCACGGGGTGGATCATTACTGATCCACCCCGTGTGAAAGGGGCCTTAATGAGTTGTTTAAAAAAAAAAGGTCAATCAAAAGATTAAAGATATTGAAAAGGGGTCTGATCAGTTGGTGTTGGTAACAGTTTTATTGTTCCTTCAGTTTTCAAAATCATCTGCAAGGTTATTCTAAGCCTTCATAAGTTTCACACATTTCCTAATGCAAACAAATCAGCTATTAGCAAATTTGAGCTCTGATAAACATGATTTTTATGTGAATGAATATCTTTTTCACACTCCCCTACCATACATAGCTGTGAGAGCAGAAGCATAGCTCACTGAGCGGGAGTTGGCAACATTCCTGAATACACAGCAATATTCTATATTACTAGCAGAAGGCAACAAAGATATGCTTTCAGTAAAGGCAGCTGGCAGAAAACAGACACCTACATATTTCGTCCAGTCTAACTGGGTTCAAATTCTTTCAGACTTGATTTGTTAAAATTGGTTGATAAATGTGTTTTAGATGTTTTGCAGAAAATCTGTTACAGATACAGAAAATCGTTTGATTCACAATAATAATGTTTATCAAAATAGCACATACATTTTACATAAAAAAACAAAGATACCCTTTAGAATTCTGTCGTGCTTTCACCTTAAAATTGGCAGTATTACTGCCAGATTCATGTACCCGACAGAGTCTATTTGGAACAGAGTGACCAGTTCCCCATCTAAACCGCCTTAATATTGGCTGACCGGGCACACCAGTGGGCAGAGCCATAGCAGCTATTATAGCATTTTTTTAATCTGCCCACTACCACTGCCAATAAGAAGCAAGCAGACCTGATGGGAAACTAGTATCTTGTTTGCAATTAGGCTCTACCCACCCAACAGGCTATGCCCCATTGGGGACTACTTCCCCCATCAGGTCTCTACTGTGAGCTTTTAAATTTCCCAAATATGGGCATTGCCATATTTGGTACTGATACCTCTAGTATCTTGGCAGACAGCTGAATGGGGCTGGGCATAGAGCCCTGTGCAGGAAGCTTGTCTATATTCCCATCGCACAACTTTTTGGAAATAGGGCTCGTCGGTAGCAGGTGCTGCAGCGACTACCAGCCATATACCGTATACATAACGGATCAATGCACATTTTCGCAAGCACACCATGGATCTTGAAATTTTGTTAATGTGATGCCCAATGAATGGACAGCTAGATGTAAAAATTACTTTACCCAATTGACTACCACAATTAGAACCCAACTCCAGCTAATGTTTTCTAAGCAGTTGCCATCAACTGGATTTATTTCCTCGTGGGATAACCGTTTTAACTAAATGAATAATATTACAAAAATCCTTGTCAGTGTTAAATGGTTTGTCTCATTCTTCAGGCAGTTTTTGTTTTAGCCAATGAAAAGCACTAGGGGGAGGAGACCAGTTTTTACTAGCTAAAAAAGCCTGAAAAAGGACACAAAAACCAATTTGCACATTTTCAGGAGTTCCCATTCAAGTTTGTGTGGCCAAAAGTGTCCGATTCTGTCACAAAAGTAGCTCATGTAGCTTTGGTTTGTCAAGCTACATAATGCTCAAGTGTGAATGGAGCCTATGGCAGGAATAAATGTTTCTTAAGTTCATTTCTAAGTACAGTATATCATTCCTAAATTTATCTTATTGCTCTGTTCTATTTATGTAGCTAGTACACATGCATATTTCAACTTACCACAGGCTGTTTACATAAGTATCGGCAGAGTTCACCAATGTACTGGAACACTGTAACATTGTTCTTTTTGCAGTCAATCCAAAACTGACTTGCTGAAAACTTCTTCCTTAGTACACATGTTGCACCTGCATAAAATATTTAAACATCATACATTTAAAATTGCAATCATCATCAAGTGAACATCATATGTTTAAAAGCAAGAGAATGTTGTCAACAGAACAGTGCTCATGACTTTATATTTAAAAAGTGAACCTGTTCTTCTTCGTGCAGGACATACAGTATCTCAAAAGCCGGTCTAGGGGGGCGGGACCTTGCTACAGCACTGAACACAGACCCAACTCCATGACACACAGCGGGAGATGCCCGTTGCGTGTGTGCAAGCCATCATCCATGGGGAGTCTGTATTGATGGGAACAGTGAGGCTGCAAAGATGGGCACAGTGAGGCTGCAACGATGGGCACCATAAAGCTACATTTGATGGGCACAGTGAGGCTGCACTGATGGGTACTGATATGCTTTATGTTAATGTTAATATTGTTAAAGTTGTTGGTAATATTTATTTTTGGAACTTCATTCTGCATAAAACATTTAACAGTGTAATTTCATGAGACAATTTAAGAGGGTGTGTTTAGGGGTGGAGCAGAGCAGGGGAGGGGTTGGGTGGGACAACTGGTGGCAAGTAACTCTTAAGGCCTGGCTACTGGCTCAGGGCTTCACATTTTGAACCTTTCTGTAGTTGAAGGTCAATAGTTAATGGTGGTTCCTGCAGTAGCTTGTACTTATTTCCTGATTCTCTCCTACTCCTCTGTTTGCTGGCAAGAAGGAAAAGAAGCTGTATGCGAGCTTTAGGTTGTAACTAAGACTAGACCCACACTATTTAAGGTAGGAGAATGTGTGTAAATCACATGCATTCCCCCACCAGTAGCAAAAACACGCAAGCGCAAGGAGGTGCCATTAATTGATAATGGCATCCCCATGCATATTCCTGTGTGCAAAAACACATAACACCAAGTGTTTCCATGCATATTCTGCAGGTGTAGCAACCTATTTGGGCTGCTGTGACTGCGCAAATACAGCTGTGGGCAACTACATAATTGTGAACCTAGCCTTAGATCTTACACAGTGTTTAGAAATGATTCTCTCCACCTTAATGTGGCAGAGCTGGGTGCCTGCACTGCCAATACTCCTGCACCTGGATTATCATGGTGGAGGAAAGGATGCGAGTTACATGCTTACCACACAAAAAGCACAGTTTATGACATTTTTGTTTTCTGGACAAACAGAGCAGTGGGGAAACAAACAAAAATAAGATTTTTGACTTATCAGTAAAATCTTTTTCTTGAACTACAGCACTGAACACAATCTTTAGTTGTTACCGTGGGCTTTATACTGCTACCTTCAGGTGACTGGACACCGGAAAAAAAAAAAAAAGCTGTTGGGACATTGCCTATATAACCCCTCCCACTTCCCACTAGCCTATGTTGTGTAGCAAGCAATAGGAAGATCATGGGGACAGAAGAAAGGGCCTATGTCCCACACTGTACCCCAAGAAACAGATATTACCAACTGGTCAAAACTCCTATTTTCTTAGTTGTTTCTTGTGGGACACAGGATTTTTGGTCATTATGGTACATCCCAAAACAGTCAATATAAAATCCTCACACCTGTGCAAACTGAAATAACGAGTGAAGAAAAAAAAATAATAATAATAATTTGTATAGAAAATGTATAGAAATATTGAGAGCTGCTCTGTACAATACTAAAATTAAGTCTAAAGATCAAAAGATCAATGTTGCTGACAAAATACGTTGGGCGGCATAGGTTTTTTTGCTGGCAGGATATCCATTCTGGCTCCTCTGACTTTGCGAGTGGGGCTTTGTTTTATTTGGCTGTATAACTCATGTGAGTGCAGACACTGAACACGGAGTGAGCAGGCAAGCGGCCGCATTTTCCAATGCTACTTCTATAGTTCCGGCCACTGCATCTCTAACAGCTGAATATCACTCCGCCACCTGCTGTCAGTTATACTATAGCTACAACTATAGAGGTAGCATTGGGGCTGGATTAACCCCACTGTTTTTAAACAAGACCTGCCCGCTGCCACCACGAGGCTTTCAGTCCACCACTGCCCCTTGTCCAAGAAAAATATTTGACAGGACCGTCCCAGGCAGGAGGAGGAGGCAGCTTTTTCCTCCCCGCTTTGCCTCCAAGTGCCCTGCTTCCCAGCTTCCGCTCTGCAGTGCCAACAGCGCAACAACCTGAGGTGAGGAGGATGCGCCAGGACTCAGGAAATGTCACTGGTAAGGGGGGAGTTGGGGGCACAGACTAGCAGTGTGTGTGTGTGTGTGTGTGGCTCTGCAGCAGGCAGGAAGAGACGGGGGTTTAGTGCTTTTCATCTATCCTTTGAATTCTTTCATATGTTGTGTTGAACAGCTAGTAAGAAGTGTGTATCACTGTTCACGTGTTCAGGGATGTTCTTCTCATCACATGAATGTAAGCCAACATGCTCTTTGGTTCCCAGTGACTATGCAATGTTCTGTACCTGAAGTCCAGGATATGTCATGGGTAACCTACCCATAGTACAGCCGTGTTAACTTAATGGCAGTGGGGAAGTCTAATACTGCTGGTGGGATCTATTGTTTCTGGGAGGTCAATTGTTGATGGGAGAATACTACCATTCCGGGAGGGGGCTGGAGAGTATATTGATACTGGATGCTGGGAGATCTATTGTTGCTGGGGGGTATTTTTTGTGGGGTGATCTATTGTTGCTGCAGATATGGATTGTTAATGGGAGGGATCTGTAGTTGCTGTGATTGATCTAATTTTGCTGGGGAGATGTCTTGTTCTTGGGGGGGGATCTATTGTTGCTGGGGGATCTACCAAATGTATTTAATGCAGTAAATACAGTTCAGGATATTTAAAAAAATAAAATAAAAATCCTACTTACCGTGCAGTTTTTAAAATTGCTTATTTGATTCATTTAAAATGCATTGCATTTGATGCAATAAATGCATTTGATAAATGTTATACATACACACACACACACACACACACACACACACACACGTGTGTTTGAGCTTTGGTTTGAAGTGCACACCCTAATGCAATAGGCTGCGCATGCCTATGTTGGGCGGGATTTCTGAGACACGTCACTGCCAGTGTTTGGAGTGCAGGTGAAACGCAAACCAGCATTTTTACTTTAATTTTCAATGTCTAAGCAATTTTACTTGATGCAAGTGCATTGTTTATTGAAGCCCCAGAATCACCCTTAGCTGGTTTGGAGGGTTATGTCATAACCTTTTTCTGGGATGGAGAAAAGACTCATCCTAGATATGTGACGATATGTGAAGCTGAGGTAAATGGTCTGACTGTGTACTGAGGCATCTGTTGATGGAACTAGGATCTCTAATAATGTGTTTAGTCCAAACAGCAGGTTGCATGTTGGGGCTTTAAAGGGGTTGATATCTATCTATCTCTAATATATATATATTATATATACACATATATACTGTACATATATACATACATATATACACACACACACACACACATTTTTTTTTTAAATAACAAACATGTTATACTTACCTCCTCTGTGCAAGGGTTTTGAACAGAGTGGCCCGATCCTCCTCTTCTGGGGTCCCTCAGCGGCAGTGAGAGCCCAGGGCTACTGCTGCCATTAATCTATCCAATGAGGACCCAAGACAGTGGCTGGAGCTGCTGTGCTCGTCCCTGTCGCTGGAACGATCGGGTTCAGGTAAGTAAAAGAGTCTCTGGGGGGGGGGGGCTGCTGCACTACAGAAGGTTTTTCACCTTAATGCAGACATGGCCAAAGTCTCACCCACGTTCTGGTTTCAAATGGAGATATAGATAGATAGTTAGATATCTTTTGTGACCCCCATTGAAACCCCAGCGCCACAAAAGATATATACGCCGACTCCTGCTGTCTCTGAGTGGAAGGAGGGGGCGGGCGCCTGGACTTGCATCTGGATCTCAAAGTTTCCGACAACAAAATCTGTTGTCGGAAATTCTGATTGTGTGTACACAATTCCGAAGCACAAAGTTCTACGCATGCTCGGAATCAAGCAGAAGAGCCACACTGGCTATTGAACTTCAATTTTCTCAGCTCGTTGTACGTCACTGCGTTCTTGATGTTCGAAATTTCCGACAACATTGTGTGACCGCGTGTATGCAAGACAAGTTTGAGCCAACATCCGTCGGAAAAAATCCCATGGATTTTGTTGTCGGAATGTCCGATCGTGTGTACGCTGCATTAGACCGAATTTTAATGGTTCAAAGAATGTCAGGCAAAATGGTCGGACCTCATGCATGTTCACTTCGTCAAACCTTGCCCTCTTTGAAAAAAGTTTGGACACCCCTGCCTTAATGTATAGAATGCATTAAAGTGAAAAACCTCAAGGGTTTGCAGGGCCTTTAACCTCTGCTGGATCCCTAAACACTGAATTATCTTACGTTTGGAGTTTGTATGGGTCTTGGTAAGACTAGAATTGCAAGGGTCTACCGCAGGAACTGTCTACTTTTACCAGAGATCTGGAAGGGTTTTCACCATAGCCAGTGGTTTGTGGAGGAATATATATATATATATATATATATATATATATATATATATATATATATATATATATATATATATATATATATATATATATATAATTATTTTTTTTTTCTATGTTGTATTTCTGAGTGTCAATATCTGCAGCTTAGCTAGTCTAACTATGGGGTTGATTTAGTAAAGGAAAGTGCACTTGGAAGTGCGGTCACTGTAGATCTGAGGGAGACATGCAAGGAAAATTTTTGCTTGCACATGATTGGATGACAAATCAGCAGAGCTTCACCCCATTTCAGAACTACAGCAAGCACATTGGCAGTGCACAGTATATTTGCCTTTAGTAAATCAACCTCCCTGTTTTTTTACAACCATTTATAATAGGCGGCCAATTTATGCAAAGTTTTACATACTCTACATTCACTCTACATTCACATACTTCCATGGTCTCAAGGAGCTTACAAACCAAGGTCCCCATTTCACTTGCATGCATAGATACACATACTAAGGCTAACTGGGAATGGGCAGCACTGTGACTCACCCAATTCTCTGTCAGTATAAAACATGGAGCTTATTAACATGAAGAGAGCGTGAGAACGAAGACATCAACTGTGTAGTGATGCTCCTTCCATGTACAGTCAGCATACTTCTGGTGGGCTAGTAACCAAGCAGCATTGCTCAATTACAATGGAGAAAAGCAAGGTCAGTGATCGGATCATGCTGCTTGGCAGAGGCATCAGGATTGGATGAAAAGAAAAGAAAAGAATAATAATAATATTAGCAGGTAAATGATTACCCAAATAAGTAGCCACGTATTGAGTAGTTTGTCTGGAGTTTAGTTTGATCTGATTATTGACTACATTTTGTGCAAAATTCTAACTAATGGTTAAAGTAAATGGGTGCATTGAGACATAAAATTGTTTTCAGTACAAATTTACATGCATATTTTCTTTACCTTTAAATGAAAACAAATTTTTGTTGGGGGGGTGCACTAATCAATGGCCCAAGTGCATGCAAATAAAAAAAGTTTCCCCTGTTCGTCCTGGAGCAGGAACATTTATGGAACTGTAAGTACCGGTTCACACTACAGCGACTTGGGACCCGCCTTGACAGACCTCATGTTGCCCCAAGTCGCTGGACATAAGAAATTCCATTGAAGTGAATGAGAGCCGTCTTAATGTACACTATTGAAGTTGCTCCGACTTCAGAAAAGGTTCCTGTACTGCTTCAAGGCAACTTGTACCCATAGATTTCAATGGAAGTTGTCTCCAAGTCCGATCTCTATCTATATTGAAGCGACTTTACAGGGAAAAAAAAAATAATAATTTACCCAGGTACTTCCCACGTTTACCCAGGCAACCCCCTCCCACAGAGCTGATTATTCTGTGATTGGCCACAGCCAAAGTTGCCTGTCCTGGAGGCAACTTTAAATCGCATTGAAGTCACCTCCAAATTGCCTTGCAAAGTTACACTGTAAGTCGGGCTGCTCCTGTCTGAACTGAGCCTAAAAGTCTTGGGGTAAGCTTGGCAACCTTACAAAACAAACATTGTAGCAAGCAATGTGGTCCTAACACGGGTGTCTTAGAAGGTGTGATTAAATGGTGTCAGACATTACATGTCATAGTCACAGTATGACTTAAAGGATAAATGTGCTTTGAAAACATAGTAGTTCTTTTAATAGAACAAGGAAAACCAAGCAACTGTACAAATATAATCCCTCACCTCTGCCCTTTCCTTTCACTTAATGAAAGTTGCCATTACCAGCCCAGGTCAATGTAAGCATTGCTTTGTCTACATTCAGTTCTCTGCCTGTCTGCATTGATTAATGACCCAATCAAGATGGGAGCTACTTGTTTGTTTGATGCCTTTAGTGCTTGGAGACAAAACTGTATGATATGTCTACTACACTGTGCTCCAAACACTAGACAAAGGTCACAAACCACTCAAAGAAAATGTCTACACTGACCTGCACCTGTAATGACAGTTCTTCTAGAATAGGGAAAGAAATACAGGTGGATTAAATATTAAAAAGTTGTTTGTTCTCTTTGGATACAATTATAATAATGCATGTGTTCTAAAACCATTATCATTTAATGGAAACCTACACTGAGCGACATATGAAGGCTGCAATTAGTGACCTCTGTGTGAAACTGCTAGCTGCCAAGCTTTCAATGGCTTCAGTAATTACTTAAGCTAAATATACATTAGTAGATTTCTGAACAAAATTTAGTAAGAAGATTTGTACAAAAAAATTCTCAGTACATTTATTGGCTTGACAAATGTCTGAAAATGTTCAAAATGTTATTTGTTTTTAACAATTGATTTTTGAATGAATGTAATTTCCTAAACAAAACCCACATTCACGGTTAGAAAAACCATTAAAGAAAAATTTTCCATCCTGCTCCTTCATATTTTCTCATCATCGGAGTCAAAAATGATCATTGGTTTTCCTTGGTTAACGATTAGAAAATCGAACAAATGTTCTTAAAGCAGAGTTACACACGTTTTTTTTTTCCGTTTATTAAAAGTCATCAGCTACAAAAAGTGTAGCTACTGACTTTTAATAAACAATCACCTGTGCCACGGTCCAGAGATGCGGCCTCGCATGTGCGAGTCAAGCTGCGCTCTGCTAGTGGCCAGGCAATCTCCTGGGACCTGTGACAAGTCCCAGAAGATTGCAGAGAGGGAAGGGCTGCCTAGGGGGAGAGGAGTCACCTAGGTGGCCAAGAGCAGGAAGGAGGATGTGAGACAGGAAGTCCCACTCTCCAACTAGGTACCCACTCCCTCCCCCCCAAAAAAAAAAATGACATGCCAAATGTGGCATATCAGGGAGCGAGGAGTGCTCAAAGCTGTAGTTCCACTAAAAATTTAATTTTTGCTTGAAGAACTATTTGTGTATACCCAGCTTAAGAGTGCATTCACGTGTTGGCAATGCACCTGCTCAGTAATAACATGCAAGAACCCCAGTGGGGATCCTGCAGCTGCCTGTCTGCATCCAGGGCCAATCATGTGCATGTTATGGCTGCATAAGCGATTACATGCCAAATCGGCAAGATTGGCGGCAGGAGCCAGCAGCCTTCTATTGCTTTCAATGGGGCTGCCTCATGCAGCTCATCGCAGGAACCTATGCTGGGGTCCTTGTGTGTATGCAGCCTTAGTCACAGACCTGAAACAAGTAACCTCCATATAAAAAATGGGGATTTCCATATCTGCATGTATTCCATATTAAACATTCAGAACAAACTAAAGCTGCTGGATTAGCAGAATAAAAGGTTAGCAGCCCTCACATCGCACTCACTCTTTGCTTTTTACTTTCACTCTCAAGTTAAACATTTAAGCTGAACCCTACACAAAACAAGTTTTTTACAGAGTGAGGAAACATTAGAACCTTGGTCATATGATTCATTGTGCCCCTACTGGTGAGATTTTGCCCAACCCTTATCTGGCCAACACCCATCACCTTGATTGAAGTAAAGAGAAAGATCTATAAGGGGGGACACACAGTAAAGTAAAAAGTTGCAGAGGTTCCAATCCTTCCTAATTTCACTTAAAATAAAATGTTGCTATCTGTTTCCCTCATGTCATGTTCCAAGGCCCCTTTCACACACGTGGACGGATTTTCAAGGGGACCCAATCAGACCATCCATTGCCCTCTATGGAGCAGTGGATGTAAATGGACATGTGTCTGTTTACACCCATCTGCCTTCGATCTGCTCCCCTAAAAACAGACAGATGGGAGATCCATTCCCCATCCGTCTAGTGCAGGGGTCTCCAAACAAATGGCAAGTTTATGGTCCTTCAGATTTCAGGGGAGGCCAGACTGTGGCCAGTTGGAGTAAACAATGCCTAGTTTTAGTGGAAGGAACAGTGCCCCATCATTGCAGTCAGTGGGAGGAATAGTGCCCCATCATTGCAGTCAGCGGGAGGAATAGTGCCCCATCATTGCAGTCAGTGGAAGGAATAATGCCCTAAAAATTGGTGTCAGTTGAAGAAAAAAAAAGTGTCCCAAAGGCCAGATAAGGACAAGCAAAGGGCCACATCTAGTCCCTGGGCCATGGTTTGGAGACCACTGGTCTAGTGGATTTGATGACAGTTGGATATTAAAAAAAAAAAAAAAAAAAAAAAAACAGGACCAGCGGTCCACCGCTTCACCCCATTTACTAAAGCCAGTCATAGACAGATCGAAATGCACTGGCATCCTAACTGTGGAGAGGAAAGGGGAGAAAAGAACCTCCATCAAAGCTAGGTACCCCCCCCCCCCCCCAACACAAAAATTTACATGCCAAATGTGGAAGAGGAGAATTTCTCCTTTGGGTGAAGTTCACTTTAAGCAATCTTGTTTCCTTCAACCCATGGTCGAAGGAGTGAAAATTGCATAATGTAGGCCCAGCCTAAGCTCTGGAGCATCTAAGCTTGCAAAGTGCACAGTCTATTTGCCTTTAGTACATCAACCCCAAATTACTTTCTGGTCTTTTATTTACAACTAAGCATCAACAGTGAGCAATAACTATATTTGACTATACACTAGATATGACTGCTGGAATAACTGTGGAGGGTAATAACGGCATATCTTGTGAGTATGACCCATGTCTGTTAAAAACCCAAACACCTAGATAATACTGGCAAAAATAGTAATGATATCAAAATAGACTCCTTTTAATTTCAATTCTGGGTGTGTAAGCATTTTTGTCATAATCAAGTCATTTACTAAAGCCATAGTTCAAAGTGATTTTTGAAATGTTAGGGCTAACAGAATTTTTTTCTACGCGTCATACATGTTTATATAAATGATACTGATACTGTTCAAGATAAAGCAGAATACAGATAACATACCAAGGTAGACACATCCACCAATCCCAATGAGGGAGGCTGCGCTATGGTAGAGTGGTAGTGTAACATATATATTATCATCTGGATTGCCCCCGAATGCCCACATTCCAGCAGCACCCCGCAATGCTTGAAGCTGACTGATAACAGCTGCTTTTGGGAGACCTATAAAGAAAAAAAATGGGCTTTAGAGAAAATGTTAAACACTCCTGAAGATCAGATAGATTTTTTGTTAAAGGATTTAGACTTTTCTATGAAGAAAAGCTATTTCTGGTAAAGTGGTTTCCTCCTACAAGTGATGCCATGATTAAAAATTAATTAATTTCACACTGCGCCGCCTAGGGCGTCGGCGGTAAAGCGGCGCTATTTGTAGCGCCACTTTACTGCCATTTTAGCGGCGCTATTCGCCCGCTAGTGGGGCAGTCGAAAGGGGGTAAATGCGCCCACAAAACACAGACTGATCTGCGTTTTCCCGGTGGTATCGCAGCGCTGCCCCATTGATTTCAATGGAGAGCAGCGGTGGAGGAGCAGTGGAGGAGTGGAGTGGAGGAGTGGTGAGCTCACCGCGGGCTTTCACACTGGAGTGAAAGGAGCCATTTTTTTCAAGCGCTACACAGGTACTATTTTTAGCGCTGTAGTGCCTGAAAAACGCTGGCAGTGTGAAAGGGGTCAAATTGGGAAAATAAATCGAATTTTCTGTAATATTTGGCCCAAATTATTGTTATGGAATAGGTTCCTCTATGACAGTGATGGCAAACCTTGGCACCCCAGATGTTTTGGAATTACATTTGCCATGATGCTCATGCACTCTGCAGTGTAGTCGAGCAACATGGGAAATGTAGTTACAAAACATCTGGGGTGCCAAGGTTCACCACCACTGCTCTATGACATCTTTATTGTATGGAAATGTGATACCAGTACACTTGAAATGTTTTACATTTTAAAGACTAATAACCAATATGGGATACAGTGATACAAGGCACCTCTCTTCTCTTTTATACTAAGCTGTGACATGACACTACTTGTATATCAAGACATCACTTGTTCATCAAGTCCAAATATATATAAGCTTGTCTTGCAAAATACTCTCGGACAAAAGGTTTTACTGTATTTGGAATATCAAAAGGTCAATTAAGGATCAGAAGGAACTGTACATTTATAAAGAAGATTAGAAAAGATAAAATGTATAGAAGGAGGGAAAAAAAAAATAGGCGTAGGGGGAAAATCAGTAAAACGTTGTAATATACAGAATTGGCAAAGGGATGAAATACTGAAAAATTAGCAAAATGTAAATAAGGTTAATGATTTTTATTACTAACAATAATATACAGCATGGAGAATATAGAACAGACCAGTGTATTTTTTTTTACATGTTTTCAAATGACAAAGTAATATCGGATAGATATGGGTTTATAGGGTTAGCTGGGGTCTAGCACCATGACTGTTAAAGTGCAACAGTGGGTTGACTGTTATAAGGTTGATTAACTACACACTAATAATAAAATTTGTCTATCAAATAAATAACCTGAACAGTTAAATATTTCTAATTATTTTAATTCTTATATGAACAGTTAGAGCAGCCCTCAAAAATTCCACTCGCCTACTCGCATTCTGCAAGTTGAATTTAGTGCAGGAAGAGCGAGGAACAGGGGCAGACAAGGCTGACAGTTTCCTGGCTTATCGCTTCTGGCAGAAGCGGTGCGGCCATCAGAGCGGCCCGCTCTGATGTCCTGTAAAAAAGCCTGCACCACTTCTAACAGAAGGTTTTAACCAGGAAACTGTCAGCTGGAGGACACAGAGCAGCAGGACCAGACTGCCCTGGGGCCGCTTTGAGCGGAATCTGAAGCTCATCTGAAGCCCACACACACACACACACACACACACACACACACACACACACACACACAGCGGTCATCCCCTGCAGTGTGTCACAGAGCTGCGTCAGTGTTCAGCAGCGGTGGTCCTCTAACAAGGTTCCACCCCCCTAGACCGGCTTGTGTGATAGTATTGAATCAGTGTTCCGCCTATCACATGAGCCGATCAAGGGAGGTGGGACCTTGTTACAGCACCACTGAACACAATCCCAGCTCTGTGATACACAGCGGGAGACACCCACTGTGTGTGTGATCCATCATCCATGGCGAGTCTGTATTGATGGGCACAGTGAGGCTGCAATAATGGGCACAGTGAGAGTGCATTCATGGGCACTGTAAAGCTGCATTTGATGGGCACAGTGAGGCTGCAACGATGGGCACCATAAAGCTGCAGTTGAAGGGCACAGTGAGGCTGCACTGATGGGCACTAATATTTATTTTTGGAACTTCATTCTGCATAAAACATTTAACAGTGTAATTTCATGAGATAATCTATGAGGGCGTGTTTAGGGGCAACTGGTGGAGAGCATCTCTTAAGGCCTGGCTAGTGGCTCAGGAGTTCACATTTTGAGCCCTGAGTTAGAATACTAATCATTTATTTTATTTCAGTGCTGTGCCATAATACTATTTTTGCTTGATATCTTATTTAGATATTGTACTATTATAGCAATTGAAGATAAAAATCATTGAACAGTTGAACATAGAAAGCAATTATTACTGCAGAGCTTCTGATCTATAGGCAAGGGGTTACAACTGATACAGAAATGTTTTAAATCAAGTAAATTCTTTGGAGGAAATTCATAAACAATGTCAGTGCTTGAGACCGATTAATGTACATGTCACAGACAGGTACATGAATGTCAGTGCCCGGCACAGAGATCAGAATATGAATACTGGACACTCCTTCCTCAGTGCACTCACTCCCTGGCAACTGTATCACACTGACTGAGGCATGGAGTTTTGTAGTAGGGTTAGGCAGAGTCTTATTGGGAATTGGGCGACAAGTTTATAGACAGCACATGGCAGTGGGTAGGTCCACAGCCACTATTCAGTCAATTTTCATGTGTTGTCTGTCAACAGCCAAACAGACCTGTTAGGGAACGAGTCTCTCAGTTTCCCATTAAGCTCTGCCCAACCAGTGACTCAAGTAATTTCCCAAATATGGGCATTGCCATGTTTGGGTAATTACATTATAATTTTTTCCTTTCCCATCTGTTTACATTCAGCTTTTGTCCAGGGAATCCCCTTTCCAACAGCTGAATGGGGACGGAGATACAGTACTGTGCAGGAAGCGGTCACATTGATGACAGCTTCCCAGTACAGAGACGCCCCACTCTGAGTACCAGCTTAGCTCTGTAAGCCAGTTCAGAGGTGGTCTTAATTACCTCCAGTTTCTGAATCTACGAATTGGCAGTAATTGTTTAAGAACATGTGATTGTCATTATGACAAATTCTTAAAGTGGTTGTAGTGACTGCCTGAAGTTGTTGGTAATGTTACTGAACTGCCGCAAATGCCTGTCTGAATTGGGCACAGGTAATTCTAATGGGAACCAATGCCAGAAAAGTGCCATTTTGTGTTTTGGCTTTTTGAAAGGTACATTATGATTTTTACAGCAGATACCCTTTACATGAAATGACCTTGCAGCGATACCTGTAGTCCCTGATGTGAAGATATAAAGCGTTGTAGCATTGGTGCTGCCCACAAAGCGCAGGTGTGCTGGTACAGGCTCATCTGTTACCGAATCCAGTTTGTCTAGGACAGTATTTACCCCTGGGAGACTAGATTCCTTAGCCATTACCCAAACTGTAATATTGTCTTCTTGCAGGCTTGGTAGAATCTCTTTCAATGAATCAAGTAAGTCTGGGAAAAGAAAAAAAAAAACACAAATATATCAATATAATTATGGTACTTTGTTAAAAAAAAAAATGGAACTCTAGAAAAACATTGATTTACTTTTTAATAAAGTCAGTAGAGAAGAAAACCTCTGTCAAGCGGTCTATGTCCTCTATGGGAAAAAGTTCTATCGCTTCCTGTCCCCGTGGTCAGTAGTAAACAAAATAGTGGAGTCCTCCTCGGTAGGGACTCACATCACAATAAAAACATCCAGTACTATGGGGAGGAACTGGATCCTCTGCAGGTTTTTATGGTGTCTGGGTCTTCATCTCCTTAACTTCTTTTCCGGTGACACTGGGGGGAGGAAGTAAGGGCAAACTGTCCCAAAGGAGAACCAGACATAAACTAAGAGGAGGTTCTGTCTTTAAAGTCATTTGGGAAAACTACATGAATTTTCTGAATGGATTAGGGTCAAGTTAAAAACCCAAATACCCAACATGGCCTTCACTGCTGCCTTACCCCTGTGACTCACCTTGTTAGTTCTTTATATATTCCTTTGGAGAACCCACTACTGAATACACAGACATATTGTAAACAGAAGGAACAAAGCACCAAGTGATGAATGATCAGTTCAAAATTCCATGGAACCCATTTTCTTGACAATGAAGTCTCAATCAGTAGAAAAATGGTAGCCAGCGCGCTACCGTTTTTCTACTGGTTGCGACTTCATTGTCAAGAATAAAGTTGCATGGACTTTTGGACTGATCATTTAATTTGTTCCTTCTGTTCACATAAACTTCTCAGGTCAGTTATGCCCCACTCCTGTGGGACAATCCCCCCACTTTGTGTTTTCTGAGTGGCCTAGATATATTTGACAAGAACCACTACCAACGTGTATTTTGAAAAAGCTGAGCATCAAGTCCAGCTCCTTTATTTTATTTCATTTTGTGTAGTGCCCCTTCTTGAGAACTCTCCTTACAAATGTATGGAGAACTCAGGGGCCAGTGACATCATCATCTCAAATTTAAAGCTGTATTAAACTCAAAAGTTAATATTTATTATATTGCAGCTTAACAGTGTAGCGGATCACATTTTGGACAAAGTGTCATTCATGTGTAAATTTAGTTTTTGCCTTAGAACAGTAGTGGGGTTCTGAGAGTTAATTATTGTAGGTTAACTTTGACATCAGTTTGGCTGGGCTGTGTTAGAGTTCTGCCTGGTCATGTGTACATGGCAAGGCAGAACCAGACCTGGTTGGACGTTTTGGGTATTAGCCTTCTCGGAACCAATCAGTGGGTGTACCGGGTCCCACTGAGGAGCCTGGGAAGGGGTACTTAAGATGTTGAGGTCACGTGTTCAGTAGCAGTTCGTGAGGCCCCAGCGGTCTTCTTGTTTCCTAGACCAGGGTAGCCCCGCGAGGGGTCCCGGTCACGGGGTGTTCGACATCCCGCAATATGCTTCTGTTGGTTACCCCCAATAGACCCGCCAGGTCTGGGGTAGGGATCCATCTGTTCCCGCGTCTCGGAACTGGCTGGTCCGAGGCGCAGTAACTGAGGGAGGATTCAAGGTGTACGGGTGCGCTCTCGGCCTGGAGGGGCACCACAGCTCGTGAAAGTGATCGGGGGAGGACTCTTCGGAGGAGGGCCAACAAGCTGGCATCCTGGGAAGTGCCTGGTTACTGAATTGGGAAGGACATTGACGAATTCACGCTTTTTTCCAGTACCACCAAGGAGACAGAGAACGTTCCAGGTACTGAGGAAAAAGGTTCCTTTTCACTTTCAGTTACAACTTGTTCAAGGTCAGAGATTTTACAAGTTCTGAATCAAAGTGCTGACTGCCATAATCTCTGGCTAGAGATTTGTTCAGCCTTGAAGCGCCCAGCTGTGAGTGGCTACTCTCTGGGTGGTATTAGAGACTTTATTATGTCTAAAGTTCAAGGTGCCTGAGTTCTTCACCCTTGCCCTCTGTTCCTATATGAGACTGTGTTGTTGGATGTTACCCCTGCAAAATAAAACCTTTCAAAAAGGACTTTATTGGTGTCAGCATCCAAGTTGTTGGGTATCAACTCTGGGAACCCCAAGACGTGGAAGAACAAGCCAAGCGGAGGTAACCGGTAAGCCTAAGAAGTCAAGGCCACCCTACAAAGGGTTATGACCGCTACACCAGTTCTTAGATGTGGTGGCTGCATTCGTTTTATATTTTTAGGCTCTTTTGCTCTCTGTTTTCACCTGGTGATGTGGCCAGTTACACACCTACTGTTTTAGAGTACCTCCACTTTGGATGAAGGAGCAACAGAGACAGCAACATTGTTAATCAATGTAGGTGGAGGAGAGTATTAGATACAATAATAAATTAAAGCCAAACTCCAGCTCACACTTTATAAGCAGTCACGTCAACATTGTTCCTTTTGAGAGAAGAGTTTTACATAAATAAAAGCCGATTATTTGAATCATCCTTGTCAGTGTTAAATGGTTTTACTCAACACTCTAACTGCTACTTCTGCAGGGGAAAAACAACAGACTTAGTGGCCAGATTACCTGGTAAAATAAATTAATAAATACATAAATAAATAAATAAAAGCTTAAAAAAAAAAAAAAAATGAATGCAGCCATCACATCTAATGCTTGGTAATCTGTAATCAATTACATTTTTGGTTTTTGGTTGAATGCTGCTTAAAATCAAGGTGTTAACCTGTCATGGTGATTCTGCGGGAGTAAGGTCCAGATATTCTGGAAGTCATGGAACGTTAAATCTTCTTTATAAAAAGAGGTCTTAAATATGTTTTCTGTGCTGTGATAAATCAACTCATCTAGAGGAGGAGAGAGCACACTGTGCACAAGCAGTTTGAAAGGCTTAGTGCAACCCCTGCTGAGGTCAGCTGGAGTGGGGAGAATATACTGTGCCGTCACTATGGGGCCGGCAATTGTAATGTTTTGCAAAACGATAGAATGGAGGGGGGGATCAAGGGGAAGTGCATGTGTAATGGGAAAATGTGCACCATTTAAAAATGATTGGAGCGCCGCTATGTACTATTAAGAGCATATGGCATTGCATGAGGGATTGTGGGAAAATCTTGCTGAAGGTGAAGTGACACTAATCCTAATAAAATATTCGCCAGTTCTGTCACTAGATACACACTGCACTAGAGTACTGGTGCAGGTAAAACAGTGATAAACAGTCAGTCCACTTGAGCTTTTTTAATCTGGTTTGTGCACAGTTGTGTCGAAGGGCTCTGTCTGGCATATGGGTCCTGACAGAGTCCTGTGGCACATCTTTGCATGAGTGTTTTATTGAACATGTACATTTGCTTCTGGTGCCGTTCATGCGTGGAAAACCCACGCTTGCGCATATATGACACAGGGCTCTGTTTGGACCTGAAGCCATATGGCACATCTGTGCACATGCAGAAATAAGGAACAAGCATCATTCTTACCCAGAATGGAAACAATAAAGTTAAATAACCAAATTAAAAAATACCCCAATATGAGTGAGGGTGAGGGAAAAAGGCAGGGGAAGCAAGGTAATTAGGATGAAGATCTGCTTTAACTATATGTATAATTACAATCTTGACAAGTGGGGAAAAACAAAACACCACCAAACAAAAAAACCTACAAAATGTTTCCAATGCCTCCTAGAAAAGCTTAAGTCTCCTGCATGCTAGCAATGATGTGGGCAGGGCTAGTGCTCTGGCCTATCTTGTGGCTCTGGTGTCTGGTGGGAGAAGCAGCTTCTACCTGTGTTTAATTTGCTGGGACCAATACAATTACACACAGACTGAAACAGTTCTTCTCACCAGCTGTCAGTGTGGACTTGGTGGAGTACCCACCCATGCTGGCTCTGCCCCCAGCGAATCAACATATATGCACCCCCTATGTTTACATACCGTCTCTGAATGAATGAGTTATTCATCAGCGACCATGCATGTTCAGAGTGACCAGCCCCACCATATGAATGATTCATTCATTTTGTACTGCCCGATTGGACACTATTTAAATGTTGGCAGTAGCTGAGACCAATAGGACCGCTTACCTACCAGCATCCTTCCTTGATAGGAAGCAATCACCTCCAATAGAATGCATTTTCAGTGTATGCTATACACATTATAAAATGTTTAAATGCACACAGCAAAAAAACAAAAACAAAAAAATGCCATAATAGTCTCCCCTAAATGCGGGACTTCAGAGTTTCAGTATTACGGTTCTGGATGCTCCTCTAGCAAAAGGCCCCATTCACATGGGCACATTGGATTTATAAGCTGCATTTAAAAAAAAAAAAAAGGGAGGATATAAAACACACATTTTTTTTTTCCATGTCAGTGTATATGAGGCCACAGTTTTATCACATTGCTAAAATTTTAAAATAACTACAGGTACTCCTCACTTAACGATCAGGTTCCTTCCCAACAACCAGTTCGTTAAACTAATTGGTTGTTAAAACGAGGAGTCACAAGAAAACCAACAGACTTGCCGGTAACAAACCTACTAGGACGGCAACACATGAGAGATGATATGCTCCTCCCTACAGGAAACACAATCATTTCACAGCTGTTTAAAAGGCCCCACCTTACCCCTTGTCCTCAGTTGTAAAGTAATTCTCCCAACCAATTCACAAGGGTTCTTTAAAACATTTAGGCATTTATCACGTATTGTATACATTTTCCTGCCGTTCTGGAAGGTTCGTAGAAACACCGTTACCGGTAAGTCTAACCATCGGTTTTGTTATCTCACCTTCCAGGACGGCAACACATGACAGGATAAGTAATCCACAGGCCTATCTTAGTGTGGGACCACTGCCTGTGTCACTTTTTGACCGAAGGCTAGGTCTTGCTGCGAAAGGACCTTCATTCGTTAGTGCTTCAGGAAGGTGTCTTGACCAAGTGGCTGCACTATGAATTTGCTCCCCAGGAGGCTACTGCTTTTTCAGCACAGGATGTTGCCAGGGCTCTAGTTGAGTGTGCCTTCAACTTTGCTGGTGCAGGTATAAGAAGGGAGAAGGAAGGGATGCACCACTAAGTGCAGTATCACAAAGGGATTTTAATATAAAATAATACATTTATTATTATATATTAAAATCCCTATGTGATACTGCACTTAGTGGCGCTTCCCTTCCTTCTCCCTTCTTGTACTCAACAGAGCTGGCTATACTCTGGCTATACTCTGAGGACAGCAGCCTGAAGTGCTTTTCACCCACAGCCCTCTATTCCCCCTCATCCCAAAGACTAACTCCCAGTGCTGTTCCACCTGAACTAGCTCTTGTTACTGGCATGCACTCCTTGCACCTACATTTTTAAAACTTTATGTTGGTGCAGATATACCTGAGCTTTTTTATACTACCATAATGGCTTGCCTTATTGACCTAGAAACTGAAGGTTTTGAAGCTTGAAGCCCCATCCTTGGTCCAGAGAAGAGTATTAAAAGGCGATTAGATCTCCTAAATTCTTTTACCCTCTGTAGCATCTCCTAACATCTAAACAATGACATTTCTTTTCCTCCTCATTTTTTGGGTTCTCACAAAAGGATGGTAGGGTTATTACCGTGTCATATGGAACACTGATGACACCTTAGGCAGATACAAAGGATCTGGCATGAGGGTGATTCTATCTGGCAAGATCGACAAAAAAAGTTCCTTAATGGATAGACCCTGTAAGTCCCCTACCATTCTAGCTGGAATAGCTAGGAGGAAGGCTCATTTTAAAAGAGGAGTTCCACCCAAAAATGGAACTTCCACTTTAAGTACTTGTGAGCCCCTGACATGCCACATTTGTCTTTTTTGGGGGGGGGGGGGGGGAGCGGGTACCTAGTTTTCAAAAAGGTACCCAGCTCCCACTTCCTCTCCTGGCACCACAAGGAAGTTCACCTCTCCCCCTTCCCTCCCTGCAATCTTCTGGGACATGTTACAGGTCCCATTCATAACGTGCAGTGCGCGCCCAGCAGTGAAACCACAGCCGGGCGACAACGCACTTGTAATGCCGTCACCGCAGAGAGAAGGGAAAGAGAAGCTAGGCTTCGGGGCGGCCACAAAAAAGTATAGCTGCTGACTTTTAAATGGGTGGAACTCCACTTTAAAGGTCAAAAACTTAAATAGTACTTCTAAGGGTTCAAAGAGGTGTCTAGATAAAGCCTCTAGTGCCCTCGTTAAGTCCAGAGGCAGGAACCTATCTTTCCCTCTGACATCTGTGGTGTCCTTTAGTGGATCCCGCTGAGCCCAGGGTCTGCCTTTTTCCAGATTGCTTGGGAACAACCACCACTTCAGGTAGGATTTTACCTGAGAAGTGAAGATTAGACTTCCATCTAGGGATTCATTCCTTTTGTCCCAAGAGGAAATATGAAAAAATTGAAGGTCTCTTGAGTGCAGTTGTGCCCAAACCACTGCTAGAAATTTTGGCTGACATGAGTCCCAGGACCCAGAGGATCTCCTTTCTAGAACACACGGGGGCTCCTATCAGCCTTTTGATGCCTGCGACTATTTTCTCCACCTTTTCCCTTGGGAAGAAAAGCTTTTGAGCCTGAGAATCTACTGGGTAGCCAAGGTAGGTTTGGACCTGAGCTGGTTCCAGAGATGATTTCTACCTGTTCAGCAGCCAGCCTAGCTTTTGCAGGACAGAGATCACCCTTTGGATGTCTGTTTCCACCTGCGTGGCTGACAGACCAAAAAAGAGCAGGTCGTCCAGGTTAGGTATTAATGCTATCCCTTGGAGATGGAGATAGGCTACTGCCTCTGCTAGGATCTTTGTGAAGATCCTTGGACTGGCCGCTAGTCTAAAGGGGAGTGCCTTATATTTCCAGTGGAAAACCTCTTCCTGGGTTACCACCACAAATCTCAGGAATGCCTAGTGTTCCGGAAATATCGGAACATAAATATGCATCCCTGAGATCCAAGGTAGTCATGAAAACATCCATGGAAAACCTCTTGCATTCTAGGAATTTGTTTAGGTTCCTGAGATTTATAATAAGGTGATACTTTCCTGAAGGCTTGGGTACCACAAATATGTGGGGAGTAGAAGCCTTGTTATCGCTGTTTTTTTTGGTACTGGAACTACCACCTGTTCCACCAATTCCTGAATGCCTTCTAATAGGGCCTTATTTTTTAATGCATCCTTCGGAGGATGTATTAGCGTAATCATAGGTGGGGGCTTTGATGAGAACTCTTGGTGGTAGCCTTCTCTGATCAAGCTGATAATGTATGGACTGCCTGGCATTTTCTCCCAGCGGGAGATGAAATGAGACAGCCTGCCCCCTACCTTGATTCTGGCGTCACTTGGACTCTTTGGCCTGTAGAGGGAAAGAGTAAATTTACTTTTTGCCTACCTTTACCAAACCCCCACCTTCTGCTGGGTTCTTTCTTGAATCTTTGCTGACTTTGTCCCGAGGAGCCTCGAAAAAATTTCCTGTAGCTTTCCCATCTGGGTTTGAGAGGAAATTTCTTCCCTTTTTCTGAGGACCTGGTCAAAACCTTATCCAAGCCTGATCCAAACAGCAAAGACCCTTCAAAGGGGAGACCACAGTTTGGTCTTTGAGGTAATATCGCCTTCCCAGGCTTTAACCAATATGGCCCTCCTGGGTGAGTTAATCAGGGCCCCCGTTTTGGCTGAGGCTTTCACTGACTCCACAGCCACATCTGCCAAGAAACTTACAGCCTTCCCTATTACTGAAAGAGAATTCAGAACTCCCTGAGACTTATTACCCTGTGAGGGGTGTTTATTAAGTCTCTCTATCCAGAAGTCTGCATTCCTGGCAAGCAGGTTGCTGCTAAGGCTGGGGCCATAGCCGAAGAATTGGCCTCTGATGCTTTTTTTCAATAGGGACACTGATCTGCGATCCATAGCATCCCAGATGTTCCCTGCATCCTCAAAGGAGAGGTCAGACTTTGATACCTGAGAAAGAGCGGGATCAAACTTAGGGACCTTTCAAAATTTTTACACTTCTTCCTCTTTGAAGGGAAACATTCTTTTTCAAATCTTAGTCTTGACCAGACTCCTTTTAGGAAACTCCTTCAAGGATTGGTGTAGGGGAAATACCTCTTGACCGTTTTTTCACCAACCCCCTGTACATCTTATTTTGTGCAAAGGGTTCTTTAGCTGGTTCAGGGATCTCTTCAGTGGCATAGCTCACCTGAAGGAGTCCCTCCAAGTCTTCTAAGCCAAAGAGATGTCTGTTTAACCCGATCACTATCCAGACCTGGGTCAGCCTCCTCTTCTGAACTGGGCTCAGATTTTTCCTGACTTTCTGTATCCTCCATCTCTTCTTCCTCCTCGGCCTGTGTCTGGGGGGAGTCCCTGAGATAGAGGCAGAAAGCTACTTGGACCTGGTTTGGCCAGCAAACTCTCCTGAGATGAGGGGCCCTCTTTAGGAGTGAGTTCCTCTGAGATTACTACCTGGGGGGTGGCTACAGAGGTGCGGAAAGACTGAATAATGGCCATCATTTCCTCCTGCACATTTTTAAGGAAAACTTTCATTAATCCAGAGGCCTCTTTCCCAGCCAGTTTGTTAATGCACCAATAAAAAAAAGGCTTGGTGTGATATTTAGACAATCTTTCCCGGCATTTACCACACTTTGAGGCACTAGTGCTAGCAGATGTAGAAGGTGATTTATCAGAGACCTCCTGAGCTCCACTTGGGGAATCTGCAAGAGAAGAGGAAACCAACAACAGTCACTCTTCCTGTCCCCTTTAACATGGCTGCATTCCCCTATCCCCCGAGGTGAGTGCATGGGGGGTACACCAGGGACAACTAAGGGCTAGTCTGGTGTCACCCCCCCATAATAAGTAAAAGGCACTTACCGGGCCTGATTTGCTTTTGCCTGCAGCCACCTGTGCTGCCTTTCCATCCTACTTTTCCATGAGTGGGGTCGTGGCAGACTTTCAGCTCGCCGAGTCCTGGTACAAACAAGAAAGCTTCAGTCTCCGCAGTCACACGAGTCTAGCGTCTCCTCTACGTTTTAAACCCACTTCCTGGGTCACGGTAGGCATGCCCCCCCCCCCCCTCTTCCTGCCCTGACTGGAAGCTCCGGCTCAGAGTGAGGCTTGGAGCACGCGAGGTCCTCCCCTCCAGAGAAATGGCGCCCATTGCACAAAGGGGAAGATGGGAGGAGACCCAAGCTGCTGAGCAGTGTGCAACAGTGAGGGATTCAGCTACACCCAGACCGCCCTCACCGGCATTCCTAAACCTGGCTCACAGGGAGACCATCCAACTCTCGGTCTTCTGGTTAGAGAGAAAAAAAAAAAAATGTTTAGCTGTAGGAGAAACACAATCAATACTGAAAACAAGGGGTAAGGTGGGGCCTTTTGAACAGCTTTGAACCGATTGTGTTTCCTGTAGTAAGGAGCCTATCATCTCTAATGTGTTGCCGTCCTGGAAGGTGAGATGAGAAATATTTAAACCATTCTGAACTACTGTATTGTGAAAAAAAGGTCTAAAAACACAAAACTCCAGCTCAATAAAGTTGTTTTTAATTTGCATAAGTACAGAACACAAATGAAAATTCTGTACTGTACTATACAATACAATGATGTACAGGGTGTTGTTCAGGTGGGGAGAGCTGGTTGTAAGTCCGAGCAGTCGTTAAACAGGCAAGTCCTTAAACAAGGAATATCTGTATTCCTTCAACGAGTGGGCAAAACCAGGGCTTTTTTTCCCGCAGGAACTAGGGGAAACTCAGTCCCACCACCTCTGGCTCAGGTCTTCTGATCCCGGCTCACCACCATCACTTGGTAACACTGAAGTCCAGCTTCTGCATTTACAAGTGATAGCTTATCTCCCATTAGCTCCCACAGGTCAGATCTCCTGCGCAGATCCCACTGAGTGTCGGACAGGGACAGGGGAGATACAGAACAGGTGCCCAGGGTTTAGTGCAGTCATGGGCAGGAGAGGGTGCGTGGTAGGCTGCACCCTCTGTGGTCTCCATTTTTTTCCCTGGTGACCAGTTGTTTATGCTTCTACTGCATAATCTCCCTTGCAAGTGACTATAATATAGTATGCTGGGAGGTACTATAGCTGGATAGGTGTTTCAGCTTAATATTGCAACAAAGGTAAGATATATGACAGATGGTGGAGCTTTTAAGGAGGTGGGGAGGGGGGATGAGGGCAGTGAAGGGAGGGGGTTGTATGCAGAGGGAAGAGCTACTAGTTGATGCCATTTGGCAGGTATGCAAGTGTGGCAGGCATGGTCGAGTTCCTGCAACTGTTCTCGGAGGAAAAAACTACCTGACATCCGCGCTATGGCCAAACGTTGGATGTGAATTTCCCGGAGGCCGTCATATGACGCCCTTCCCTTGTGCACGCTCCCCGCAGGGCATGTGCGGAGTGTGCTGTGATCACCGAGTCACCGAGACTTGGGTGATCACCGATCTGAGTAAGGGGCCGGTCCAGGCCCCTAACCATGTGATCAGATGTCAGCCAATGACAGCTGATCACGTGATGTAAACAAAAGTTCCGTGATTTTTTTATTTTTATCCTCACGCTGACAGCGGAGCAGAAAAAAAAGCTGATCACCGGCTTATCTTTAAAGGGACATCAGTCCCTAAGAGGAAGAGGCAATTATTCCTCATATTTACCAACCAACAGTGCCCACAAGTGCCACCTATCAATTCCCACAAGTGCAACCTATTGATGCCCACAAGTGCCACCTATCAATGCCCACCGTGCCAATCAGTGCCACCTAGAAGTGCTGCCTATCAGTGAAATCGATCAGTGACCATCACAACCACCCATCAGCGCCCATCACTGCCACCTATCGGTGCCCATCAGTGCTGCCGCATCAGCATACATCAATGACAGACAAAAGTTACCCGCTATAACTTTTTAAAACTAAAAAAAAAAATTTGGTCTTAAGTAAACAAAAATAAATTAATTAAAACCGTACAAGTGATCAAATACCACCAAAAGAAAGCTCTATTTGGGGGAAAAATATGATAGAAATTTCATTTGGTTACAGTGTTGTATGACCACACAATTGTCATTCAAAGTGTGACAGCGCTGAAAGCTGAAAATTGGTCTGGATGGGGGTTTAAGTGCCCAGTAAGCAAGTGGTTAATGCATAGATCATCATACCAGAATTATAGGCATCTCAAAGTTGAGTAGGTTTTGCGTTGCCCGATATGAACTGGTAAGCAACTTTATGCACACTATGTTCTATGAACTGTCATTTAAAGTGGAAGTAAACCCACTTTTTTAACTTTTACCTACAGGAAAGCCTATAATAAGGCTTACCTGTAGGTAAAAAAAATATCTCCTAAACCTGTACGGTTTAGGAGATATTCCCCTCGGTATGCGCCGCTGACTGCAGCGGCGCATGCGCACAAGGGGGTTCTCTCCGCGAAAATCCGGCAGCGCTCGTCCGGCCGGATTTAAATCTCCCGCGCGCATGCGCGGGAGTGACGATATCGCGGCTCCGGCCACTCACAGCGCCGGAGCCGCGATACCCGGAAGAGACGCCGAGGGAGCATGTCGGCTTCCTCGGCATGGATCGGGCGAGATGTCGGGGCCTCGTTCTAAGGTAAGTATTTCATAATGAGCTAGTATGCGGTGCATACTAGCTCATTATGCCTTTTGCTTTGCAGGTTTTTAAAAAAAAAAAAAAAAAAAAAAAAAAAAAAAAATGCGGGTTTACTACCGCTTTAAGTTAGGACAACTAATGTTATTTTCTGAAAAAAATGCACAGGAGGGGAATGCAATGGGATATCTTCGATATTCCTCTTCATATACTGTTATTCTCTGCATATTTTGGTTGCTAGATTGTGGTATGATAGACCCGAAAGATCTGTGTTTGCTGTACATATGCGTGGTTTGTTTCTTGTTCTTTTGTGAAATGCATGAAGTACATAATAGAAGAAGCACATGGCAGTGAACACAGGAAAAAGGCGTCCCCTAACTGAGGCCTCACTTGTGGCTCAGAAATTCTAAATATTAACCTTTTCACTGCAGCCTGTGAAATTTAAAGTGAAACAGGCAAAAAAAATAAAAATTAAAAATCTTCTCACCAACAATTTTGCTTTACATTGCACTGCTCAGATGGAAATTATGATAACAGCAAAACACTTATATAATTCAGTTTAATTAGATTACACCTACTTGGTGTGCCTTTTCATATACTTACTACAACTAAAATTGTAGCCAAACCTCAATGGATCCCCCCCTAAAAAACAAAAAAAAACAAAAAAAAAAAAAAAAACAACCCTATCCCCGAAAAGAGTCTCCGTATTGTTGCCAACATCCAAAATTCATACCAAATCCTCACAATATAATAGATCTCATAAAATCAAAAGTAATTCATTACAGTTTGAATAGGATGGGGCTTCCCTTTCTCTCCAGATGCTCTAAGCATAGGGCCACAAGTGCTTTATATAAATACATGCAAACATAAATATTAGCATTGGGTAAACTTTTGTTTTTCAGAGATGCTTTTCTGCTTTTGTGTATCAAATCAGAGATACATTTTGTTTGATCCATTTGACAAAAGTGGACTGTGAGAGTGCTGAATCTGGTGCAGCTGTGTGGTAGCCAATCAGCTTCTAACTTCAGCTTGTTCAGTTAGCACTTGATGAAAAACCTGAAAGCTGATTGGTTTCTATGCAGAGCTGCACCAGATTTTGCACGCTCGTTTTAGTAAATCAAACCCTAAATAAGGCTGCTTTCACACTGGGGCGGGAGCAGCGTCGGCGGTAAAGTGCCGCTATTTTTAGCGGCGCTTTACCGTCGTTTTAGCGGCGGTCTGCGGGCGCTAGCGGGGTGGTTTTAACCCCCGCTAGCGGCCGAAAAAGGGTTAAACCCGCCCGCAAAGCGCCGCTGCAGGGGCGCTTTGCCGGAGGTATTGCCGCGGTGTCCCATTGATTTCAATGGGTAGGAGCGGTATAGGAGCGGTGAATACACCGCTCCAAAGATGCGGCTAGCAGGACTTTTTTTCACCGTCCTGCCAGCGCATCGCTCCAGTGTGAAAGCCCTCCGGCTTTCACACTGGAGGGAAAGGGGCCGGTTTTTTTCAGGCGCTACACAGGCGCTATTTTTAGCTCTGTAACACCTGAATACCGCCCCAGTGTGAAAGCAGCCTTACTGAAAGACTTTTTTGCAGTTAGTACCATAAATTTAAGAAAAAAAAAAAAAAAAAAAAAAAAAAAAAAAAGGGGCATAATGAATAAAAAAAATGGAAATTAAGAGGGAGCACCAGCCTAGTGCATTATCCCACATGTATTTATTGCATAATAAAATGATTAAAAAAAAACTACTCACAAGCATGGGGACATAGGCTCGCTCATACAAGACACTTGTCCGTAGCTATACTGTATAGCCATGGACAAGTGTCTTGTATGAGCGAACCTATTTCCTCATGCTTATGAGTAGTTTTTTTTTTAATCATTTTATTATGCAATAAATACATGTGGAAAAATGCACTGGGCTGGTGCTCCCTCTTTCTTTCTATTTTCATAGCGACAGTAAGGACAACCCCAGTCCTACAGGGTAACAAGGTTTGAAGCAATACCCCCTTTGAAGTGGACTACTACGTATATGGGTGCTAAGCTACCATACTCATGCACAAGAGTATTTCTGCATTTTTGTATTTACTGTTTTGTCTTGAAATGCATGAATCTCTCTTTAGACAGGAGATGTCACCTCTTCCTAATTAAGAGTTTTTCCAGAGGTCTTCAGAATAATAAACGTCTTGTCTATTTTTACGGATCTGAACACAGGTGTATGGTTTTCTGTGGACCCATTCACCAAGCAGCATAATGATCTGTAAAGCTGCACGGTGTTCAGATCTATAAAAAAAAAATATGCATTTCAAGACTTCTACATAGAGACCATATTTCACGCTGTACCGTTCATGCTACGGTTTTTATGCATACAGTTTAAATCAGGGGTGCCCAACCTTTTGAAGAGCGAGGGCCACTTGAGCGACTTGGTAACTGGTCACAGGCCACAATGAGCGGAGCGGGTGGATGGCATGTCCGTATCCGCTCTGCATTTGCAGAGCGGACACGGACGCAGCCCACGATACTTTTTAGCGGATCGTATTGGAGGTAGAACACAAGTCGGTTTATGTCTGCCACTACTTAGAGGTGAATGGAGGGTCCAGTTGGTCGGACTGTCGGACTGACTGTGTGAAAGGGGTCCAAGGCTGCTTTCACACTGATGCGCTGCAGTTTACACTTGTTCAACACAGTGTACCTTTGGCTTTCCTGCAGTTTGCAATAGACTTCTATTATATTCTGCAGGTTTGGTGCACTTTCAGAAAGCTCACCAAACTTGCAGGTAATAATAGAAATCTATGGCTCAGTGCACCTGCGGATCAGTTTGAAAGCAGCCCAGTAACCACTGCAGAAAAGATATACCCATGTATGTACTGTGATTTTAGCAATGAACTGACCTTTAATAACAGTTTTCTTTCAATTCTTTCCCAGAGCAGGAGGTCGTGGGCCACATCAGAGGGCTATGCGGGCCACATGTGGCCCCCGGGCCACTGGTCAGGCACCCATTGTTTAAATGTACTCTATTGGAGTGCAAGAGCTGACTGCGTCCTATGGAGGTTGGTGGAAGGCAACAGCCGCTTCCGTCCTAGCAACGGAGGACACTCGTTGGCAATAGCTGCCTGTGTACTAGCAACTGAGGATGCTAGGCAGCAACAGCCACCTGCATCTTAACAACCATATGCCTACAGCACTTTTTACACAGGGTCTGTCAACTTCTGACGGCAAGATCCAGCCTACTAGTTGCCATGTATTCATGTGTATGTATACTTACTCAATTTTGCAAACATTGTCCAAGGTCACAAAAAAGTTTTAACTAGCATGAACACCAGCAAGGATTCTGAATGCAGTAATGCTACATCTGAATAATATCCAGTAAGTACTTAGTGCTTTACAAATATGTAAATTATATGACCAAGACAACTGAAAATACTTTATGATTTCCGATTACCTTCTCCCACAATAAGAACCTTGGCTCCACAGCTATGGAAGCAATGCAGTAAGGACCGGGATCGGATGTTGTAATTAAGAAATGCCACCAGACAGCCAAGTTTAGCCAACCCAAACCACACGTTCAGAAAATCTGGTTCGTTGTTCATAAGCATAGCCACCGTATCCCCCTTTTTCAATGAGGTATGCTTCAGGAAACAGTGCGACACCTGATTGCTCCTTCTGTCCACATCTCGATAAGTGTGGACATCTCCGTGGAATATTATAAAAGCCTTATCAGGGACCCGCTGAGCTTGCTGAATGAAACGATCTACAACAGTCACCACATGACCTGTCTTTTTATACGTCTCAATCAGAAGTCCGTAGCGGACTACTTTCAACAGGTATCTCAGATCAACCCAAAAGTAGGGGAAAAACTTCTTCTGTAGGAAATGGAGAGCTGCCAGGCCCGTCACAAGTCCTATTATCCAATAAAGAGCCATAGGACACTAGGTTACCACTCTGCACAAGATGAAATACGTTACACAATCACAGGATGAGCGAGTAGACAGGTGGGACCAGTAGATGCCATAGATCACCAAGAACAGCAACCAAGCGTGCCTTCATCAACTGAAATAGAAGTAGAAAAAAGAAAAGACATCAACAGAAGAAATGTTTGCGAAGTAGCAGCAATAAAAGATCCAGACGTTGTTACGTACTGTAGAAGCGTAAAACCTATGGCAATACAGTAATCCCTCGCCTCTCACCTACTTTCAGGCTCTCTGCAGGATCCTTCTACACATTTCTTTACATAACAGAAGGAAACGAGGAAGACTTTCTTCTCAGTTCCATGTTTTTCGCTGAAAGTCTGCAGTGCTGAGAAATCTCCCACTCTGCCTTAAACGAAAGCATTGTGGGTTTATAGCTTTCAACAAAAAAGGGGGATGGGATCTGAGACTGAGGAGCTATAGAATCTATCCACTCCCAACTGATCAGGAGACACAGCCTACTTGTTTACAAGCCAAAGCTTAGATAACACCCAGATAAACGCCTCACTCATTGCTACAAAGGCTGCTGAGGAAACCTGTGAGGGAGGGAGCAGACTAGCAATGAGGAAGTGTCTTGTGTTATACAATGCACTGTTACGCTATACTTACTGTGGAGGACATATGAGGCTCGGAGATTTAATAAGAGCAAATAAGCTGATTAATTATGTTGCTTCTAGTTAGACAGAGAAGGCACACTCAGCACAACTTATGGCAAACTACGAATTCAGGTTTTGCATGCTGTATAAGAGATTTCGTCTTAAAACCTAGAAATCCAATACGGGGGATGCAGAAGCATACAGTGAGGACAAGTAAAATACCTTTATTGACTGTAGAAATTAATGCTCCGGATGGCTGAACAGAACACCTTGTGGACTTTATCTAATTCAGGCACAAAAATATAAAATCGCAATAGGGGAAGGAAAGATATTTGACGCATTTCACACTATACTAGCAATCAATGGTTATGTATAAGCGCTATAGTATAGCACTACCCCGTAGGGTAAGGTAACCAGATTTTAAAAATGAAATCCGGGGACTTTTTTTTTTTTATTTTTTTTTTACTGGTAATGGCGCCAATCAGTGACTCTCTGCCCATCGCCACCACTGCCTGCCTCACAGCCTGTCAAGTCTTAGCCCTTGTACACACGGTCGGAGATTCTGACGGAATGTGTCCTATCGGACCGTTTTGTCGGATAATCCGACTGTGTGTGGTCTCCATTGGACTGTTTCCGTCAGAGTATCTGACGGACCAAGTTTTCCAACTTGTCCGTAAAATTTTCTGACAAAATGCTCCGATCGGACATACTCCGATCATGTGTAGCCTACTCCGACGGACAAAGTGCCACGCATGCTCAGATCAAATTCCTAGACCAAAGCTATTGGCTACTAGCCTGAACGTAGTCCCGTCGTAACGAAATAACGTCATCACGTTATGTACAATCGTATTTTCCGACAACTTTGTCCGACCGTGTGTATGCAACAGTTTTGGACAAAATCCGTCGGATTTGGTTGTCAGAATGTCCGACCGTGTGTACAAGGGCTTACTCTCCAGGCCCCGGCTACTACTGGGTGGGGAGCAGGGGAAGATCACTCCACCAGGGAAGGCAAGGAGACAAGTAGGCAAGCGGCTGGCCGGGACATTAGCCAAGGCAGAAGAACATGCGAGCAGAGTTGAATGGGCATGCGCCTGAAACTAAAGAAACATTCCCTCCACCCCGAGTAGCACATGATCATCAGAAAGGGGCACAGATAATGCAAAAAATACACCCCCCTAAGCTAGTAGGAGCGGCGGATTAGAGGTGTGCAATTCTGATTTTTTATTTTTTATTCTGCACTGACTGTCTTTGAAATTGCCCCAGTCCCTGTTCAAATCCAATCTGGGGACAAAACCAGGGACAGAATTGGCCCAGGGACAGTGTCCTCAATCCGGGGACTGTCCGGTCACCCTACCGTAGGGGTTGCAGATGACAGGGTTCACCACTACTGTACAGCTAGGAAACAAGTAAGGCCTCATGTACACTGCTGCTGGTAAACGGACATTCCAGGGCAATTGGCTGCTTTTTTCAGCTGCCCCTGAACTCATCCAATGCTATCTAAAGGCCCATACACACGATCAAACATGCAAATTAGCTGTTTTAAAGGCACCATCCGACTGTGTGTACGCTCCATCGGACAAACTTTTTTGGTTTTCATCAGACTTTTGTTGGCTGTGCGAATGGACAAACTTTCTGGCAACAAAAGTCTGATGGACCAAAGTCTGATCATGTGTACAGAAAACCATAGGACTTTGTACAAAGAACAAACACGCATGCTCAGAACCAATGCAAAAGATCAGGCAACAATACAGAAGTTGACCAAAGGTAGTGGTAAAGAGCAGAAAAACCACGTGATTGGTGAAAGTTGGCTGAAAAAGTCCTGCCGTGTGTATGCAATACAAGTTCTCGGCCGAAGCCCTTTGTACAAAAATCCACGGGAAAGTTTGTACAAAGTGTGTATGAGGCTTTATCAGTACATGTACACAGGTTCGTATAATGTCGTTTTTAGGCAGTTGAGTTTAGAGGCCTTTTTTTTGGAAAGCGAAAAAAATTAGTTCAGACGCTGAGTTTAGAGGCCTTCAAGTGTCTAAACGCTCCTAAACTAAGTAACTCACATTTAGCCGCATTTCGTTTACAGGCGTTTCTCATTTTTGGCTATTTTAAAAATTTTTATATATATCATTTTTTTTTTTTTTCAAACGCAGCATGTAAATGTGGCAAAACAGACGTTTTAAACGTGGGTCACCATCTGTCATTTTAAATCGTTCAGGAGAGGTTGTAAAAATGTCCCGTGTACATTAAGCCCAACTTCCACGCTTTCTCCAAAGGCAAGTAACAGTCTTTGAGCTTTGTTTTAATAAGGGGTAATCATTGGATGGGGAATAGGAATTATAATATGCCCAACTTGACAGCAACAAAACCAGGGACAACTCCAATTGATTGATCCTTCTTCACTCTGTACAGCACTAAGGCTGCTTTCACACTTGGGCGGGAGCGGCGTCGGTAAAGTGACGCTATTTTTAGCGGCGCTTTACCGTCGTTTTAGCGGCGGTCTGCGGGCGCTAGCGGGGTGGTTTTAACCCCCGCTAGCGGCCAAAAAAGGGTTAAACCCGCCCGCAAAGCGCCGCTGCAGCGGCACTTTGCCGGCGGTATTGCCGCGGTGTCCCATTGATTTCAATGGGTAGGAGCGGTTTAGGAGCGGTGAATACACCGCTCCAAAGATGCGGCTAGCAGGACTTTTTTCACCGTCCTGCCAGCGCATCGCTCCAGTGTGAAAGCCCTCAGGCTTTCACACTGGAGTGAAAGGGGCCGGTTTTTTTCAGGCGCTACACAGGTGCTATTTTTAGCGCTGTAACGCCTGAATACCGCCCCAGTGTGAAAGCAGCCTAATTGACTCATTTTCTTTAGTCTGTACAACTCTGATCCCTCTTTTGGCAGCTAACAGTCTCTGTTAGAAAATCAACAGCCTCTTACTGTTTGGAACTTTTTAGTCCCTTTAGAACGTAGCGCAATGGGGGTTATTTACTAAAGGCAAATCCACTTTGCACTACAAGTGCAAAGTGCACTTGGAAGTGCAGTCGCAGTAGATCGGAGGGGGACATGCAAGGAAAATAAAAAACAGCATTTTAGCTTACACATGATTGGATGATAAAATCAGCAGAGCTTCCCTTGAGATCTAGTGGCTGCACTTACAAGTGCACTTTCAAGTGTACTTGCAGTGCACTTGTAGTGCAGAGTGGATTTTCCTTTAGTAAATCAACCCCGCTGTGTTGTGAACTGCATCCTGTAGTACCTCCAATTGCCTTGTAGACACTGTTCACTGTTCTTAGCTCTCCAGGAAATGCTAGCCCACCTGGCTGACTCTCCACCGGTCTACTAGACCGACTCTTCTGGAGATCTTCCAGGGCAAGGTTCCTGAAGATTTAAGCCAGTGGTTCTCAACACCTGTCCTCGGGACTCACTAACAGGCCAGGTTTGCAAGATAACTAAAAATACATCACAGGTGATATACTTTTCTGTTCAGTGATTGCAGTATTCTAGTCTGCATCTCCCCAAGGTAATACTTAAATCTGGCCTTTTAGTGGGTCCTGAAGACAAGAGTTGAGACCCACCAATTAAGGCACACCACTATCTTCCAGGAAGACTGGCTAGGTGTGGCAGCCACTCCCCTTTTAAGTCCCTGCACTGTGCTGTAGTACTCACACTATCCTCTTTGCTCTCGCAGCCCCTCAGGGAAGACTATTTCCAAACTTCTTCTGTTATCAGGATCCTCCTAGGCCAGCACATGAGACCCCCCCCCCCCCAACCTAGGGGGGTTACCTCAAGGGCCACGACAGTCCTATTTTCCACCTGACAGCCCCTGCTGGCATGACTCATTCATATTTAAGGGTTCACTTAGTCCCCTGCTAGGCCCACCACCTGAGGATTGGCTAGGCTCCCCTACGTATGCAGGAAACCCTGCTAGCCTCCATCCTCCAGCTTCCAAAATGCTCTCCATGTTTCCAGAACCAGGGGGAGACAACAGAGAGCTGTCTACATGAGTCATCCAACCCTGACCCAGATTTCATGACTCAGACATAGCCCTGAGTTAAACTATTGTTTACCTGCTCTCACACTAGAGGGTGCTATACTAGTATAGCGTAAAACATGTTAAATATCTTTCCTTCCCCTACTGTGAAGTTATATTTTTGTACCTGAATTTGATAAATAAAGTCCACAAGATGTGCAGCCATCTGGAGCAGCTCTTCATTTTTATAGTACTGTTGGCGGGCCGGACATTCACCCATTACAAAGTGGCAGAGCAGTGAATTAAACCTGAGAAGCAAAAATGCCTGGAGTGATGCAATTCTTTATTTATAGAACATATGAATTCAAAAGGGTAATTAAATCAGGACTTAGCTCAGCATACAACAAATGCCACTTGGGTGAATAAAATGATTTCATAAAGATATACCGTCATTAGTGGGACTAAAGCTGTCCATCAATTTTTCCTACAAATGTTTATACAAAAATTTTCATCAGTTCATTCGATGACTTGATGAATGTGTTGATAGGTACTTCAAAAATGTTTGTTTTTTTAATATTTCATTTTGGGATGAACATAATGTCATTTTCAAACAAAAATCATACACACTGTTCGAAATTCATTCATTTCAGAAAAATTACTCATCCTGCTCCTTCAAATTTTCTCATCACTGTGGTCAAAAATGAATATCAATTTGACCCCACTAACTAATGAATGTTTCCGATGTGAACGTGTTCTAGTGAAATTCTTCTTTTGTATGGCTAGCTTAACCGCTTCAGTCGCGGAAGATTTTACCCCCCATCCTGACCAGAGCACTTTGCGATTCGGCACAGCGTCGCTTTAACTGACAATTGCACGGTTGTTGGACATTGCACCCAAACAAAATCGATACCCTTTTTTTTCCCCCAAAAAAATAGAGCTTTCTTTTGGTGGTATTTGATCATCTCTGCAGTTTTTATTTTTTGCGCTATAAACAAAAACAAAACAAAAAAAAAAACAAAAAAAAGAGAGAGCGACAAACACATTTTTTTTTTACTTTTTGCATTTAATAAATATCCCCCCCCCACCTTAAATATATATAAAAAAAAAATGTTTTTCCTTAACCACTTCCCGACCAGCATACGACGATGTACGTCGACAGAATGGCACGGGCAGGCATATGGACGTACATGTATGTCCAATATTCAATGCCGCCGGCGGCGCGTTTCCGCACTGGTCGGGACCCCCGTGAGTCCGGTCGCGGGACCCGCGGACTCGATCGCCGCGGGCACCCCCGCGATCGTCTCACGGGACGGCTGAATGGAGGAAATGCCGTGTAAACAGAATTTCTCCATTCTGCCTAGCAACTAGTGACGCTGATCTCTGCTCCATGTGATTGGAGCAAGCTGATCACATGTAAACACACTTGCTAGTTATCGGCAGTCCTTTCCTCCCACACTGTGCGAGAAAAGGAGAGCCATTAACTGGCAAGGCTGTAGAACATCATTCACATTGATTATCAGTCTCGCCTAATCGGTGCAGCCTCATCAATGTAGAAGAAATGTCAAGAAGAAAATTTACTTATTTGCAATTTTTATAACTTATTATTTATTTATTTTTTTACATTTTCAGACTTTATTTAGCATAAAAAAAATCCAGTGGTGATTTAATACCACCAAAAGAAAGCTCTATTTGCATGAAAAAAAAATTATACAAATTTCATATGGGCACAGTGTTGCATGACCGTGCAATTGTCAGTGCGACAGCACTGACAGCTGAAAATTGGCCAGGTCAGGAAGGGGGGTAAAAGTGCCCAGTAAGCAAGTGGTTAAGCATGAATCAAATTTGGCTACAGCTTGTAAGATTTCAAATTCAGCTTAGTTCACCTTTTGAAAAAAAAAAAAAAATGAGTGATTAATAAAAAGTACATTTTTTTTTTTTTTTTTTGCATTGGAGCCTCCAAAGCATCACAGGTGCAGTGCTCTATCTCCTGCAGATTATTTCTCCAGCTGCAGGTCTGTGCCACAGTAAAAACCTTCAGTTATGGGCTGGAGGGAGTATCAATTGACTACAAGTGAAATCACATGGTGACATCACAGCATTTGTGCTTCATTAACAGCTACAAGTCTGCTGTGGTGGTAGATTTCTGTACATGAATAACGCAGATATGCGAACAGAGCTGTGGACAGCCACGCTGAATTCAAATAGTGCCAGGGCCAATAGTCCAGGGAGGAGAACCCCCAGATTCTGTATATTTGGTGTGAGGAGCAGACCCTGACAATGTTTCATGTTACAACACGGGAAATGTAGTTCCAAAACATCTGGGGTGCCAAGATTCGCTATCACTACTCTAAAGCCTGAAATCTGACAGTTTGTACACTCCATCAGACAATTGTGGTCGGATTTTCCGTGGACAAATGTTGGATGGCATGATTATAAATTTTCCGCGGACAACGGTGTGTTGTCAGATTTTTCGATCATGCGTACACAAGTCCATCAGACAAAAGTCCAAAGTACTAACATGTATGTTCGGAATCAATGCTCACCAAACACATTAGCAGAAGGTACCCAAAGGGTGGCGCTAAAGAGCTGAAAAGCCACGTAGTATGACACTGTGCCATTTGTATGCAAGATAACTTCATGGCCAACGCCCTTCAGACAAAAGTCTGACGTTTTGTCGGCAGAAAATCCGATCGCGTGTATGGGGCTTTAGGGTCGTTTCTCACTGCTGCAACCTGAAAGTTATGCAACTTTGAAGCAACTTCAGAGAATGCCTGTGTAATCTTCCTGTAATGTCGAATCCAAATCACATCAATTAACACTGGGATCCGATGTAGAGGCAACTGCCATTAAATTCTATGGGCACAAGTCAGATAGAAGTAGCCTTGAAGTGGTACAGGAACCGTTTCTAAAGTCGGAGCGACTTCAGCAGTGCTAAGTTAGACAACTCTCATTGACTAAAAGGGGATTTCACATGTCAAGCGACTTGGGGGTCTCACAAGTCAGATCCAGGTCACGGCAGTATCAACCAAGCCTAAAGCCCCACACACAGTATTAGATTTTCTGCAGATTTTTGTCTTAAGGTTTGCCCTCATATTATATGGTTTTGGTAAATCTGAAGAGTTTCAATTTGTATGCAATCAGGCAGGCCCTTGCACTACAAGGTTTTGGTAAATCTGAAGACAAAAATCTGCAGAAAATCTAATAGTGTGTATGGGGTCAAAGGCTGGCCACACATTATACAATTTTCTTCTATAGATTTCCTTTAGATTTACCAAAACCATATAATATGAGGTCAGGTCTCAACACTTTCAATTTGTGTGCAATCAGGCAGGTCCTTCTACTACGCAGTTGAAGGTAAATCTAAAGGAAATTGAATAAGAAACTTGTATGGTTTATGGCCAGCTTACGTCTGCATGTGCACAGGTGTATTAAAATACTCCCATCCATGCTGCATTTTTCTGCCAGGGACTGGCATAAAAATCCAGCATAAGAAAATGCTTGTTTCAGCATTTAATTATGTGGATTTATGCAAGTTTATAGGCCTATGGCCTCAATCTTATGCATGAAAACTCATTTTATCTACTTATTTTATTAGCGAGAATATTCATTTTTCCTAGCTACTAGAATGAATTTATGTGCACAAGCATATGTTTACATGTGTTTATACCATAGTTGCCAACATTGTCAAAAAAATGTATAGGGAAACTTTTTTTCGTTTGTAGGCGTGACAGCGGGAAAGAAAAATGTTGCATGCAAACAAATGGGTGTAGTTTAAATGAAATATTGGGTGTGGCTCGAGTTTGAGATGAACGAGGGATGGAGGGAGAAGAAAAGAAAAGAATAAAGGGAAAGCAGGCCCGGATCCTACACCATAATAGCAATACGTGTATTATGGAAAGTTGAACAATCAGCAGATAAAGATACTCCAAACACCTGGTGTTAGCTCTTCAATCATCCCGGCACCATGGCTGATATGGTGTCAGGGTGATTGAAGCGCATTATTTCTAATATTAAATTGTAATATGAAATTAAATAGTTCAACTCACCATAATACAGAATCAGTGGGAGCCCTGAGCGTGTCACTTGCCACCAGATGCCATCAGGCATTCCCAGCAGAGTCCTTCCTTACATCAGGTGCCCTGTCAGAAAGCCACTACCCATCAGAATATGTAATGGGAGTGACGTTCTGGCATGGCTACCCCTCTCCACTAAACACACAGAGAAAGAGACCTGCTAGCCGGAAGGAGAGCTCGTGGCCATGTTTACGTAGCCAGAAGCTGCGGCGTCTGGTGCCAAAAAAAGTCCAGATGCTGGACAAAAGCAAAGAAATATATATAAAAGGAAAAAAAATAAATCAGATTGAAGGTTCAATTTTCGGGATTGTCCTGGGAAAATCGGGACTGTTGGTAAGTATGTTATACATGTATGTGCGTAAATTATGGCAGTAAGCTCCTTTTCAAACACAGGTTCAGGGTATTATTTTTAACACCCCTGAATGCTGCTTAACCCCTTGCCGACCAGCCACCACAGTTGTACTGCGGCAACATGGCTCGGCTGCGCGAATCCCATCATGTTACGTCGCTTCTAGATTTGCCCACTAGGGGCACGCGCCCCCTACTCACCCTAGGAGATGATGCTAGTGCCCGGCGGTCGCAACCACTGCCGGGCTCCCGCGATTGTTCAGGACAAAACGGAGAGTCAGATCTGTGTGTCTAAACACACAGATCCCGGTTCTCTGAGGGGAGAACATACAGAGTATGAATAGCGACCCCTTATCTCCATCTATATAGTAGGGTTGCCACCTCATCCCTTTAAGCCCGAACACACATGAATTACACAGGTTCTGTGGCCAATTAAATGCAGATAAGGCAACAAGTGAGTTTAATTTCCACCTTAATCAGCCACAGAACCTGTGTATATGTGTTTGGGTTTAAAGGGATGAGGTGGCAACTCTAGAGGGGTGGCTTATGTAAATCTCCAGACTTAAAATGATTTTTTAACCACTACAGATCCGCGCTATTGCCAAATGACGGCATTAGCGCGGACCTACATTTCCGGGACTACGTCTATTGACGTGGTCCCGGTTACGAGCGGCCTGCGCACCCCCTGAGGGGTGCGCGCGGCGCGCTCTGTGATCGGCGAGTCCGTGAGACTCGCCTGATCACCGATCCGTGTAAGGGGTCGATCCCGACCCCTTATCACGTGATCAGCTGTCAGCCAATGACAGCTGATCATGTGATAGAACGGAGCCGGTAATCGGCTATTATTCCTCCTCGCGCTGACAGCGCGAGGAGAGAAAAAAAAAGCCGATCGCCGGCGGCCGTGATCGGGACATCAGTCCCGATCACGGCCATCAATACAAGGGACCACCTGCCACCTGCCTGTGCCCACCTGCCTCCCGCAGTGCCATCCTGAAATAAAATAAAAGCAAAAGTAAGTGCCCCCCGTCAGTGCCCCCCATCAGTGCCCATAGTGCCCACAGTGCCACCCACAGTGCCACCCACAGTGCCACCCACAGTGCCACCCAATCTGCCTCAAAGGTGCTGCACCCCAGTGCCGCCCATCAGTGCCCAGCAGTGCCGCCCATCTGTGCCCAGCAGTGCCGCCCATCTGTGCCCAGCAGTGCCGCCCATCAGTGCCCAGCAGTGCCACCTATCAGAGCCACCTATCAGTGCCACCTATCAGTGCCCATCAGTCCCATCTATCTGTGGTACCTATCAGTGCCCATCCGTGCCACCCATCCGTGCCACTTATCCGTGCCACCCATCCGTGCCATCTTATCTGTGCCCATTTTTGCCCATCAGTGCCGCCTTATCTGTGCCCATCGGTGCCGCCTTATCTGTGCCTATTAGTGCCGCCTTAACTATGCCTATCAGTGCCCACCGGTGCAGCCTATCAGTGCCCACCAATGCAGCCCATCAGTGCCCACCAATGCAGCCCATCAGTGCCCACCAATGCAGCCTATCAGTGCCGCCTAATCAGCGCACTTCAATGAAGGAGAAAAATGACCCGTTTGCAAAATTTTATAACAAACTATTAAAACATGATTTTTTTTTTTTGCATCTTTTTTTGTTTGTTTAGCAAAAAATAAAACTCCGAGCTGTAACTAAATACCACCAAAAGAAAGCTCTATTTGTGGGAAAAAAATGATAAAAATTTCATTTGGGTACAGTGTTGTATGACCGCGTAATTGTCACTCAAAGTGCATCAGCGCTGAAAGCTGAAAATTGGTCTGGGACTGAGGGGGGTTTAAGTGCCCAGTAAGCAAGTGGTTAAACATGTGAACCAAGAGCAGCTCTGGCAACGAAAGGGTTCAACTTGCTCATGTGTAATACAATGGCTAACTTTTTTTTTTTTTACTACATACTTTGAAATCTGTAAGTGGAAAGTTGTAAACCTGATCAGGCCCCTAACTTGCAAGCTTTTAAAATTAGGGCTGTACAAAATATTGATCCTGAACACGTATTTCTTCTTACTGTTGTGAAAACATTTGACACATACTCAAAGGTCAGCTAAAATAAGGATTTCAGTTTTGGGTGGTTCCTGGCAAGCTTAATATTTCTTTGCGGTGCATTGGGACAAAAATAATACTGCTGGAATCTTCAGCTCTACCCATCTGCCTCGGCCATAGGCAAATAATGATGAAAGTTGGTTTATTGAACATAATACAAACAAACTAAAAGAATTTTCACAGCAATTACCTGCTTCCGGGCATGTTATGTCCAATAATTCACATCACTACAAGCAGGTCTCTTGTCACCATGATCACTAGCACTTTGTGCCTATCTTGTTAGTTGTACTTGCTTTGCTGGAAAGCTGCCTATATAGTGGAATCCCTTTGTAGCAGATCCAGGCCAGCCAGTGTTTGTGAGCGGTGGGAAAGAGTGACATGCTGTAGCCCACTGTTCTACTAGCATAGCAGATTGCATTCCTATATAAGGCTGGATTCACACCTATGCATTTTTTGTGCATTTTGCAGATTTACACTACATTCCATTTAATATGGTTTTCTATGGGACATGTTCTGTAGTGCAAATCTGCAAAAAGCACTAAAAATGCATAGGTGTGAATCAGGCCTTAGCCAGCATAAAACATATATTCCATTAATGCTAAGGCCTGATTCACATTGATGCACTTTTAGTGCTTTTTGCATTTTTCAGATTTGCACTACAGAACATGTTCCATAGGAAACCATGTTAAATGGACTGCAGTGCAAATCTGCAAAATGCAAAGAGCACTAAAAATGCATAGGTGTGAATCCAGCCTTAATTACTAGCCACTGTTGCCCTTCTCCAGTGGGTTGTACTTGTGAGTTGATAAATGTGATGGGGTTCTCTTGTACAAATGTTCCTGAATAGAGTCAGGATTAAAAGGCTAAACTGGCCTAAAGTCATTAAACTTTAAACTTTACATAGGAACTTTTGCTATAGATCAGTTCTTGAATTTACTGTAAAAGTACAGCTGTGCTTTTCTCATACAGGGCAAAGCAGCAGGCTGACTCAGGCCTGGTTCACACACCTATGCATTTATAATGAATTTTGCAGATTCGCACTACAGTCCATTTAACATGATTGCCTATGGAACACGTTCTGTAGTGCAAAATGCAAAAAGCACAGGTGTGACTCAGGTCTTAGGCTGGCTTTACACTGGTGCGATGCGGGAACCACAGCGGTTCCTGTGTGGACTCGTAGGCAGTGCACATTGCTCTCTGCGAACCGCAGCGGGAGTCAATATAAGTTTAATGACACCCCCAAATCGGTTTGCAGAACGCAGTGTGAACTGTGAAATCAGATGGAATTAGATTGCATGAGTCTGAACATCTACGCAATCTGTATCTTGTGTGGACAAAAAAAAGGGTCCTGCACCATTTTGGTCCAAATGCGATGCGATTTCAGCCATACAAACTGTATGGCTGAATTCGCACTGCACAGATATTGCATGTGATGTGCATAGGCATGCAGTGTGAAACCTTATCCTCTTTGTATGTAATGTAGCGCCGATACTCCTAATGAGTATGCGCTGTGTCTGCAAATCTAGTTTTTGCCCAAAACTGTAATTGTAACTGTAATTATGCTAAATTATGCTTTGGCATCAGTTTGGCTGGGCTGTATTAAGGTTCTGCCTGGTCATAGGTGGGGTTTGCACCTGTGAGAGGCCTTAGAACGCAGTCTGGTTGGACGCATTGGGTACCGATCTCTCTCTCTGAGCCAATCAGTGGGAGTTTGTCTTGCTGTGTATTCCGGGAGAGGGTACTTAAGGTGCTGAAGTCACGTGGTTCTGGATTCCGGTCCAGAAGTTGTTGCTGACTCCATGCTCCTGACCAGTCCCCAGGGGCCCTCATGGCCTGGGGTGAGGATCCATCCTTTTTCGAGCCTCGGAACTGGCTAGTCCGAGGCGCAGTAAGACCCCTTAACACCACACCGCCCTTTGCATCGGCGGTAAAACGCCGCTATTTTTAGCGGCGTTTTACCGCCGGATTTGCGGCGCATTTCAGCCGCTAGCGGAGCGCTTTTACTCGCGAAAGGGTTAAAACCGCCGGCAATACGCCGCAATATCGGCGTTTTGCCAGCGGCATTACAACGCTGCCCCATTGATTTCAATGGGGAGCAGCGGTGGAGGAGCAGTAAACACACCGCTCCTTCACCGCTCCAAAGAAGCTGCTGGCAGGACTTTTCTCTGACGTCCTGCCAGCGCACCGCTGTAGTGTGAAAGCCCTCGGGGCTTTCACATTACACACTATGGTCCAGCTTCTTTAGGGCGGATTGCAGGCGCTATTTCTAACGCTATAGCGCCTGCAAAACGCCCTGGTGTGAAAGGGGTGTAACTGGAAGGAGGATTCTAAGGTGTTCCGGTGCCGTCTCAGATTTGGAGAGGCCCAGCAACTCTACATGCAACCAGGGGAGGACTCTTTAGTAAGAGGGCCACGCAGAAGGCTAGCTGCTCGGTAAGAGCCTGGAAGCTGAGCTGCCATGGACATTGATTGAATCCGCATTTCTTACAGTATCGCCGGACCGGCTGAAAGATTCTGGTACAATAGGAAAAGTTCCTACTTCTATCCTTCTGGTTACAACTAAGTTCTTCAACCAAGTCTGTGTGAGAGACTTTGAAAAGCTAGAATTACCTGTTGGCTGCTAAATCCAAGCTCAGGGATTTATCCAACAGTTAAAGAGTCCAGTTGTGAGTGGCCATTCCCTGGATTATGTACAGAGAGAGACTTTTATTGAAGTCAGCAGTTCCAAGTACCTGAGCTAAACTTTATCCTGATACCCTCTATTCCCAACTTAGAGACTGAGTTTGTTCAACTGTTTTATGCAAAATAAAAATCCCGACAAGGAATTCAAGTGTCGGTCTCTACATTTACTGGGTCATCAACCCTGGGAACTCCTAGACAAGGACGAGTACGAGCTGGTGGAGGTAATCGGTAAGCCCAGAAAAATTCAGCTGCTCCTTCGGGGGTAAGTGCTACAGTAACAATCCCCATCTGGTGGCATATGGCGTGGCAAGTGACAAGCTGTGTCTTGTGGCAGGTAACATGACATTACACCCATGATTCAATGATCACGGGTGCAATGCTCTGCATGTTCCTGTGAAAATCAATAAACAAAGTGTATGCCCGCCCAAGCGTATGACTTTCTTTACTTCACTGCTACAGGCTCTATACCCAGATCTTTTTTGGACCTAGCAACGCCCCTGGGATCACCACACTTATAGTTCATTGGCACTTCCTGTAGCTCTTCAACTGAAAGCCTATACAGAGGTACGAGCAGAGAGCTAGAGGACGTTTTTGAAGGAGCCTGACATTACACCCATGATTCAATGATCACGTGTGCAATGCTCTGCATGCTCCTGTGAAAAAAAATAAAAAAAATGCCCATTGTTTTTCAGCAAAAACATATGCATTTATTATTTTAGGTGAACTCAGCCTTAAACTAGTCCTCCCAATGTCCACATACACCATTTCATTTTCTTTGCATACCTCTCCATTCATGTGTCAGAAAAAAAGAAAGGGAGCCCTGTCTAAGCTGATAGTCATTTTCCCTGAGGAACTGCCCCATATGATTACCAAGCACCAGAACTATCACATAAGAAGAGGGGAAGCAGTGAAATACAATACCTAGTAATTGCTCTTTACAGCTCTTACAGCACATTATCACTAGCACCACCACTACCAGCACAGCTTCTACAGAGAGAGAGAGAGAGAGATTGTAGCATCTATTCATCATCGACACTTACACAGCTGTTATCCAGAGGCTTCATGGAGAGATTGAGGGGGCTCCTTCTACCATGGACCTCACAGCTGTATCCGAGGATTGGCGAGAGGGCTATCAGCCTATTTGATAGCAGATAGCGGGTAGCAAAGACTGGGTTACTTAAAAGCAGGACATTAGGTACATCTGCCCATGTGCTACATTAGCAGTGGGAGACATTGGCTCCCCCTGCTGTCAATCCCAGCCAGTGAGCCAATAAGGAGAGAGAGGATGGGGTCCGAGCCACGGCTCTGTATGTGAATGGACATGCAGAGCAGCGGCTCAGGAGAAAGCCTGCTTGGGTGCCCCCATAGCAAGGTGTTTGATAGTGTAGAGAAGAGTTAGAACACTTGTCACTGACTCAGTGTTAGACCATGCTGTGGCCAAGTCGTGGCCTGTGCTACAAGAACAGAGGATAACACATCTTGTGTGTGTACAGAAGCATCCATTGCCAATCACTTCTTGTCATCTAGCAGCAGCCTGGAAGCTGTTCTCATCACATCCACGCCAGATTCTGCTGGGCAGCAGCACAGCGTGACACGAGATCGAGCGCCATCCCTTGAGCTAGGCTCTGCATATACCCATTGTGGAGTGTTCACATCACTTCTCATTACAGAAGATCTCTAGGACAAGTGAGCGGGCACTTGCCCGCACTGCATGCAGACAAATTTGTCTTGTGCTTTGCCTAAACCTGTAGGACCCCACGCTACACTCTTCTTAGCAGTGACAGTGTTCATCCTGCTTCAGGATGCCACAAAGCCACTGGCAAGCACTTTATATCTCCCTGCTGATCAGGATATCTCCATTATATCAACAAAGCCCTAGAGTGCCTTGAAAAAGTATTCAAACCGCTTGACATTTTCCACATTTTGTCATGTTACAACCATAACGTAAATGTATTTTATTGGGATTTTGTGTGACCAACACAACGTGGCACATCATTGTGAAATTGAAGGAAAATGATGAATGGTTTTTAACATTTCTTACAAATAAATATCTGAAAAGTGTGACATGCATTTGTAGTCAGCCCCCTTTACTCTGATACCCCTAACTGAAATCTAGTGAAACCAATTGCCTTCAGAAGTCATCTAATTAATAGATCGAGTCCCCCTGTGTGTAATTTAATCTCAGTATAAATACAGCTATTCTGTGAAGCCCTCAGAGGTTTGTTAGAGAACCTGAGTTAACAAACAGCATCATGAAGGCCAAGGAACACAACAGACAGATCAGGGATAAAGTTGTGGAGAAGTTTAAAGCAGGGTTAGGTTATAAAAAAGTATCCCAGGGGGGGCGTGGCCTGCAGCGGAACCGAATGGACGTTTGATTCCAGAGCTCCTGCTTCCCCAAAGACAACACGGCTGCAAGCGGCTAATAGGACCCCGATATTCGTCCACATACCTGGCGTTTTGAGAGGGGCACACCTGGTGAGCATGATGGGCAAGCGAAAAGGCTCATCGAAGCCCCAGCGGCTCACGGATTTCTTCCTCCAACCGCGCCATCAAGGTAAGCAAGATGGCGCCGACCACCCTTCTCCACTGACTGCAAAGCACAAACTAAAACTGCCCACAAATACCTCATCCCCTAACAATATAGACTCCTACAGCGACCAGGCTTCCCCACCGGCATCCTCTCCCTCGGGGAGCCCAGCTAAAGTGAAATTGAAGCTGGATGGCTCTGGATGCAGTCCCGCGCTGAGCCCGGCTGCAGACTCTGAGGATGACACCAGGGAACTCCATGACTCTATTTCCAATTATCCTACTACCAATCAACCAGTGCTGGATACGGTACTGAAGGACATGCTGGTCTCCCTGAGGAGCACACTCCAAGCTGACTTGATGGGCTGCATGAATAGACTCAGTGGAGCTGTGAGAAAGGTGGAAGACAGGGTTGATCATTTGGAAGGCAAGATGGGGGAATTTGCTTCCACCATAAATGACTTGGTAGATGCGCACGATCTGCAAGAAGGGGAGTCCACATGGGTTAGAGATAAGCTGGCCGATATTGAGGACAGGTCCAGGAGGAACAACCTCAAGATTAGAGGAATTCCCGAATCCGTCCAAGCCTCGGATTTGCGCTCCTATGCTACCGACCTGTTCACCTCTTTACTACCCAATCTTTCAGCCATTGAACTGTCTATCGACCGGATACACCGACTACCAAAACCTTCGTATCTCCCAGACAAAATCCCCAGGGATGTGATTCTTCGTATGCATTTCTATTACTCAAAGGAACAACTGATGCAGTACGTTCGTAAGCAAGAGCAGCTCCCTCCTCAATACCAACACCTTCAGTTCTATGCTGACCTGTCCCAGCATACGCTTCAAAAACGAAGAAATCTAAATACGATCACGAAAGTTTTGCGCAACCATCAAATCCCCTATCGTTGGGGGTATCCTACCAAAATTACGATCACACATCAGGAACGCTCGTTTGTCATAGACTCCTTGGACAAAGGCATTACCTTACTAAAAGAATGGAAGATTCTCCCTGATCCTAAGGACAACAATGCAGACGCCTCCAATCGTCGGACGCTCAGCCCGGACTGGAAGTCAGCGACACCGCGAAACGCCAACTCACAAGTTTGATTGTACACCAACGGGGTCCCTTCTCCTCTAGTTGGGGAGGCAGGTCGTTCGTTGGGCCTGAACTGTTACCCCGAATTACCTGAGCAACACTCGGTTGCTTACGACTCACCCCTTCCCCCTAGAGGGGTGTCTTGGTTCTATGTTAGAGCTTATCATGCTCTCTTTCTTTCAATATTTTAGTTATGTTTATACAAGTTGGATTTTCTTCTTTTTTTTTCACTCAATTACTTTTCATGCATTTTCTCTTTTCCTGGAGTTTTACCAGTCCCTGCAAACCCGGCAATTCACCTTAAGACCACCTGTTCATCGTACGGACAGCAGCTTGCAAGACCAACTTCAAAAGCGGTTTACAGACCGCACTCAATCTCGGCCTAACTGTGAGTACCTTCCCCATGGAGTGGTCATTTTACACATGCTAACACCTCTAGAAGACGTCTTCTATTCTCTTTTTATGTATACAGCACATATCACACTTTCATCCCCCGAATACTCCCATGGCCATTAACTTCTTATCTATTAATACTAAAGGACTCAACCACCCTATGAAAAGGAAGTCTATGTGGAAAGAAGCGTTATCTACTGGGTCAGACATCCTCTGCGCCCAGGAAACCCATTTCTGCCAACATGCAGCGCCTGTCTGTAAACATAAGAACTTCCCACACACGTTTTTCGCAAATGCCACTTCTAAAACGAAAGGGGTAATGATAGCAATCAGAGACTCTGTCCTTTTTAATTTACATACGGCAATTGCTGATCCTCAGGGTCGCTACTTGATTGTGATATGTGATATAAATCAAACGACTTACACCATTGTAAATGTCTACGCCCCCAATACCCGTCAAGTTTGTTTCTTTCACAAAATTATGAAGAAGGCTCGGAAACATGGCCAAGGATCGATGGTAATCTGTGGTGACTTTAATATTGTACCTGACACGTCTATTGACACTACCTCCACGTCCAAACGCGTACCCCTATCTCTGGGCAGCACACTACATAGCGAGGATGTTTATGACGTATGGAGATGTTTGCATACAACGGAGCGAGACTTCACCTTTTTTTCTGCCCCTCACCACACATACTCGCGAATAGATTTGTTTTTGGTCGATCAACACACATTATCTAAGGCACTATCGGCATCTATCAACACCATCACGTGGTCTGACCACGCGTCTATCACGCTGTCTCTGAAAAACTCTTCTACATTTGAATCAATCCCTCTTTGGAGGGCGAACTCATACATTATGCAACTGCCTGAATGTAGATCGTATATCGAGGACCATTTGGGGGAATTTTTCTCCCTCAACGGGCCCTCGATGCCTAATAAATTTGTGCTCTGGAATGCCCATAAGGCATACATTCGGGGGATTTTTATTAAACTGGGAGCGGGGGAGAGGAGACGGAGGCAGCAGAAGATACGTGACATTACTAACAAAATTCGTGATTTAGAATCACAAAACAAACGGGCCACTTCCCAATCTTTGACTGAACAGCTCCACAGACTGAGGCACGACCTGAGGCTCCTTTTACTGGACTCTTTTGAAAAACAAACAAAAAGACTAAAAATGACATATTACACTCAGGGCAACAGAGCAGGAAAACTACTTGCATACCGACTTAAAGGTCATAGACTGAAATCAAAAATTCCTTACATCCTTCACCCCACTAGTAAACACAAGATGTTACGCCCACGAGATATTGCAGACGCATTTAGCGACTATTACGGTTCCTTATATAACTTAAAAGACGACTCTACCACTACTCAGCCCTCACCCTCCTTGATTAATGACTTTTTACAACAGCTATCCTTGCCTACTCTATCCTCACAGCACGTGGAACAACTTAATACACCTTTTACGTCTGACGAAATCCTCAAAGTTATTGACTCACTTCCTGGGTCTAAATCCCCCGGTCCTGACGGTTTTTCCGGAGACTACTATAAGACGTTTAAAACGTATTTACTGCCTTGTTTGACAGAAGTGTTTAACGCTGCCGCCGCTTCCTCTTCCTTCCCACACGAAATGTTGAGTGCAATCATAGTGACTTTACCGAAGCCAGGTAAGACCCCTGATACACCAGCCAATTTCCGTCCTATATCCTTACTAAACACGGACGTGAAAGTCTATGCCAAACTTATAGCAAACCGGCTAGTAAATATTCTGCCCTGTTTAATACATCCCGACCAAACTGGGTTTACAAAAGGACGACAAACCTCAGATGCTACGAGGAGGCTGACCAATATCATCCATCTGGCTGGCGCTGGGCGGGGGCCTTCTCTGCTCCTTGCGTTGGACGCGGAGAAGGCCTTCGACAGGGTCCACTGGGGATATATGAAAGCAGTCTTAACCAAATTTGGATTCTCTGGTACGATCCTTTCGGCTATAACGGCCCTCTACTCGAATCCCTCAGCGAAAGTATACACCTCGGGTGTACTTTCTGCCCCCTTCCCAATATCAAATGGAACGCGCCAGGGATGTCCACTCTCCCCTTTGATCTTTAATTTAATTTTAGAACCCCTGGCGGAACATATAAGATCCCACCCCAATATCACTGGATTCAAAACTCGAACATCTGAACACACGATAAGCCTGTTCGCTGATGACATTATCTTGATGCTCACGAACCCTGAAAAGTCTTTGGCTTCGGTACACGACACTCTGAGACTATTTACCACGTTGTCTTATTATAAGGTTAATGAGAACAAGTCTTATATCTTGGGCATGGGCGTAGACAAGGATATGCAGTCGAGACTTAGCGCACGGTTCCCCTATAGGTGGAGTGAGAAAGGCATAGAGTATTTGGGAATCACCTTGACCCCCACATCCGGGGAATTATACACCAATAATTATATCCCCCTTCTTAAATCCTTACCATCTAAACTGCAAGCCCTTGATAAAACAGAACTCATCTGGTCAGGTAGATTGGCAGCAGTAAAGATGATAGTTTTGCCCCAACTACTCTATCTGTTCAGGTCCCTTCCCATCCCTGTCCCCAGTAAATACTTTACTGAAGTACAAGCAATAATAAACAAGTTTCTATGGAGAGGGAAAAGGGCCAGGTGGGCCTTCAAAGACTCACTGACCGCGAGAACAGCAGGGGGAGTGGGCAACATACAGATCTATGATTACTACATAGCTTCCATACTAGCCCAATTGAGGACGTGGTTCCCTGACTCACCCCCCACGCGATGGCAGGATCTTGAGGAAAATCAAATCCCCAACTCTAGCCTGTACAACTATTTACTGACCCACGTAGCCAATGCTCCCGACCTTGCCAATTTGGCCCCCTCTATAGTGGCATCTTTACGAGCTTGGAGGGTACTCCTTGCGCAAACTTTTACCGCCCCTATTTCTACTTTAAAAATCCCTCTTGGCAGTCTCAGTGTACTTATTCCCGACCTGCAAATATCTCATTGGCAAGCAAAAGGTATAAAACACATTGAGGATCTTATGATAGGTCCAGCAATGAAAACATTTCGCACATTACAAATTGAATACGGCCTAGCAGATTTGGATAGTTATAGATACATCCAAATAAAGCATCTTTTCCAATCTTACAATATCCCAGATATACAACTCCCCTGGAGGATTGCTTTATACCTTACTAAACCCTCTACTAATCTAAAGGGGATATCTCTTTTTTATAACACCCTCAACGACAAACTAACATTCCGCAAAACTTCCAACATTCATGCTTGGGAAAAGGACTTGGGGAAAACATTTACAGAAGCCCAATGGAGAGCCGCGCTGAAAGTAGCTTACGCATCCACCAAATGCATCAACCTTTGGGAACTGACGCAAAAAATACTACGTCGTTGGTACATTACTCCCTATAAGATATCCAAATTTGCCCCCACTGCATCTCCACTTTGTTGGAGACAGTGTCAACACCCCGGCACCTTGTACCATATCCTGTGGGAGTGTCCTAAAATACGGACACTTTGGAATAGGGTGTTTCACTTGTGCTCACAAATAGCACAATTTCCCATTCCTGCTGACCCAGCACTGGCCATCTTATTTCTAAACATTGATCAAATACCCCAACCAGCCAGAACGATTGTTTCCCATATTATACTGAGCACCAAACTGGCCTTAACGCGTCACTGGAAAGATCTTAACGCACCCACGTTCGGGGAAATTGTCATGACTACCAACACACATGCTATGTATGAAACCCTGTTTGCTTCAACCCAAGGCAGGCTTGGCGTGGCCAGAGCTAATTGGGAAAGGTGGACTGACTGGTTTACTAATTCTAAACTGATATGATTGTAGAGTTACAATAACTTAGACATGTGAGGGATCACGAGGTCATCTGTGTTAAAACTCCAAAACTCAAGTCTTTCTTTTCTTTCTTTATTTTTGTTCTACTACTTTACTGCCTTTTTGTTCTCTTCTATCCTTCATTTCTTCCATCTTTGTTTTACTCTATACTCGTTGAAATCATGGGTGCTCTTCACCCGCTCTATATTCTTATTTTACCTACAAGCCATATTACGCCTACCCGGATACAGTGCAGTGGATATCACCTGATTTGTTTAATGTCTCCGGGGTGGGTGGAGGTCTTCCCCCTCTGAGCACAGTGAGTACCCACTAGGGGTGCCGGAGGGTGGGCCTCTTCTCTTCTCCACACCGGGGAACAGACTAGATATATAGGATATCCTTATTATTATCTTCTGCCTATAGCTCTGATAGACCAGCTATGATGTACTTCTGCTCTTAGATACCTTCTCTACATTATATATCCTGTGCGTGTATTATGTGCTTCATATTTATACTGTAAGTGAAATTTTGCTTCACCATGTATGTAGGTATATCTCTGTTACCATATGTTAAAATTTTCAATAAAAACTTATTGCAATTAAAAAAAGTATCCCAGGCTTTGAACATCTCACAGGGAACTGTTCAATCCATCATCCGAAAATGGAAAGATTATGGCCCAACTACAAACCTAGCAAGACATGGCCATCCACTAAACGGACAGGCCGGGCAAGAAGAGCATTAATCAGAGAAGTAGCCAAGAGGCCCATGGTAACTGCAGAGATCCACAGCCCAGGTGGGAGAATCTGTCCACAGGACAACTATTAGTCGTGCACTCCACAAATCTGTCCTTTATGGAAGAGTGACAAGAAAGCTATTGTTGAAAGAAAGCCATGAGAAGTCCTGTTTGCAGTTTGCGAGAAGCTATGTGGGGAACACAGCAAACATGTAGAAGAAGGTGCTCTGGTCAAATGAGACCAAAATTATACTTTATGGCAAAAAAAAAAAAATCACTGTGTGGCGGAAAACTAACACTGCACATCACCCTGAACACACCATCCCCATCGTGAAACATGGTGGTGGCAGCATCATGTTGTGGGGATGCTTTTCATTAGCAGGGACAGAGAAGCTGGTCAGAGTTGTTGGGAAGATGGATGGAGCCTGCGTGGAGATTTCTCTATACGCTACGCCTAAATCCATGTCTCCTGTGCTAATAAGCGCCCTGTCAACCAGTTGGTATAATGCATCATCTGTGTCTACCCATATCTTCCCAAGTAACACAGACATAACCACCGTCCTCACATCCTTAGTTCCACATGCAGACTTGTCTTCCTATCTAACAATAGAGCTTTATGGCTTCACAATCAGCCAATTAAGTACAGGCCAACAGGAGAAGTTATACAAATCTCAAACAATGACTAAGGAAGTGTATTGGCATGTCCATGCAGTGCAGTGTGTATGATTCCCCGTCCCTTTTACCTCTAAACCGTGCTCTCCAGTAAGTCAAAGAAAGCCACATGGCTGGCCTAAGAACTCATGAACACTGCCGACCAAACGCAGTATGAGCTATGAGTAGTGTTACGCGAACCCGAACTTTACAGTTGGGGTTCATACCGAACTTTTGGCTTTTTGGGTCACGAACCCGAACAATTGACTGTATGTTCGGGTTCGGGTCCGGTGTTCGGCAACGTAATGGCTCATTTTAAAAAGCCCTGCAGCAGCCAATCAACATTCGTTTAACTGGTGTGCCCTTAGAAGCCATCACAGCCATGCCTACTAATGGCATGGCTGTGATTGGCCAGTGCAGCATGTGACCCAGCCTCTATTTTAAGCTAGAGGCACACAGCACAGCACATCACTCTGCTTTAGACAGGGTAGGGAAAGGTTCCTGGCTGCTGTTATGGAGAGAATAACATAGGAGTCCTGATTCTGAAATCTATTCTAATTAGTCAGCGATTTTACACTGCACTGAGAGAAAAGATAGACAGTGTAGGGCAAGGTTCCTGTTGGTGCTTTGAGAGAGAGAGAATTATCTAGGAGTCCAGATTCAGAAATATATTCTTATAACTCAGCGATCTACACAGATTTACCTTGTTGGGTTGTAGTGCTCAGTCTTTTTACACTGCGATAAGCACAGTGCTAGAGAAAATTTAACTTTTATCTGCAAGCTCAGTGCACCAGCATATGTTACTGTGACATACACCCTGTACATACTCTGGGTGTATTCTGCTATTGCAAAAACACCCATTTAGTGCAAAAAAAACAACAACTTTGCAGTGTTTTCTGCATATGTGGAGGTGCGTGTTACACAATTTATATATTTTTCTTCTATTGTGCTATTAAAAAAAAAATTTTTTTAGGGCAAAAAATATTTTTTTGAATAGCATTTTCACCATTTCTGCAGCTCTAAGATACACGTTTACATACTCTGGGTATATTCTGCTATTGCAAAAACACCCATTTAGGGCAAGATACTAAATTTGGAAAATATGAGGAGAACGTCAAAGAAGGGACGTGGCTCTGGTCTTGGTTCTGCTGGTGGAGCTCCTATTGCAGGGGGAGGACGTGGTTGATCTGTGCCAGCTACACACACAAGTGAAACACCTTCCTCGGGTGCGAGTAGACGACAGAGCCTACAGCGGTATTTGGTCGGGCCTAATGCGGCCGTACGAATGTTGAGGCCAGGACAAGTACAGGCGATAGTAGATTGGGTTGTTGACAGTGCCTCCGGTTCCTTGACATTGTCTCCCACCCAGTCTCCTGATGAAAGATCAGAGTTGGCACCTGCAGCCGATGTCCATCAGTCTTTCACATCACCCGCTTGCAAATCAGCCAAGCAGTCTGAGCCCCAAATCATGCAGCAGTCTCTTCTGCTTTTTGATGACTCTGTTAGCAGGGTTTCCCAGGGCCATCCACTTAGCCCTGACCCAGAAGTGGAAGAGATTGAGTGCACTGATGCCCAACCACTTATGTTTGAAGATGAGTACATGGGAGGACCATCGCAGCATGTCTCGGATGATGACGAAACACAGGTGCCAACTGCTGCTGCTTTTGCAATTGTGCAGACCGACAAGGGGGGCAGTGGTGAAGACTGGGTGGAAGATGATGTGGAGGACGATGAGGTCCTGGACCTCACATGGAATCAACGTCATGCAGGTGACCAGTGTAGTTCGGAGGAAGAGGCGGTGGTCGCACAGAGCCACCAGCACAGCAGAAGAGGGAGCAGGGTGCAAAAGCAGAGCGTCCATCTCCTAGACAGTACGCCTGCTACTGCCCAACACAGCAAGGGAACGAGCACACCAAAGCCAGGTCCAAGGAGTTCCCTAGCGTGGCAGTTCTTCAGACAATGTGCTGATGACAAGACACGAGTGCTTTGCACACTGTGCAATCAGAGTCTGAAGCGAGTCATAAACGTTCTCAGCCTGAGCACAACCTGCATGAACAGCCATCTAAGTGCAAAGCACGAGCTGCAGTGGAGTAGACACCTCAAAAACCAAGAAAGGTCTCTGGCTCCTCCTGCTTCCTCTTATGCTGTAGTCTCGGACTCTTCATCCACCTCTGTAGTGACAGTGGCACCTGCCAACCCGCAAGCAGAGGATCTGCCAGCAACACTACCACCTGGGTCACCAACCATCTCCATAATGTCCCATGGAAGCGTTCAGCTCTCTATCTCGCCAAGTGCTGTCATTCCGTCTGGTGGAGACACAGAGTTATAAAAGCCTGATGGCATTGGCTGTCCCACAGTACGTCGTGCCCAGCCGCCACTACTTTTCCAGGTGAGCCATCCCTTTCCTGCACAACCAAGTGGGGGACAAAATCAGGTGTGCACTGCGCAACACCATCTGTGGCAAGGTCCACCTAACTACGGATGCGTGGACCAGTAAGCACGGTCAGGGACATTATATCTCCCTAACAGCACACTGGCTAAATGCAGTGGTGGCTGGGCCTGAGGCGGATAGCAGTTTGGCGCATGTCCTTCCACCACCGAGGATTGCAGGGCGCTTCAATTTACCTCCTGTTGCTAACTCCTCCTACTCCGCTTCCTCATCCTCTACCGCCTCCTCATCCAGTCAGCGTAACACCTTCACCACCAACTTCAGCACAGCCAGGGGTAAACGACAGCAGGCAGTTTAAAAACTTTCCTGTTTGGGGGAAAAACGCACCGCGCAGGCGTTGTGGAGGGACATGGAACAACAGACCAATGAGTGGTTGGTGGCAGTGAGCCTCAAGCCTGGCCTGGTGGTGTGCGATAATGGGCGAAATCTCATAGCAGCTCTGGGCCTAGCCGGTTTGACGCACATCCCTTGCCTGGCACATGTGCTGAACTTGGTGGTCCAGAGGTTCCTTAAAAATTATCCCCATATGCCAGAGCTGCTGCAGAAAGTGCAGGCCGTCTGGGCACACTTTCGGTGATCTTACCCTGCTGCTGCTCGCCTGTCAGCGCTGCAGCGTAACTTTGGCCTTCCCGCTCACCGCCTCATATGTGACATGCCCACAAGATGGAACTCCACCTTGCACATGCTGGCCAGACTGTGCGAGCAGCAGCAGGCGATAGTGGAGTCTCAGCTGCAGCACGCACGCGTGAGTTGCTCTGTGGAACAGCACCACTTCACCACCAATAACTGGGCCTCCATGCGAGACCTGTGTGCCTTGTTGCACTGTTTTGAGTACTCCACCAACATGGCCAGTGTCAATGACGCCGTTCTCAGCATTACTATCCCAGTTTTATGCCTCCTTGAAAAACCGCTTCGGGCGATGATGGAAGAGGATGTGGCACAGGAGGAGAAGGAGGTGGAAGAGGGATCATTTGCAAGGCTTTCAGGGCAGTCATTCACAAGTGGCTATGAGGATGGGTTCCTGCACCAACAAACGCCAGGTCTGGAGGATGACGAGGTGGAGGATGAGGAGGAGGAGATGGAGGAGGAGGAACCATGTTCACAGCGGGGTGGCACCCAGACCAGCTCATGGCCATCACTAGTGCATGGCTGGGGGAATACAGAGGACACAGACGATACACCTCCCACAGAGCACAGCTTTTCCTTGGCTCTGGGCAGCCTGGCACACATGAGCGATTACATGCTGCAGTGTCTCCGCAACGACCGCCGAGTTGCCCACATTCTAACTGGTGCTGATTACTGGGTGTCCACCCTGCTGGATCCCCATTACAAGGACAACGTACCATCCTTAATTCCCTCACTGGAGCGTGATTGTACACGCGAGTACAAGCGCACGCGGGTAGACGCGCTGCTGGTGGCATTCCTACCTGACAGCAGGGGTATGGTGGAAGCACAAGGTGAAGGCAGAGGAGGAGGAAGAGGTCACCAATGCAGCCGGGGCACCGCCAGCACCTCAGAAGGCAGGATTAGCATGCCCGAAATGTGGAAAAGCTTTGTCAGCACACCACAAGAACCAGCACCACCAGCTGAGATGGAACGTCTTAGCAGGAGGCAGCATTTCACCAACATGGTGGAGCAGTATGTGTGCACATGCTTACATGTACTGAATGACGGGTCTGCCCCCTTCAACTTCTGGGTCTCCAAATTGGGCACATGGCCTGAGCTTGCTCTTTACGCCTTGGAGGTGCTGGCCTGCCATGCAGCCAGTGTATTATCTGAACGTGTATTTAGCATGGCAGGGGGCGTTATCATAGACAAGCGAAGCCGCTTGTCCAGAGTCAATGTGGACAACCTCACGTTCATTAAAATGAACCAGGCATGGATCCCACAGGACTTGACCGTACCATGTGCAGAATAGACATGTATACCGGTGTTCTGACAAAAAATGTCTTGCCATCGGATAGTGTCCAGCCCGAGGACAAGGAGATTCCGAAAATCTCGGTAGATGAACGGCGCCTGCTCCGTGAGTGCAGGTTCAAGCCCCACCATCCAAGTGTACATACAGTAGCACATAGTAACAGGGCCTCTCTCACAGGCTTGCTTCGCTCGCCACACTTCGCTCGCCAAGCTTCAGGGCACGGCCTTGCTTCGCTCGGCTTGAAACTCGGGTGGTGTAGCTTGTACCTGGACTCACAGCGCAGCGCCGTTCGTCTTTGGAGAGTTTCGAAATCCCCTTGTCCTACATACTGAGCAAACGCAGTACAGGGAGGACACTATCCCATGGGGGACAGAATTCGACACATCACCGGCCTTACCCAGCCATTGTTGCATTTTTGAACCAGTGTTGGCTACCTCGTCCTCCTCCACCGCCGCTTCCACCTACACCACCACATCCACCACCACCTCAACCTCCTACTCCATATGGACCTCGTCCTCCTAGGTCAAGATTATAATTTATTTATTTTTTATCTCAAAGTATTTTATTTCCCCACTAACTTATCCATTAAATTGAATAATTTTTTCCAGAAAGGGCGTATTCTGGGGCATTCCCACCATATGTGTGGCATCGTGCCGTTGAGTTTCTGAGGTTCTATGTCACTTTCTGTACCTCTTCTTCTGAGAAGGAGGCCTCCAGCATAATATATATATATATATATATATATATATATATATATATATAATATATATGTATATATGTATATATATATATATATATATATATATATATGTGTATATGTATATATGTATATATATATATATATATATATATATATATATATATATGAGGGCCAGTATGGTGGCCCGTAATTATGGGAGAAGCCTGGAGGATATTTAATCAGACCACCCACAACGGTCTGTGTCGGTTCCAGTGCAAGGTACTGCACGTCAAGGGGCCGACTCTTCTCAGCTCCCTCACGGTCGACTATCTGTGCGTCCAATCGCAGGTGCACTTCGGCTTCTTCATTCGTGGTCTTCGTCGGCGGTTCCCGCTCATGGTCGCAGATAAGTAGTATCCAAATCTTTTCATATCATGTGCAAACTTGCGGCTTATCGTGCTTACTATCCTGCACCCCTTTCGCAAAACTTACCTCTGAGTTGTTGACACTCATGTCCCGACATCTTTCGGCACAGGCATAGTACATTCGTAAATTCCTTCTACCAAACATACGATTCATTCATAGATCCAAGCCTCCGAGTCGCTGTCGGTCGTTCTCCAATATCACTCGCCATAGGCTTCACTAGTTATAAGATTCACTGTTCTCATCCTTTTTTGAGATAAACAGGTATTGTTTGTATGGGTTTCTGTGGCTGATTGAGGTGTAATTAAACCCACCTGATGTCTTTCCTGCACTTGACTAGCCTGGGGGGATGGGTGGTTGATAGGTGTTTGGTTTCACAGTAAGGAATGGCATACACTCTACAACCAATTCGTATCAGATACTCCTTACTGCCAATTTATATCAGATTCATCTCATACATTTTTTAAGCTGATTCGTGTCAAATGCATTGCACAGGCTGACTCTGCCAACTCACTGCGTGTCCACGTAGTTGTACCTTTGAGATCGGTCGTATATCTTCATCGATTGTCCCACGCTTGGACCGCTACACACTCGCTGTTGCAGGTAGGACTTTGTTGTTACCGCTCCTCTAAACTCTAGTAGTTACGTTATCATGTTCGTTTATCGTGTTCGTTTTGCAAAAAGTCGCACTTACGCCACCCTAAGTCTTTCTATGTCATCTTTCATGTATTTCATGCTTTCTACCCAACGCAGGTTTACTCGAGCCGTTCACTTCACGGCGATGCGGTCAAATCTGACATTCAAGCCCCTTACTCACCTCGCGTCTACGGCCGATTCGAAACTAGTCGCAACTTCGCTTCTATGTTTCGGATCCTCGGCAATCACAAAGCCCCTTCAACCGCCATCACCATTTAGTTGATTCGAACCCAGCCATATCATCAGCAATACGGTCAGATCTGTCATACGAGCCCCGTAGTCACCTCACATCTATGACCGATTCGAAACTAGTCGCAACTTCGCTTCTATGTTTCGGATCCCTGGCAATCACAAAGCCCCTTCAACCGCCATCACTATTTAGTTGATTCGAACCCAGCCATATCATCGGCAATACGGTCAGATCTGTCATACGAGCCCCGTAGTCACCTCACATCTATGGCTGATTCGAAACTAGTCGCAACTTCGCTTCTATGTTTCGGATCCTCGGCAATCACAAAGCCCCTTCAACCGCCATCACCATTTAGTCGATTCAAACCCAGCCATATCATCGGCAATACGGGCAGATCTGTCATACAAGCCCTGTAGTCACCTCGCATCTACGGCCGATTCGAATCTAGTCGCAACTTTGCTTCTATGTTTCGGATCATTGGCAATCACCAGCCCCTTCAACCACCATCACAATTCAATCAATCCGAACCCAGCCATATCCTCAGCGATACGGTCGGATCCCATATATGAGCCTCTCAGTCACATCTACGGAAGATTCAAGTCTATTCGCAGCATCGGCGCAACGATTCCAGTCCTTGCCAAACGCAACTCTAACAACCAAGCCGAATCCTGTTGTATCTCCGATTCAAATGAGTCAAATCTTTGGCAGACTATTCCATAGCTATAGCCCAGTTCAAACTAGTCACATCGACTGTACGAATTCAGCAGTACTTACGTTTGACTTTCTCAGTCTATCCATACATGATCATACACAATTCTCTCCACCAATTTGCTCAGTGTTGCGCACGGTCATTCCTACATAATCACATTTCCTCTATAAACCTTTTCTTTCGCCTTTCAACAAAACTCCTTGCAACCGCTGCAAGCATCAATGCAATGGCTCAAATACGGCCACTCATCTCCAGTAGCAACACGGCTGCTCTCCTCATTCCTACACACTTATAATTTAATTTATAGTTTCAAATAAAGCTGCTTTCTTGCAATCGCTGCAAGCATCTCTGCAATAGCTTAATATGGCCACTCATCTCCAGTAGCAACACAGCTGCTCACCTCATTCATCCATTCATTCATCCTCACCTCATAATTCAAATAAAGCCGCTCCTTGCAATCGCTGCAAGAATTTCAGCAAGTGGCTCAAACTGCCACTCATCGTCTCCAGTAGCAACACGGCTGCTCATCGTTTTCTCTGTCGCTTTCCCCTTTTTAGGCCAGTTAGAACACCAGTTAGTCCACCCTGCACCAGGTTTGGACAGTTTCTCCCAAAAAAAAAAAAAACCATTGTCGAGGGCTTGCATCTTCACCAGGGGGCCAGCTTTGCCCCAAAGAGCTCTTTGCAATCCCCCTTGTCAAAACAAAATTCTCATGTCACCTTACTACAGGCTCCCGGTCAACTCAGTTCTTGACCCAACCAGTCGACTTCACAACTAGGGCATAAAGTCAGGTGTTTAGTTCAATGGGATTCCCCCTTTCTCTTAAACACTCTTTCACTACATATTTTTACTTCACATACAGAATTTGACCTGCTCCTGAGGCGTTAGCAACTGTCACATACTTCTGTGCACTTCACTCTGTTTTCGAAGCACAAGCCTTCAATACGCAGACAAGGTCGCCTAATCTCCATACTTGCTGGCAGTGCAAGCATTAGTAGACCGAACCCACGTCAATTAACTACAGATCGCAACATTCCTACTTAGTATACCAGACTTCAGCTACCCACCCCAGTCCGCCCTGGGGCGCTCTGGTTCATTAGTCTGTGCCGAGCACAGACTGACACCCGAGCTATCGGTTACCTAGCCAGTCACCTCCTGGCTCACCTCGGTTGTCACGCATTCTTTTGAGTTTTCTAAAGTCACACTCAACAGCGCTCGAGCGCAAACCAACTGTCACTATGGCTGTCGTTCCTTGTCCTATTCTTCTTGTTTCCTTATGCCTTTCATCTTATCTACCCAATGCAACTATCCCCTCCTACCTTTGCAACTTACCTCAAACATACGCACCCCCCCTTGCTTTTAGTTGACGCCATGTCACAGGCAGACAGTGAGGACTTTGCCTCAGCCCTGCCATCACCCTTTACGGGCTCAGCAAGCGGCGGTTTACAGTCTCACAAGAGCTTGGACCAATAAAAAAAAAAAAAAAAAAAATCATAGCAGAACGGTGTCGAAGGAGTAAATCCTACCCTGCCACAGCCAGGAAACCAAGCCTTAGGCTACTGTTTCCACCGCCAGTGGCACCCCTTCCAGGCACCACTTCAGTCTATCTTCTTTGCGACTACTCAGCGGCACTCCTGGGTAACCACACTGTCACCAGCAGTCACCGAAGTCCAAGTAGAGTGACAGCCCTGGAGGTACGCCCAGCCGTGCCCCTACCAGCTCCAGTCACCACCGTCATTCCCGTACCTTCACTTACAGATACACCCAACTTCTGCACCATCGTCTTCCCTGCACACCTTGTCCTAGCAGGGCATCTAGGAGGACATCTTGGATGACGACGTTAAATTAGCATCCCTCCTCATAGCAGTACACAACTTGGCCTAGAACAAGTCATATTCGCGGGGAGATGTCTCCGTCATCCTGAAGTCCAGAGACCCTTTACTTAATCGCAAGCTCACTGTCACAGAGTTTGTGCTGGCCTTGGGGACAGTCAGAGACATGTTAGGCAGAGCAACCCCAACAGGAGGGTAAGAATTGGACCCGTATCTGCATGCAGCAGGTCACAAGTACGCAGGGTGCCCATCCTTTGAGTATCACCGCTCATTTTCAGCCAAGGCAGCAGCCAGACTCAAGGGGATCCTTTACCTCCCATCTTTTAGTGTTTCTCTTCCAGGTAAAGACCCTGACTAAATCCTTAAATTAAGATGTGCCAACTATAGCAGATCTGCCCATGGGAGTCGAATTTCTCACAAATTGGAATAGCATGCCAATGTGCATTCCCTCAGCATCTCTCTCTTCATCTCAGGTAGTCATGGTCACCACGGCCTCCACAGGTCCTCGCCTCAATTTTTGGCCAAATTGGGTTTATAGGGCCATGGCCGTCAGAAATCCTCTTGATTCCTGGGTTCAGTTAGTCCTCCTCTTTGTTCGACCTCTACCCCATTGTCGCAGCAGCTCAAGTCTGGTGCAACAACTGGGCAGGACAAACAGTGACGTTCGCCACAGACAACCAAGCCACAGCCAGTATTATGAATAAAGGAGGTCCTAGTAGCCTGCCATCGTGGCCTTCCTGCGCAGGCTGGTGCCACTATCCCCACAGCACCAATCTAACATCCTATGCGTCCACATCCCAGACAAACGCAATAATCTGGCCGACGCACTACCCGTTAACTTTGCTTCGTTATTTTGCAGGAACCTGGAACCGACCCGACCATGTCTCTTATCCCACACTGGTCGTAGCTAACCTCGGATTCAAACAACACTTTCACGACGCTACCTGCCTTATTAATCTTTCACTATCTCACAACACCCTGAAGGCCTACCATGCAGCCTAGAGGTTCTATGTCAGGTTACTAGCCTCAAACCCCAGAGCAATACCAAGAGTTCTCCATCACATCCTGGTCTTCATATTATGCCACCACACACAGTTGGTATTGTCACACAATACCTTAGACCCCACTCAGCTGAGGCCGCGTACACATGCGGGGACTGTTCGCCCAACTTTGTCCGCTGAACAGTGTTTCGGCGGACAGTCTGCCCGTGTGTGGGCTTTCAGCGGACAGTTTCAGCGAACAGTCTGCTGAACAAAGTTTTTCGGAAATTCCGAAAAACTGTCCGCTGAAACTTGGTTTCAGCGAACAGTCCCCTCGTGTGTAGGCTTGTTCGTCAAACTAAGTTCCGCGCATGCTCAGAAAGGATTTACACGCCGAAAGTTGTAATGCAGTGTATAGGACGTCGTATTTTCCGTCCCGTCGTACGTGCCGTTCACGTCATCGCGCACGGTTTCAGCAAACTGTTCGTTCGTCGTGTGTGGGCAAGTCCGTCCATGCTAATTTTGAGCGGACTGTTCGCTGAAACTGTTTGACGGACAAAGTTGAGCGAACAGTCCCCGCGTGTGTACGCGGCCTAACATTCAGTATTTCATCCCCTTATGAGATCCTAACAAACCGTCTTGTTTGCCGCCCATACGGTCAAGACCATGTTGTGTGGTATTCACAGGCAATGACCCCAAAATCAGTATCAAACGGCTACCTGTCACCAGCGCCATATTCCGAGACGTGTCTTTCATCCTGTCACATTCCCCTTTGGCTAAATTCAGCCTGGTCGTTCAAGCAGCCATCTACCTGGCTTTCTACAGCTTCTTACACCCCAGTGAATACTGTCACCATCCCAGTTGTAAAGTGTTATGTAGACGCCACCTCACACGCCATCAGACTTACTTCATCTTGCTCCTCAGGGTGTCCAAAACACAATAGTCCGGTCCAGGGGTTGACATCAAACCTTTCCAAACTCTCAAAGCCTGGTGCCCCGTGTCCATCCTAGATCAATTTTTTGGCCCATATGTTTGATCCCTCGCAGGACAGCCCATTACTACCGTTCCCGATTAGTACCCCAGGCAGCAACCAGTTCATTAGTCAGGTCAGGTTCCTTTTGAGCAAATTAGGCCGGGACCCTGGCCATTTTCTTGGACATTCTTTCGCATTGGAGCAGCATCAGCAGCCTCACGAAACGGGGTCCCAGTCCACGCGATCAAAGATGGGCAGGCGGGAACCCACCTGCTTTACTCGATACATCTCCAATCCACAAGTGGAAATGTCATGAGCCTTCAGCAACTTTGCCCTGTAGTGTCTTGTTGTACATAAATTAATAATTACCTCCCTAAACCAAGTCTTTTGCGGCCTTCTCTTGGCATATCGCCCAGCAGATCAGGGCTCACCGCCCAGCTCACCAGGGCTTACCTTACAGCAGACCAAGGGCACAATTCAGGTCTATTTTATGTTGTTAGTCTTGTGACGTGTTTATGTGTTCTTTCATATCTCTTAGAGCGGAAGGCTCCGACCATAAATATATACAGTGGTGTGAAAAAGTGTTTGCCCCCTTCCTCATTTCCTGTTCCTTTGCATGTTTGTCACACTTAAGTGTTTCGGAACATCAAACCAATTTAAACAATAGTCAAGGACAACACAAGTAAACACAAAATGCAATTTGTAAATGAAGGTGTTTATTATTAAAGGTGAAAAAAAATCCAAACCATCATGGCCCTGTGTGAAAAAATGATTGCCCCCTAAACCTAATAACTGGTTGGGCCACCCTTAGCAGCAACAACTGCAACCAAGCGTTTGCGATAACGTGCAATGAGGCTTTTACAGCGTCCTGGAGGAATTTTGGCCCACTCATCTTTGCAGAATTGTCCTAATTCAGTTACATTAGAGGGTTTTCGAGCATGAACGGCCTTTTTAAGGTCATACCACAACATCTCAATAGGATTCAGGTCAGGACTTTGGCTAGGCCACTCCAAAGTCTTCATTTTGTTTTTCTTCAGCCATTCGGTGGTGGACTTGCTGGTGTGTTTAGGATCATTGTCCTGCTGCAGAACCCAAGTTCGTTTCAGCTTGAGTACACGAACAGATGGTCGGACATTCTCCTTCAGGATCTCTTGGTAGACAGCAGAATTCATAGTTCCTTTTATCACGGCAAGTCTTCCAGGTCCTGAAGCAGCAAAACAGCCCCAGACCATCACACTACCACCACCATATTTTACTGTTGGTATAATGTTCTTTTTATGAAATGCAGTGTTCCTTCTACGCCAGATATACTTGGACACACACCTTCCAAAGAGTTCCACTTTTGTCTCATCGGTCCACAGAATGTTGTCCCAAAAGTCTTGGGGATCATCAAGATGTGTTGTGGAGAAATTGAGACGAGCTTTCATGTTCTTTTTGCTCAGCAGTGGTTTTCTCCTTGGAACTCTGCCATGCAGGCCATTTTTGCCCAGTCTTTTCCTGATGGTGGAGGCATGAACGCTGACCTTAACTGAGGCAAGTGAGGCCTGCAGTTCCTTGGACATTGTTGTGGGGTCTTTTGTGACCTCTTGGATGAGTCGTCGCTGCGCTCTTGGGGTAATTTTGGGCGGCCGGCCACTCCTGGGAAGGTTCACCACTGTTCCATGTCTTCGCCATTTGTGGATAATGGCTCTCACTGTGGTTCGCTGGATTCCCAAAGCTTTGGAAATGGCTTTATAACCCTTTCCAGACTGATAGATCTCAATTACTTTCTTTCTCAATTGTTCCTGAATTTCTTTGGGTCTCGGCATGATGTGTAGCTTTTAAGGATCTTCTGGTGGACCTTACTGTGTCAAGCAGCTCCTATTTAAGTGATGCCTTGATTGTGAACAGGTGTGGCAATAATCAGGCCTGGGTGTGGCTAGAGAAATTGAACTCAGGTGTGGACAACCACAGTTATAGTATGTTTTAACAAGGGGGGCAATCACTTTTTCACACAGGGCCATGATGGTTTGGATTTTTTTTCACCTTTAATAATAAACACCTTCATTTACAAATTGCATTTTGTGTTTACTTGTGTTGTCCTTGACTATTGTTTAAATTGGTTTGATGTTCCGAAACACTTAAGTGTGACAAACATGCAAAGGAACAGGAAATGAGGAAGGGGGCAAACACTTTTCACACCACTGTATATATATGTATATATGTGTGTGTATATATATATATATATATATATATATATATATATATATATATATATATATATATATATATAATATTTTTTTTAATGTTATTTTAAGTTATTTCCCTATCCACATTTGTTTGCAGAGCACTTGCCATGCTCTTAACAACATTTTGTTGCCATTTGCAGCCCTCTAGCCCTTTCCATTACTTTTTTAGAGCCATTTTAGTCCTCAAAAGTTCGGGGTTCCCATTGACTTCAATGGGGTTCGGGGTCAAGTTCGGTCCCGAACCCGAACTTTTTTCTGAAGTTTGGCCGAACCCGAACATCCAGGTGTCCGCTCAACTCTAGCTATGAGTAAGCATCTAATGCTGTGAAACGCATTAGCCATTCATCCCTGTTTGTCCTTGCCAGATGTGATTTTTTTTTTTTGGGGATTTTTAAATTCTACAATAAAGATGCCTTTCTATGGAGTGCGGCAGTCCAGGACTTCTTTTCCTACACAAACGCAAACAAACACTACCGTTTTTACCGTTGGTATGAATCCTTACTCTTTGTTGTTCAGAAAACAACGCATACCCAGATTATTCTACCATTCCTGTGGATGGGAGATTATCTGCAGGGGCACATTTTCCATAGTTTCCTCCATGTGCTGATCAGACACACAGAGCAACACTAGCGTACATCCCCCCATAACCGATAATGCCCTTCACTGCAAATACTTCTCTGCATCTTCAAGAAGCTTTCCACTACCAAACGGGTCTCAACTGGTGTCAGTCTGTCCCGGCCCGCTCTTTAGACCAGGCTGCAGCAGAACTAACACTGGGAGACACTGTGACAATACATATTAAACACAACTTAATAAAATGTCCAAAAGAAGCCAAATACAGGGCAATCTTGGAAGAAAATCTGTTAGAGTCTGCAAAAGACTTAAGACTGGGGCGGAGGTTCAACTTCCAGCAAGACAACGATCCTAAACATATGGCCAGAGTTACAATGGAACGGTTTAGATCAAAGCATATCAATGTGTTAGAATTGCCCAGTCAAAGTCCAGACATACAGTAAATCCAATTGAGAATCTGTGGCAAGACCTGAAAATTGCTGTTCAATGACGCTCTCCATCCAATCAGACAGGGCTTGAGCTTTTTTGCAAGGAAAAATGGGCAAAAATGTTACACTCTAGATGTGCAAAGCTGGTAGAGACATCCAAAAAAAAGTTGCAGTTGTAATTTCAGTGAAAGGTGGTTCTACAAAGTATTGACTATGGGGCTGAATACAAATGCACGCCACACTTTTCACATATTTATTTGTAAAAAAAAAAATAAAAAATTAAAACCATTATCATTTCCTTCCACTTCACAATTGTGTGCCACTTTGTGTTGGTCTATCACATAAAATCCCAATAAAATACATTTACGTATTTGGTTGTAACATGACGAAATGTGGAAAATTTCAAGACGTATGAATACGTCCTCAAGGCACTGTAGCTGAAGACCCAAGGCCTTCTTTTTCTTCTAAGGAACTACAGCATATCCCCCCCACAAGGGATTAAAGCTTTTGGTGCCATAAAGGCCCTACATTCATCTAAGACTCTAAAGGTTGAATTGGTTGCATTGAATTAAATACAGTGTTATACCTTTTTCTGGACCTGTGGTGTTGGGGTACAGAAGGGAGTGGTCTGACACAAGTGGATCATTCCCCTGCCCTCCCTTTTGCCTGGAACCACAGAGCCCAATTCAAGCAGATTCTGATGATCTTGTGTAGGTACTCATTACTCATATAGTGCTATCAGTTTTTGTTACTCTTGACTGTTCTTTCTCCCATCAGGATTATTTGTTATAGTAAACTTTTTGCAAGTGGCAAGTTTATGTTACTGAATTTGAATGCTTTTGAAGCCTCGGTAAACATGATTTAATTGTTTCAATGTGTGTGTGTGTGTCTTTAGAGCGGAGTTCCACCCAAAAATGTAAGCTCTGCATATCTGCTTCCTTCCCGGCCCTCTGGTGCCGCATTTGGCACCTATCAGGGGGGAGCGGGTGCCTGTTTTTGATGACAGGTACTTCTGAGAGTGGCGAGATCACTCAGAAGTTCGACCCCTGGGCCTTTCAGAAAGTGCAGTGTGCTTCGCCCATGCTCAGTAGGGAACAGGCTGTGAAGCCAAAAGGCTTTTATGTGTATCTGCCGACTTTTAATTTTTTTGCTGGGAGGAGCGGAACTTGGCTTTAAGTGTTTTTAATAAAACAAGATGTCTAAACTCAGGATGTCAGAGGACTTGCAAGGACAGGGCAACCAGTGGGGTACAAATCCTTTTGTGTCCAGCGCCCTGTACAGACTTAAAGGGCTTTTATTGTTTATTTGTTTTTTGCTTTGTTTTTTTGTGATTGCAGCACGTCATGTTTCCCATACACCTGTGTGTCCAGCATCCTGCATACTCTTAAAGGGCCAGTATTTTTTTTATGATGAGTAGCTTTGCGAGGGTAGGGCCCCTGCGTCCCCTATGGGCAGGCTGCCACTGCACAAATGGAACAGCAAAAACAAGCAAGAGAATAATTACAGGTTTTCAGAACTGCATCCTGCAGCTACTAAAGGATCAATCTGAAGAAGTAATTATAATCTAAAAGAAAACAAGTGGTAACCTGAATAATTATTCTCTAGGGAACATATATATTGAAGTATACTGTAAATATATGGGCAAAATGTGAAGTAATCCCTGGTAAAGGCAATGTAGAAGGGCTGAAACTGGTGGAGCCTGTTCTTTCATTTCTAAATGAAAGCAATATTAAACCCAAAAGCAAACATTAATTATATTGCAGCTTACCAATTCTCACTATTTAGATGCGATTGTTGAATTAGTTTTATTTTTTAAGCTTTCTTTCTTCTATTTTCATGTGATGATCTGGTCAGTAAGTCTGTTGTTTTTCAACAGAAATGCTCTCTTGCAGTTACAGGAGGGACAATACACTACTTACAGGGGTGCTTAAAATGATCACAGGTGACAGGTACTCGGGTACTCTGATGGATGGTGACAGGTATTTGGGTACTCTGATGGCCTGGTGACAGGTACTCGGGTACTCAGATGAACTGTGACAGGTACTCAGGTACTCATATAGACTGACAGGTACTCAGATGAACTGTGACAGGTATTCAGGTACTCATATGGACTTTGACAGGTACTCAGATGAACTGGGACAGGTACTCGGGTACTCAGATGGGCTGTGACAGGTACTCGGGTACTCTGATGGGCTGTGACAGGTACTCGGGTACTCTGATGGGCTGTGACAGGTACTCTGAAGGACTGTGACAGGTACTATTATGGGTGGCGACAGGTCCTCTTTATTGTGGGGGGGGGGGGCAATCAGTGTGATTGTTGTGTACTGTAAGCGGTAACGAGATGTTACTGCAATCTCCTCCTCACACATAATCGGTGTGTGAGGAGGAGAACCCGGTAACATCTCGTTACCGCGGTTTGTTTACATTTAGTAATCGGCTGTGAAACGATCACAGCCGATCACGTGGGAAAAAAGCTGGCCAATAGCTGTTTACCAGCGTCGGTGACAAGCAGTGTTCCCGGGAACACGCTGCCACCGACGTGCATGTGCAGCGCGCTCGCAATCGCGCGCATGCGCCGTGCACAGTGGGGGTGGAACCGTCTGTGATCGGCCATGACTTCATTACGGCCGATCATGTGGTGAACAGCCATACCCAATGGCTGTTCACCCCCCTCGGTGGCGAGCGGTGTCTCTGTGACACGCCGCCACCGAAGGAACAGGGATGCGCACGCACGATCGAGCACATTGCCTGGGAGGATGTCATATGACAGCCTCCCGCCACAAGAGCCACACCGCCTGGCCGCCATTTGACAGCCGGCGGTCGGCAAGCAGTTAAATGCAAACATCATAAGTACCTGAATTTAACCTGGTATCAGCTTTCTGCAATCCCTGTAAGAAGCAGCTCATGTGCTGACAAGAAGCATGCTGATAGGTAGAGAAAGCAGAGTGCCAGAGAAATAAACTCATCACTGTGCTGCTTCTCCTTTTACTGTTGAGTCACAGGCAGAGGAAGTGGGTTGATTGATGCTGGCCTTTAGATTGAGGACATCTAGCGGCACAAAATAGTACTGTGGGAAAAGTCTCAGAAATGAAGGTGATAATAGCAAAATGCTTGTTTTGTTTTATTTTCTAATGGGCTATTTATTTATATATTTATATATATTATTTTTTTTACGAGTTCAGCTATAAGAGATTTATAGCTGGTTGCTATAAGTTTCTACATATCTTAGTTGCTCTTTGCAATACCTTATCAAATAAAAGCATAGCTTATAAACATTTATTTAATTATTGTTTTGCTTTTTAACACTAGTCACACAGATATAGCTTACTGGCAAATTATTGAATCACACTTCTATAACCATGTCTGGATAATGGGCCAGGGTGAAAAGGTTAATTTATTTTAGAAACAAACTTACAACAACTGTTACATAGTAGTAGTAGCAACGCGGATATAATAAGCTGTATGAAACAGCAACATATCAAATGTCAGTTTACTGTTTTGATGACAATAGAAAAATAATTGTTGGGTGCTATGCATTATTTCATTTTCTAGTAAATATGTTGCCTTGACCCCGATATCCACAAGAGATATAACTGCATGACGGTTGAACTCCTTAGCAATAGCATTCATGAGCATTGAGTGTGCTCCTTATTAATCACAGAGATTGAGCAACACACTGACCGGAGAACATGACCAAAGGCTATACGATTTTCTTTATGAACCAACAGTATATGCAGAACATCCAAACATCTGCCAAGTCATGGAAAATAAAATGCCATTCCCCATGAAGTAAAAACAAAATTCAATCTTAAACTCTAACACCTTAAAGTTTAACTAAACTCACAATGTAAAATCAGTCTATATATGCAGTAAAGCGTGCTTTGTTATACTCACGGGGGGCTTATAGCTCTGCATTGTGTAAAAAGGCTGTGTGATTCTGTCATTTCTGATCCTCCCCTTCTTCCACTTGGTCCCCAATCTATCTGCTGATAGCACAGAGCTCTGAGAGACACTCTGCACATGCTCAGTTTGGTGTGTGTTGCAAAAGAAATTTAGTTTTTTTGGGAGGAAGGTGCGTGTGATCAGCACAGGGCCAATCGCCACTGTCAAGACAAAGGGCCAGCCTCATAGGACAGTCAGAGGAGAATGAAAACTCCTCCTTCAAGTTTTAGCCAGTGCTCGGCCGGACACTGATAGAAGTCACAAGACTGCTATATACTGCTGATGAGAAAAGGTATTTATCAGTTTATATTTATTAAAATAATTGCATTTCCATGTTTTGTGTAATGTGAAAGACCAGAAATAGTGAATGCAGGGGCCTGGGTTAATGAACACTTTAAGAACAGCTAAACACTAAACGTCGGTTCACACTGGGGAGACTTGTCAGGCAACTTTGTTCCCTGACAAGTCGTGCTCCATTTAATGCAATGGAACTGTTGTAATCAAGTCACTCCAACCTAGAAAAAGGTTCCTGCACTATTTGGGGGCGACTTCGGAGCGGCTTGAATTGACTTCTATTAAAAAAGTCGTTTGCAAGCCGCTCTGAAGTCATACTATGTCGGCCGGCTTCAGTCGGGTGACTTCACTGCCCCAGTGTGAACCGGCCTTATAGTGATTCACTCCTAAATACCAAACCAATAAATAAATAAAGTGATGCTTTTCTAAAGACACAATCCCTACATTCAAATGAATTAATTAGTACAACCCACTACATAGCATAAAGTGATTTTTTTTTAAACAAACCAATATACAGTGCCTTGAAAAAGTATTCATACGCCTTGAAATTTTCCACATTATGTCATGTTACACATGTATTTTATTGGGATTTTATGTGATAGACCAACACAAAGTGTCACATAATTGTGAAGTGGAAGGAAAATGATAAATGGTTTGCATTGTTTTTTAGGGTGTGGGCTACCCCAAATCCATGGGGACCCCCACACACTCCCACAAATTTAAAATCCAAATGGCATGAGATTTTCCCAAAATCCATACCAGACCCTTTCCAACCATGCCAGGAAAGGGGGAGCAAGCGAGCACCCCCTCTCCTGAAACATACCAGGCACATGCCCTCAACATGAAGGGTCGTTGAAGAGGTCAAGGGCCTCTCCCCCACAACCCTAGCCCGGGGGTTGTGAGGGTCTGCAGATGGATGGCTTATTGGAATCTAGAAGCCCCCAGATCCCAACCCCCCCCCCCCATGTGAATATGTATAGGGTACATAGCACCCTAACTCATTCACTAAAAATGTATCATAAGTAAACAAAAAAAAGCACAAACGGATAAACAAAAAAAATAAACACAGGAGAGACCCCAAGGAGCCATAGATACATTTTTAGTTATGAGAGACTTTCTTTCCAGTATCTGCAAAGTTCATTGCAGGTTAAATGAGATCATTGGCATTCTCACTAAGGCTGAATTCACACCGATGCATTTTTAGTGCTTTTTGCATTTTGCAGATTTGCACTACAGAACGTGGAACATAGGGAACCATGTTAAATGGACTTAAGTGTGAATCTGCAAAATGCAAAAAGCACAAAAAATGCATAGGTGTGAATCCAGCCTAAATGCTGGATCCAAGTCCTGCTTCCTACAAGCCTGCTCTGGGGGTAAGGTGGAGTTAGGATGAGCTCAGGCATGTTCAGGTCTGAACTCATCTAAGTCATCCTACCCTCACCACCCACAGACAGTGGCGTAGCGTGGGTTGTCAGCGCCTGGGGCAAGGCGAGTAATTTGCGCCACCTAACCTGCAGACTTTTAGCACTCCAAGTCCCTTCCCTTCCTACAATATTACTGACCTACCTGATTCCTACACTGACCAACCTGATTCCTATACTGACCACTACACTACAGTGACCACTGACCGCTTAGTGTCAGTGGTTAGTGTGTAGTATAGTATAGGGGTTACTGTAGTGGACAGTACAGTAGAGTGGTTAGTGTAGTGGACAGTATAGTATTGTGGTTAGTGTAGTGTACTGTCCCCTACACTACACTGACCACTAAATTGTCCACTACACTAACCACTATACTACACTGTCCACTACACTACACACTGACCACTAAATTGTCCACTACATTGACCACTATACTATATGGTCCACTACACTACACTGGCCACTATACTATACTGTCCTCTACACTACACTGACCACTAAACTGTCCACTACACTGTCCACTATACTGTACACCACACTAACCACTATATTCCACACTATATTACACTGCGCACTAAACTGTCCACTACTGTACAGTGACCACTATACTGTACTGTCCACTACACTACACCCTGACCACTAAACTGTCCACTACACTACACTGACCACTATACCGTACTGTCCACTACACTACGCTGACCACTATACTATACTGTCCACTACACTACACTGACCACTATACTATACTGTCCACTACACACTGACCACTATACTGTACTGTCCACTACACTACACTGACCACCAGGGCCGCTGATAGGGCAGTACAACCAGCCCCATTGTACTGGGCCCGCCCCCATCAGCTACACAGTGGGACCCGGGCATCTTACAGTTCGATACTGCATTTAAAAAAAAAAAGTTTCCTAAATTCCTCTCCTGCTCCTACTTGCTTACAGGGGGGGGGGGGGGGGGGGTTATATAATTTTCCAGGAGGGGAGTGCAGGCACAGCAGAGGGACCATTTCTTTATTTTCGGGCACATGTACATCATGTCGCCCCACTATTCTATTAGGAGTGTTACAGTGATTCTGAGTTCGTCTATAGGCTGCATTCCTCATGAGATATATAGAAGTTGACCAGCTGACAGGGGTGAGCATTCTAACCTCTATTCCCCACTTACTGTGTCCAGTGCAGCCACACTGGACACAGTAAGTGGGGAATAGAGGTTAGAATACTCACTGTGTCCTATCATGTATCTCACAGCACAGCAGGTTATCAGCATTACAATTATCACACAGGTAGCACAATAACCAGGTGCTCTGTCATGGCTCTATCATGGCTCTAGGTCACATTGCTTTTGGGTGCTGACTGTATTATGGCTGTGCTTTGTTAGTCTGTTACATACAGTATAGCCATAAGTTAACACAGTGAGCACCCAAAAGCAATGTGACCTTGAGCCATGATAGAGCCATGACAGAGCACCTGGTTATTGTGCTACCTGTGTGATAATTGTAATGCTGATGATCATAAGAAACCATGAGATGCTACTTGAGGGTCGGTTCACACTGAGGCAGCACGACTTACAGCGCGACTGCCTCAGACGACCCAGACGCGACCGCTGTGGCGATTTTCAAAAGGACTTCTGTATAGAAGTCAATGCAAGTTGCCCCCAAAGTCGTACAGGAACCTTTTTCTAAGTCGGAGCGACTTGTGTCACTCCGATTTAGAGCGGTTCCATTGTACAGAACGGGACGCTACTTGTCATGCGACTAAGTTGTCCTAGTGTAAACCGACCCTTACACTTCATTTGGGGGAGCAGTAAACATGCAGCAGAGCTACATTTTTACAGCTCCCCAAACCAATCCCCTTTAACTGCTTCCCATCCAGCAACGTACCAGTAAATCACTGGGATAGAAGAATGATTTCTTGGTCATCACTACAGCAATGATCAAGATATAATTTTTTTAGTACCAGCAATTCTGCACAAAGTAAAGTAATCCTAATGGCTAAGAAGCCGCTGAATTACTTTTACAGGCAGTGGAAGGGGGTCCCATCACCACCTTTACTGCTTTTAAGATGTGACCAGTAGCATCCGGTTCCGGGGACACAGTGAGAGGGATGGATATTGTTCTTCCCACTGTATGATGTCAGAAACCGGAAGTGACAAGGATGTTGTCACTGCCAGTTATGTAAAGAAGCCATCACTGGCTTGAACAAGCATCCTAATCAAACTGATCTTAGTTTGATCCGATGCTTTGGAGGCCAGAGGACAGATATGGGGTCTAAAAGACCTCATATCTCTCCATAAAGAGGACCTGTCATGGCCCATGCTATCACAAGTAATGCAAAGATGCAGTGTAAGATTTTTTTTTTATTTGTACTAAAATACAATTTTAAATAATTTTAAACTGCCCCCCCCAACCCCCCCCCCCCCCCTCGTGCTTATTAATTGCAAAAACATGCATTGGCTCCACATGCATATGTAAATGGCAACAAACTTGCATTTTGTTTCAAGCCGGGGGTCAGGGGTGGGGTCAAGGGTGGTTGAAGGGGGCCCCATCAGGTAGGTTGTACAAGGCCCCATGATTTCTAACAGCTGCCCTGCTGACCACTATACTGTACTGTCCACTACACTACACACTGACCACTATACTGTCCACTACACTACACTGACCACTATACTATACTCACCACTACACTAACCCCTATACTGTACTGTCCACTACATTACCCCGACCACTACACTGTACTGCCCACTATACTACACACTGACCACTATACTGTCCTCTACACTACACACTGACCACTATACTGTACTGCATACTACACTGACCACTACAGTAACCACTATACTGTACTGTCCCCTACACTACACTGACCACTATACTATACTGTCCACTACACTGACCACTATACTGTACTGTCCACCACACTAACCACTAAACTGTACTGTCCACTACACTAACCACTATACTATACTGTCCACTACACTACCCCGATCACTATACTGTACTCTCCACTATACTACACACTAACCACTATAATGTACTGACCACTATACTACACTGTACTACCTACAGTATTCCTAAACTGACACTACATAGCGCTGCTCTTCTACAGTCTCTCACTCTCACTCCAGCTGCTCCCTCTCCCCAGACCACGTCCACCCCCCCCCCCCCCCCTCCCCGGGCCAGCAACATAACTCACCTTCAGTTTTTCTTGTCCTGCTTTGGTCCAGACTCTGATGGTGACATCTAATGTAAAAGGGGACTCTGATGGTAACATCTAATGTAAAGGGGGACTCTGATGGTAACATCTAATGTAAAGGGGGACTCTGAGGGGGACATCTAATGTAAAGGGGGGCTCTGATGGTAAAATCTATTGTAAAGGATGACTCTGATGGTGACACCTGTTGTAAAGGGGCACTCTGATGGGGACATCTGATGTAAAGAAGGACTCTGATAGGGACATCCGATTTAAAGGGGGACTCTGATGGGGACATCCGATTTAAAGGGGGACTCTGATGGGGACATCTGATGTAAAGGGGGACTCTGATGGGGACATCTGATGTAAAGGGGGACTCTGATGGGGACATCTGATGTAAAGGGGGACTCTGATGGGGACATCTGATGTAAAGGGGGACTCTGATAAGGAGACCTGATTTATAGGGGGATGCGGTTGGGGACAGTTTTCTAAAGGGGGCTCTGATGAGGACACCTTATGTTAAGTGGTTTTATTTTTTTTAACTTGAAATGTGGATGGTATTGACCTACTGTGATGGGCACAGTGAGGATGCATATGATGGGCACAGTGAGGCTGAAATTGATTGGTACAGTGAGGCTGCATATGATGGGCACAAGTTTATCTAGCAGTAATGATACATAATCACCTGATAAATGGATGTACAGTCCTGCATAACTAACAGTTTATTTTTTCAGTTTGTTTGCACCCCCCCCCCCCCCCCCCCCCCCCTCCAAAAAATGTGAGCACTAGCCACCACTGCATTTGTGTTTATCTGAGTAGAAGGAAATTATAAATAAATATATTTGCTTGAAAAGCAGTGTTGATAATATGAATGCTAGAATTGCCTGAAGGGTTTGGGAGTTGTTGGATTGGGAGACTGGAATTGCCAGAATGGGAAGTAGGAATCATTGGATGGGGCTCTGGAATTTCTGGATTGTGAGCAGTAAGGGGCATGGTTAAGGGCTGAGTTTTCTTGATGGTATTAGTGTAGGTATTACACCAGGTGCAGTAGGTCTGCATTGGGCGGCTATTCCAGCGCAGTCCCATTACAAGACCAGTAAAATACCAATTACCAGTTCACTCCACTGTGTTGCAGTGGTGTGCCCTGAAAAACAGCAAACATTTTCCAGCACAGAGCAGTGCATTCAATCCACCACCTCACCACATGTGGCAGCCAATAGCACTTATTGAAATGTCACTGTGTGACATTTCAATAAACTTTGTTAAGCAAAAAGTAAACGGTGTGATGGGCGATGTGCGATGGGTAAATAATGCAGCAGCTGGTGTGAATGTGCCCTCAAAGCAGCCATCCCTTGATAGCAGAGGCATTGGGCAGCCATATACCTGTAGGGTTTCCACCTCATCTCCTTTAAAACCGAACACATATTAAAATACACGGATTCTGTAGATGATTAAGGTGGTAATTAAACTTACTTGGTGCCTTATCCGCATTAAATTAGCTTCATAACCTGTGTAATTAATATGTGTTCGGGTTTAAAAAGATGAGGTAGTAACCCTAGTTACAGGGAACGTAGGGAGATGTAAAGAATTTACTACCTATACACTGTGAGACTGGGAACTCAAAAATGTAAAAAAAAGTAAATCTTCTTTAAATGCACACATTACCTGAATTTAACCTGTTGTCATCTTTCTGCAATCCCTGTAAGAAGCAGCTCATGTGCTGACAAGAAGCATGCTGATAGGTAGAGAATGCAGAGTGCCAGAGAAATAAACTCATCACTGTGCTGCTTCTCCTTTTACTGTTGAGTCACAGGCAGGGGGGTCCACGATGACATGGGCTCAGAGGAAGTGGGTTGATTGATGCTGGCCTTTAGACTGAAGACATCTAGCTGCACAAAATAGTACTGTGGAGAAAGTCTCAGAAATGAAGGTGATAATAGCAAAAAGCTAATTTTGTTTTATTTTTTAATGGACTATTTATTTATGTATTTATAGTTTTTCTTTTCTAGAGTTCTGCTTTAAGAGATTTATAGCTATAAGTGTCTGCATTTCTTAGTTGCTCTTTGCACTACCTTATCAAATATGAAAGCATAGCTTATAAACATTTATTTAATTATTGTTTTTCTTTTTAACACTAGTCACACAGATATACCGTATTTATCGGCGTATAACACGCACTTTTTTCCCCTTAAAATCAGGGGAAAATCGTGGGTGCGTGTTATACGCCAATCACCCGTCGATTGCGAGCTCTTCTGCCCTTTCTGCCGGTCTCGGCAGCTTTTGGCTATTTTCGGCTATTTCCGGCTGCTCTCAGCTATTTTCGGCCGTTCTCAGCTATTTTCGGCCAAAAGCCGGCGAGAAAAGCCAAAAATAGCCGAGAATGGCCGAGTGCTCCCGAAAATAGCCAAGAACAACCGAGAGCTACCGAGCGCCGCCGAGATACACAGGACATCCGCTCTGTATCTCGGCGGCGCCATTTTTAAACGGAAAGCCTGCAAAAGAAATTGACAAGGCTGCAAATGACTGACAAGGCTGCAATGGAAGGCTGTAAATGACTAGGAAGGCTGCAATGGAAGGCTGCAATGGAAGGCTGCTAATGACATGCAAGGCTGGAAATGACTGACAAGGCTGGAAATGACTGACAAGGCTGCAATGGAAGGCTGCAAATGACACTGACAAGGCTGCATTGATGGTCATTTAAATGTAAGTTTTTTTTCCTTAATCTTCCCTCCTAAAAGTTTTTTTCTTTAAAATTCCCTCCTAAACTTGGGGTGCGTGTTATACGCCGATAAATACGATAACTTACTGGCAAATGATTCAATCACACTTCTTTTTTTTTTTTTTATTCTTTATTTCATTTTATAATCTTACATCTTACAAAGGTATACATCACACGTTACGAAATAAACATTTCTAAATGACCCTCACCCCCCATGCCCCCCTGCCCTGCACCAATATTCCTGTTAATGTAGGCAATCCTTTTTCTCTCCTCGCTTCTACTTCTTATTTCCTTCCCTTATCCTTCTATTTCCTCCTCTTTCCCCAGTCTTCTTTTCTGATTAATTTAGTAAATTCAATCATAAACCTCCAGGAGTTTTTAAACTTATCCCATTCTTTCCATTTATCATTCCGATCCACCTCTCCTATTTGGTAATCCTCACATTCCTCTTCCTTCTCTAATTTTTGTATCCTATTCACTCCAATTATCCAATCTCGAATTTTAGGGCTTTCTGTGTCCTGCCATTTTTTGGGGATTAAACTCTTTGTTACGTTGAGCAAAATTGGGGTAAGTGAAGCTTTATATTGCCTTATTGGTCTATCAGTCCCATGGAATAAACATGTCCATTGGTCCTCTGGGAATTTTTCATGGGTGAGTAATTCTATAAGGTCGAATATCTCCCCCCAATATTTTCTAATGATAGGACAATCCCACCAAATGTGGTACATCACACCCTCTCCTACGCTCTGAGGCCGCGTACACATGGGCGGACTGTATGGCCTACTTAGTCCGTCGAAACACATTTCAGCGGACAGTCCGCTCGTGTGTGGGCTTCAGCGGACTTTTTCAGCGTGCAGTCTGGCGTACTAAGTATTTCGGATTTTTCGAAATTCTGTCTGTCATACTTTGGTTTCAGCGGACAATCCGCTCGTCAGTAGGCTAGTTCGACGGACTAAGAATGGCGCATGCTCAGAAAGGATTTACACGGCGAAAGGTTGCATTGCTGTGTATTGGACTTCCTATTTCTAGTCCCGTCGTACGTGCTGTACACGTCATCGCGCAAGCTTTCGACGGACTGTTTGTGCATCCGTGTGTGGTCAAGTCCGTTCATTCGAAAGTATGACGGACTGTCCGTCGGATTGTATGACGGACTAAGTAGGCCATACAGTCCGCCCGTGTGTACGTGGCTTGAGAATCCTTCTTGCTGAAAGTGCTTAATTCTATCAGGTGTGAGATCCCATCTTGCCAGAAATTTATAGTTTGTTTCTGCCATCTTGGCATCTATTGCTGAGCCATGAGTCAGTTTCAAAATTTTACCTAATCTCGATGTAGTGCAGTTGGTTCCTATTTCCCTTTCCCATCTCTTGATATATGGAGGGGCATCCAGTCTCTCCCCCTTGGAGGGGATTTTATATAAGCAGGTCATTTTATTTTTAGAGTTCCCCTTCATGATCTAACTCTCCATCGGGGTAAGCTCTTCTCCAGATCTAATTGGGTTTGGTAGTTTCTCCACATCTCTGTCTACTTGAAGTTCTTACAAAGTGCATATTTTACCATTTTTTTTACTATAACTTTGAGTTGCAAATTAATATTTTTAATCCAGTTTCCCCCCACTTCCCACCTACCGGGGCTCAAAGAATTAATTTTCCTTTAAATAAATCAGTTATCAATTATACTTCCATTTTTGTGTATGTGTAATCTATCCCATATCTTAAAAATTGTGTTTGTAATGTCATGTGTATTTTGGCCCAGTATTCTAAATTGAGGTGGATTCCATATTATGTGTCCTAAAAGTGAGTTACTCAAAGTGTATTCTATATTTATCCATCTTTTATCACTGCTCTCTTTTGCCCATTTGTTTAATTGTGAAAGTATCACCGCGCGCTAGGCCTTCCTGATGCTTTTCTAAATTTAAATGGTGGCCGCAAGGCGAGGTTTTTTATTCTGCCATATAAAACTCGATATTATTCCTTTCAAAATTCTGAAAAAGGATTGCGGGATTGTTATAGGAAGCATTTGGAATTTATAGAGAATCATGGGGGTCATCATCATTTTTACGTCAGCAGTTTGACATTTTTTTTAGTTTCTCTTCTTATTTCATTGAGTAACGGGATGTAATTTAACATATAAGTTTTCCGTAAGGTGTCGGCTAATCTAACCCCTAGATATTTAATCTCCTCCTTCCATGGGAAGTGGAATTCTTTTGAAAGATTTTCTTTCTCAGTTTTCTTTATATTAATATTTAATATCTCTGATTTATTCAAGTATATTTTAAAGTTTGAGATTATTCAAAATTAAATTTTTTTTTTTAACAGACTAGGAATCGTTAACCTGGGCTTTGTAATGAAGAAGAGCATGTCATCAGCAAAAGCTGCTAACTTGTGCTCCTCCTCTCCCACCCTAATCCCCCTGATGTCCACGCTACCCCTGATATAAGCCAATAAGGGTTCCAAGGACAGTATGAACAACAGGGGGAAAAGTGGACACCCTTGTCTAGTGCCGTTTTTCATTAAAAACGGCTGAGAGGATATACCGTTCACCTTTACTTTTGTTTGGGGGTCCTTGTACAACACCCTAATCCAACTGACCATCCTGGGGCCAATTCCCATGGCCTCCAGAGATTTCAACATATAGCCCCAGTCAACCCTGTCGAATGCCTTTTCGGCATCTAGTGACAGGAGTAGGCTGGGGTCACCACCAATCCTAGCAGTCTGCAGAAGCAGTAATGCCCGGACACCATTGTCCTTTCCTTCTCTGCCAACTATAAAACCAACCTGGTCTGGGTGGACCAGCTCGGCCATCTTATCCCTCAGTCTGTTGGCCAATACACTTGCGAATAATTTAGTGTCGGTGTTCAATAGGGCGATATGTACTTAGCTCGAGCAGAGACTACTGTCCTTGCCTTCTTTTAATATAACTGTTATCGATGCCATCAGAGCATCTCTTCCCATTTCGCATTCCGTTCCTAATTTATTCCAATAGTGGCAGAGTTTTGGGACCAATATTTCTTTGTACTTTTTATAATATAACATCGTAAAGCCGCCTGGGCCCGGGATTTTGCCCGAAGTTGACTTTTTCAGAACTTCATAAATTTCTTCCACTGTTATTGTACCCTCCATACTAGACCTATCGCTGTCTGATAGTAAAGTTAAAGTATCTTATTATCTAGGAATTCTCTCGTTATTTCTTCTTCCTCCTGCATCATCTGGTCCCTCTTTTTCACAGCATAAAGTGCTTCATAGTACTTCCCAAACTCCTGCACAATCTCCTTTGTTGCATACACTATCTCTCCTGTTTTATTTTAAATTTTTTTGATTAAGTTTACTTCCTTTCTTTTCTTTAACAGTCTGTATAGATGTTTGCTGGATTTATCCCCCCTATGTTCACATCTCTCACATCTCTCACTGGTTCTATCATTCTATGATCTACAAATATATAATCTAGTCTAGAGTAGGTCCCGTGCGCAGGGGAGAAGAAGATGTAGTCTTTGATTTTGGCGTGTTTCACCTGCCAATTTGGGATTGATGCAATTTATCTTTTATCGCATTTAATTGTATCCTACTCATCCTGCGCACAGGACGTACTATCTAACGAGGGGTCCAGACCAACATTTAAATCCCCCCGCCAAAATAAGCTCCCACCTTAAACCCTTTCAGTCTATACAACATCTGCCTCAGGAAAAGGATCGGGTTTTTATTTGGGCAGTAAAGGTTTGCTAAGGTATAAATTCGCTCTCCCAGTCTTCCTTTTAAAAATAAGAAACGCCCTTCTGGGTCTGTCACTCTTTCAATTACCGTAAATGTAATTTTCTTAGAGAACCCCACTGCCACTCCCTTTGCCCCTTTGCCCCTGGGAGAATCACAGTAATACCAAATAGGGAAATCTGTTGAATATATTTTAATATTGGTTTCCTGAGTGAGGTGTGTCTCTTGTAAGAACACTACATCTGCCTGACGTTGTTCAATATCTCCGAGAAGCTTATGTCTCTTCAACCGGGAATTCATACCCTTAACATTATATGTGAAAACATTTAAATCCATCTTACAATCTCATTTTTATCCAGGGAATACTCGAGATAAAGGAACCATTACCTTAAAATCTTATGGGGCCTTTTGCCCTATTTGGTGCAGCCTGACCCAATACTTGGATCTCAGATCCTTCATATTGTAGTGGGTGTATTCCTCTGACTGACTATTACGTCTCTAGGGATCCCCTCTCTTAGACCCGGAGGTTTCCTTATCCTGTGAACCCGATATATTTTTAAAACTTCTCCTCCTCCCCTGCCTAGGATAGGGTTAAATCGTTTTCCCATTTTTTCCGGTAGGTCTTCCCCTTGTTGTTCTGGTAGGGATCGGATCTGAAAATTTTGCCATCTGCTTTGGTTCTCCTGCTCTTCCAGTTTATATAAAATATTTCTGTTGTTAATTTGCAAGGCCTTCACTTGAGATTTAAGTCCCTTTTATTTCTTGTGCTTGTTTCCCCGATATTTCTTCCGCCTCCTCCCCCCTCCTAAGCAAGTGAGCCATATCTGTCCTTACGTTATTGATCTCTGATTTAATTGAGATTTGAGATGTTGAACATTTCTATAATTTCCATTTTCGTGGGAATTTGTGCCATGTCACCTAATTCAGATGTCTCGTTTACTGCCTGTGCCCTCTCTCTAAGCCTGCTTCATCCCGTGACTTCTCCTCCTGTTCTACTCTGTTTCTCCAGCTCCTTTTTTTTTCTCCTTAGTCGCGCTCTGCTTCTTCTCCTTCCCAGGGCTTTTAACCAACCCGTCCTTAACCACTTTAGGACCACCGCATGTAATTATACGTCGGCACAATGGCTCGGACAGGCACAAGCACGTACCCATACGTGCCTGCCTTCCAGCGGGCGGCGGTCTGTTTCGCTTCAGGAGCGATCCGGGATGAGGGGATGGTCGTTGGTTTTTGGCCATCCCCTCTCGATCGCTCCTGGCGGATGAGAAGCTTCCCCTGCCTGTGTAGTGTAAACACAGGCAGGAGGAAGTGATGTCACTCTCCTTGAGGCGGTCTTTTTGACCGGATGGCGAGGAGAGAAGACATCCTAGTAAGTGCACCAACACTACACTGACATGTAGGTACACATAGGCACACTTTAACCCCCAGTCAGCCCCTGATCACCCCCCCCCCGATCCCCCCCGCCCCCCCTCCCAGTCACAGTTTCACTGATTGCAGTGATCATTTATTTACTGATCACTGCATTTAGTGTCAGTTGTAACTGTAAAAAGTGTCAGGGCAGTTAGTGTTACGTCCAGGGTAGCCCCCTACCCCCCCAATAAAGTTTTAACCCTTTGATTGCCCCCCAGGTAACCCTTTCACCCCCTTTTGCCAGTGTCACTAAGCGATCGTTTTTCTGATCGCTGCATTAGTGTCACTGGTGCCGCTAGGTAGCCAGTTATTTTTTAGGTTCACCGCCAGGTTTTTATAGCGTTAGGTACCCCCATATACAACCTAATAAAGGTTTTAACACCCTGATTGCCCCTAGAGTTAACCCTTTCACCAGCGATCACCATATAAGTGTCACTGGTGACGCTGGTTAGTCAGTTAGTTATTTAGTTATTTAGGTTCCCCGTCAGGTTTTTATATAGCGTCAGGGACCCTCATATACTACCTAATAAAAGTTTTAACTCTGATTGCCCCCAGGTAACCCTTTCACCCCCTCTTGCCAGTGTCACTAAAGCCGCATACACACGTAGCCGTCTGTCCGACGTACTTAGTCTGGCGGACTTCCCGCCAGACTGTCCGTCGGACTTTCCGAACGGGCTACTTGCCCACACACGGCACTTTTTCAGCGGACTAATAGGGCGTACTAAGTCCGCCGTACTATCCCCCCTACTTTTAAAATGAACGGACTCGCCCACACACGCGGAGGAAAGTCCGCTCATTTCGAGCGCGTCTCCAGGTAGGCGGGGCCCGCGAAGGATACGTCGCTGGCCCCGCCGCCTGGTATGGACTTAAAGGGGAACCCCAACGCCAAAAAAAATCAGCGTGGGGGTCCCCCCCAAGTCCACAACAGACCCTTGTCCGAGCACACTACCCGGCCGGCCAGGAAAGGGGGGGGGGGCGAGCGAGCGCCCCCCCCCTGAGCCGTACCAGGCCACGTGCCCTCAACATGGGGGGTGCCTTGGGGAGGGGGGGGCCACGCGGCCCCCCACCCCAAAGCACCTTGTCCCCATGTTGATGAGGACAAGGGTCTCTTCCCGACAACCCTGGCCGTTGGTTGTCGGGGTCTTGCGGGCGGGGGGCTTATCGGAATCCGGGAGCCCCCTTTAATAAGGGAGCCCCCGGATACCGGCCCCCCACCCTATGTGAATGAGTATAGGGTACAATGTACCCCTACCCATTCACCTGTAAAATAAAAGTACAAAATAAAACACACGAGATAAAATACTTTATTGCACAGCTCCGGGGGTCTTCCGTCTTTGGGGGTCTACTCGCCGGACTCCTCCGCTATCTTCTTGTAGCTCTTTTGCTAGCGGAGGAGTCCGGCTTTCTTCCTCGCCGCCGGCCTCTTCTTCCGACTTCGGGGGTCTTGTCCCCCTCTTCGGTTCTTCTGCCGGGCCACAGCGCCTTCTTCTAGCTCTTTTATAGGCGGTGGCCCGGTCTTTTGTCGCCGCCACCGCGGCCTTCCGTTCTTCTTCTTCTTCTTCTTCTTCTCCAGGAGATGTTGACTCGACGATCTCTCCGGCCGCAATGCCAGGGACGCGCTGCGCTGGCACTTATATAGGGACAAGGGGCGGTGTCACATGGGTTTATGTCACATGGGTTGGTGTCACATGGTGACCCCGCCCCCTTACAATGTCACAGTCCCGGAGGATGCTGGGACTGTCGCCATGTGACATCAACCCATGTGACCAACCCATGTGACATCAACCCATGTGACACCGCCCCTTGTCACTATATAAGTGCCAGCGCAGCGCGTCCCTGGCATTGCAGCCGGAGAGATCGTCGAGTCAACATCTCCTGGAGAAGAAGAAGAAGAACGGAAGGTGGCGGCGACAGAAGACCGGACCACGCCTGTAAAAGAGCTAGAAGAAGGCGCGGTGGCCCGGCAGAAGAACCGAAGAGGGGGACAAGACCCCCGAGGTCGGAAGAAGAGGCCGGCGGCGAGGAAGAAAGCCGGACTCCTCCGCTAGCAAAAGAGCTACAAGAAGATAGCGGAGGAGTCTGGCGAGAAGACCCCCGAAGACGGAAGACCCCCGGAGCTGTGCAATAAAGTATTTTATCTCGTGTGTTGTGTTTTTTTTTGTACTTTTATTTTACAGGTGAATGGGTAGGGGTACATTGTACCCCATACTCATTCACATAGGGTGGGGGGCCGGTATCCGGGGGCCCCCTTATTAAAGGGGGCTCCCGGATTCGATAAGCCCCCCCGCCCGCAGACCCCGACAACCAACGGCCAGGGTTGTCGGGAAGAGGCCCTTGTCCTCATCAACATGGGGACAAGGTGCTTTGGGGTGGGGGGGCCGCGTGGCCCCCCCTTCCCCTTGGCACCCCCCATGTTGAGGGCATGCGGCCTGGTACGCTCGCTCGCCCCCCCCTTTCCTGGCCGGCCGGGTAGCGTGCTCGGACAAGGGTCTGTTGTGGACTTGGGGGGGACCCCCACACCGATCTTTTTCGGCGTTGGTGTTCCCCTTTAAGTCCATACCAGGCGGCGGGGCCAGCGACGTCTCCTTCGCCTACCTGGAGACCCGCTCGAAATGAGCGGACTTTTCTCCGGGCGGGAAAAGTCCGCTCATTTCAAAAGTACGGCGGACTGGCATACACACGGCCGGATTGTCCGCCGAAATGCGAGTCCGGCGGGAAGATTGGAGTGCAACACGGCATTCTAAGTCCGCCGTACTTTCGGGTCAAAAAAGTATGCCGGAGGCTACACACGGGGGGATTGTCCGGCGGACTTGAGTTTGCCGGACTTTTCCACCCGCTTGTTCGATCGTGTGTACGCGGCATTAGCAATCATTTTTCTGATCGCTGCATTAGTGTTACTGGTGCCGCTAGGTAGCTAGTTATTTTTTAGGTTCACCACCAGGTTTTTATAGCGTTAGGTACCCCCATATACTACCTAATAGAGGTTTTAACCCCCTGATTGCCCCTAGAGTTAACCCTTTCACCAGCGATCACCGTATAAGTGTCACTGGTGACGTTGGTTAGGCAGTTCGTTATTTAGGTTCCCCGTCAGGTTTTTATATAGCGTCAGGGACCCTCATATACTACCTAATAAAGGTTTTAACCCCCTGATTGCCCCTAGTTAACCCTTTCACCAGTGATCACCGTATAAATGTTACGGGTGATGCTGGTTAGTTAGTTTGCTTTTTATAGCATCAGGGCACCCACCATTTATTACCCAATAAAGGTTTAACCCCCTGATCACCCGGCGGGTGATATCAATTAGGTTTTAGGGTCAGATAGGGTCTGCGTCGCCCCAGGCAGCGCTAGGTTAGTGCTAGTACTGCTAAAACCCAAGCGCAAAGCATACACCTCCCGTAGTGGTATAGTATCTGAACAGATCAATATCTTATCTGATCAGATCTATACTAGCGTCCCCAGCAGTTTAAGGTTCCAAAAAAACGCATAGCCCAGATACCTGCTAGCACCTGCGTTTTGCCCCTCCGCCCAGCCCACCCAAGTGCAGTATCGATCGATCACTGTCACTTACAAAACACTAAACACATAACTGCAGCGTTCGCAGAGTCAGGCCTGATCCCTGCGATCGCTAACAGATTTTTTTTTTGTAGCATTTTATATTTAAAGCCTGAAGACGATGCTTGGTTTTCGGGGTCCCGTACGCGGCTAGGCTCCCAAAAAGTCCCCTACATGTGGTATCTCCGTACTCAGGAGAAGCAGCAGAATGTATTTTGGGGTATAATTTCACATATGCCCATAGCATGTGTGAGCAATATATCATTTAGTGACAACTTTGTGCAAAAACAAAAAAGTTTGTAATATTCCCGCAACTTGTGGCAAAATATAAAATATTCCATTGACTCAACATGCCTCTCAGTAAAAAGCTTGGGGTGTCTACTTTCCAAAATGGGGTCATTTGGGGGGGGGGGGGTTGTGTTATTTTGGCATTTTATGGCCTTCGAAGCTGTGATAGGTAGTGAGGAGTAAAATCCAAAATTTGCACCCTTAGAAATCCTGAAGGCGGTGATTGGTTTTCGGGGTGCCATACATGGCTAGACTCCCAAAAAGTCCCACACATGTGGTATCCCTGTACTTAGGAGAAGCAGCAGAATATATTTTGGGGTGAAATTCCACATATAACTATGGCATGTGTGAGCAATATATCATTTAGTGACAACTTTTTGTAAACTTTTTTTTTTTTTTGTCATTATTCAATCACTTGGGACAAAAAATAAAAATATTCAATGGGCTCAACATGCCTCTCAGCAATTTCCTTGGGGTGTCTACTTTCCAAAATGGGGTCATTTGGGGGGGGGGGGGGGGTTGTACTGCCCTGCCATTTTAGCACCTCAAGAAATGAGATAGGCAGTCATAAATTAAAAGCTGTGTAAATTCCAGAAAATGTACTCTAGTTTGTAGACGCTATAACTTTTGCGCAAACCAATAAATATACGCTTATTGACATTTTTTTTTACTAAAGACATGTGGCTGAATACATTTTGCCCTAAATGTATGACTAAAATTGAGTTCGATTTTTTTTTTTTTTTTTATGACAAAAAGTAGAAATTTTTTTTTTTTTATTATCGGAAAAAATTAAAAATCGCAGAGGCAATCAAATACCATCAAAAGAAAGCTCTATTTGTAGGAAGAAAATGATGCATATTTTGTTTGGGTACAACACTGCATGGCCGCGCAATTACCTGTTAAAGCAGTGCAGTGCCAAATTGTAAAAAGATCTCTGGTCCTTAGGCTGACAATTGGTCCGGGGCTTAAGTGGTTAAGATATTTTTGGATCGAGCTAGTATTTAAGCTATCCCATGAAGTCTTAGGCCCCATCCCTCTCTGGGAGCGCCCTTTCATGTTTATGTGGCTTTATCAGGACTAGGGATGAGCTTCGAGTTCGACTCGAAAATTGCCTGTTCGGCGAACAGTGAACGGCGAACAGGGGTCCTGCCCCAGGGGACATGTATCAATGCAAAAAAAAAGTTTTAAAAACGTCATTTTTTTCGGAAGCAGTGATTTTAATAATGCTTAAAGTGAAACAATAAAAGTGTAATACTCCTTTAAATTTCGTACCTGGGGGGTGTCTATAGTATGCCTGTAAAGGGGCGCATGTTTCTGGTGCTTAGAACTGTCCCTGTACAAAGTGTCATTTCTGCAGGAAAAAAAGTCATTTCAAATCACTCGTGGCTATAATGAATTGTCGGCTCCCCGCAATACAGAGAACAGTCATTGATTTAAAAAAAAAAAAAGGGGGGTTCCCCCAAATTCAATTACCAGGCCCTTCAGGTCTGGTATGGATATTAAGGGGAACCCCGCGTCAAATTAAAAAAATGACGTGAGGTTCCCCCTAAATATCCATACCAGACCCTTCAGGTCTGGTATGAATTTTAAGGGGAACTCCACCCCAAATTTAAAAAAAATGGCATGGATTTCCCCCTAAAAATCCATACCAGACCCTTTATCCGAGCATGCAACCTGGCAGGCTGCAGGAAAAGAGGGGTGGGGCGAGAGAGCGGCCCCCCTCCTGAACCATACCAGGCCACATGCCCATAACATTGGGAGGATGCTTTGGGGGTCACAGACCCTTCAAAGCACCTTTTCCCCATGTTGATGAGGACAAGGGCCTCATCCCTACAACCCTAGCCGGTGGTTGTGGGGGTCTGCGGGCGGGGGGCTTATCAGAATCTGGAAGCCCCCTTTAACAAGGGGACCCCCAGATCCCGCCCCCCTATTTGAAATGGTAAGGGGGTACAAAAGTACCCCTACCATTTCACAAAGAAAGTGTAAAATAATGTTAAAAAAGACAAACACACTTTTGAAAAAGTCCTTTATTAAAAATAAAAAAAAGATTAAAAAAGATTCCAGCGGTGGTAATCCACTCTTGCTATCCAGCGATGGATGATCATCTCTCCGGGGTCTAGCGATGGCTGATCTGATCCAGCGACGGGTGATCTCTCCGTTAAGCGCAGCACAGTCCATCCGTACTCTGTGTCCACTGGCAGAGACACTGCGGGGATCCTGACATCTCTTATATGAGGAGGGCGGGCCCGGGTGGGCCCACCGTCACCTGACCCCGCCCCCTCTGACGCAAGTGGGGAAGCCTGGCTTCCCCAATGACGTGTGGGTGACTCAGCCCCCCACTGATGTAACAGAAACATGCGTTTTAAAACTTTTTTTTGCATTGATACATGTCTCCTGGGGCAGGACCCAGGTCCCCAAACACTTTTTAGGACAGTAACTTGCATATTAGCTTTTAAAATTAGCACTTTAGATTTTGAACGTTCGAGTCCCATAAACTTTAATAGTTCACACGAAGTTTAGGTCTGTTCGCAGGTTCTGGTGCGAACCGAACCGGGGGGTGTTCAGCGGGGGCGCGTCTGAGGGTCTCAGGAGGCTCGCGGGGGAACGGGGGATAGCCTACGAGGCATGAGCGGGCTCTCACACCTCCCAGCCCCCTTCCCCTAGTCTTCCAGCGCGTCCTCTCCTCTCCGCGATGCACGCTCTTGCTGCACACTCACATGGCCGACATCTCCCAGCTCCTGCCCTCGCCTCCAGCGTCCCAGCGTCTCACATCTGCATGCTCGCTGCATGGTTGAATCACACTTCTATAACCATGTCTAGATAATGGGCCAGGGTGAAAAGGGTAATTTATTTTAGAAACAAACTTATAGCAACTGTTACATAGTAGTAGCAACGCGGATATAAAAAGCTGTAACCAACAGCAACATATCAAATGTCAGTTTACTGTTTTGATGACAATAGAAAATAAATTTTTGGGTGCTATGCATTATTTAATTTTCTAGTAAATATGTTGCCTTGACCCCGATATCCACAAGAGATATAACTGCATGACTGTTGAACTCCTTAGCAATAGCATTCATGAGCATTGGGTGTGCTCCTTATTAATCACAGAGATTGAGCAACACACTGACCGGAGAACATGACCAAAGGCTATACGATTTTCTTTATGAACCAACAGTATATGCAGAACATCCAAACATCTGCCAAGTCATGGAAAATAAAAAAACTGCCAATCCCCATGAAGCAAAAACAAAATTCCATCTTAAACTCTAACACCTTAAAGTGTAACTAAACCCACAACCTTAAAATAAGTCTATATATGCAGTAAAGCGTGCTTGTTATACTCACAGGGGGTTAAATATCTGCATTGTGTAAAAAGGCTGTGTGATCCTGTCATTTCTGATCCTCCCCTTCTTCCACTTTGTCCCCAATCTGCTGATAGCACAGAGCTCTGGGAGACACTCTGCACATGCTCAGTTTGGTGTGAGTTTTGTTTTTTAGGGAAGGTGCATGTGATCAGCACATGGCCAATCAGCACTGTCCAGACAACGGGTAGAATGAAAACTCCTCCTTCAAGTTTTAACCAGTGCTCGGCCGGACACTGATAGAAGTCACAAGACTGCTATATACTGCTGATGAGAAAAGGTATTTATCAGTTTATATTTATTAAAATAATTGCATTTCCATGTTCTGTGTAATGTGAGAGACCAGAAATAGTGAATGCAGGGTCTTGGATTAATGAACACTTTAAGAACAGCTAAACATTAACGTCGGTTCACACTGGGGAGACTTGTCAGGTGACTTTGTCGCCTGACAAGTCGTGCTCCATTCAGTGCAATGGAACTGTTGTGATCAAGTCACTCCGACTTAGAAAAAGGTTCCTGCATTACTTGGGGGCGACTTCAGAACGGCTTGAATTGACTTCTATTAAAGAAGTCGTTTGCAAGCCGCGCTGAAGTCATATTGTGTTGGACGGTTTCAGAGTCGGACGACTTCACTGCCCCAGGGTGAACCGAGCCTTATAGTGATTCACTCCTAAATACCAAACCAATAAATAAATAGTGAGAAAAGTGATGCTTTTCTAAAGACACAATCCCTGCATTCAAATTATGTCATTAGTACAACCCACTATGTAGCATAAAGTGATTTTTTTTTTTAAACAAACCAATATACAGTGCCATGAAAAAAGTATTCATACCCCTTGAAATTTTTCACATTATGTCATGTTACACATGTATTTTATTGTGATTTTATGTGATAGACCAACACAAAGTGGCACATGATTGTGAAGTAGAAGGAAAATGATAAATGGTTTGCATTATTTTTTAGGGTGTGGGTCACCCCCAATCCATGGGGACCCCCACACACCCCCACAAATTTAAAATCTAAATGGCATGGGATTTCCCCAAAATCCGACCCTTTCCAAGCATTCTGCCTGGCAGGCCAGGAAAGGGGGAACAAGGGAGCACCCCCTCTCCTGAACCATACCAGGCACATGCCCTCAACATGAAGGGTTGTTGAAGAGGACAGGGGCCTCTCCCCTACAACCCAAGTCTGGGGGTTGTGGGGGTCTGCAGATGGGGCCTTATTGGAATCTGGAAGCCCCCATATCCCAACCCCCCCCCCCATGTAAATATGCATAGCGTACATAGCACCCTAACTCATTCACTAAAAATGTATCATAAGTAAAAAAAAAAAAAAACACAGAAGAGACCTGAAGGAGCCATAAATAAATTTTTAGTTATGAGAGATTTTCTTTCCAGTATCTGCAAAGATCATTGCAGGTTAAATGAGATCATTAGCATTCTCACTAAATGCTTGATCCAGGTCCTGCTTCCTACAAGGCTGCTCTGGGGGTAGGGTGGAGTTAGGATGAGCTCAGACATGTTCAGGTCTGAACTCATCTGAGTCATCCCGCCCTCACCACCCACAGATACTCATCTTCTCCCCTCTGTTCGTCTGTTGAAGCCCTTGGAGATACCTCATACTTCTGGAGCACTTCAGGAGATGCAATGTTCGCACTTGATCAGCCAATTGCCAGGTCTGAACATTATAGAATATTCCTGCGCTACCTAACCTGAAAAAAAACGGGTTCTAATGCCACGTACACACGATCAGACTATCAGACGGACTCTGGTCAATCATCACCATTATGATGTCACAGTCCCAGCATCCCCCTTTGAAAAGTCAGTTTGTGTGTGGATGTGTGTGGGCAAGTCCGCTCGTTCAGAAAGTCCAGCGGATTGTCCGCCGGGTCTGATCGTGTGTAAGCGGCATAAGTTGCAGCAAACACCAGATTGGTCAAACGCTGGCCAAATAAAATTTATGTTATAAAATCAATAGATGGTGCTGCGTTCTAAATGATAATAAACAAATATATAAGTGCCAAGTGATTACTGTAAAGTGCAAAATATTCAAAATATTAAACTCCAAAAATATTGATAATAAAAATACTTCAACAAAGCACAATGTAAAACAATATACAGTCAAAAGTGTAAGGTAATCAGAATATGGGTAATAACTTCCAATGTGCAAAGAAAGTGCAAATAGTGCAAGGGGATAGCATCTGAAACTGCTGCCCCAAACAGAACAAAGCTCTGGTGCCAAAACGTAAATCTTCAGATAATTGCTGGTGAATAAAGTGCTGATTTTCAACTAACACGCTGTGTTAAGCCTCGTACACACAATTGTAGTACGTAGTACGTACGTAGTGACGTACTGCGTAGTGACGTACTGACGTACTGCGTGGAATTTCAGCTCTTGAGCGCCACCCTTTGGGCACCTTCTGCTAATGTTGTGTTAGGGGAGCATTGATTCCGAGCATGCGTGTTTGTACTTTGGACTTTTGTGTGATGGACTCGTGTACAGACGATACGAAAATCTGACAACAGACCGATGTCCGCGGAAAATTTACTAGCCTGCCATCCAACATTTGTTGGCCAAAAGTTGGACAACAATTGTTTGAAGGAGCTTACTAACAGTCGGATTTTAGGCCAACAGTCTGTCATCACACAATCCCCTGCCAACAATCGGATTGTGTGTACGAGGCTTTAGTGTGAGGGTATAAATAAATTTTGTTTTTCTTCAGCATAATCACACCTCAGTGAAATGGCTCCTTATCTTACTGCTGTAAGGTTACAGCTTAACTAGACAATTTCCAAATAACACACTGTGTTAGTGTAATGGTGTAAATAAAAACTGTTTTTCTTCAATGTGATCACACCTCAGAGTGAACTGGACAGACAGCCTACTTCCAATTTTCCATCAAGGGCATAGCCCATTACAGCAACTTTAACTGCTGGCAAGGTCAAGAAAATCGCCACCACCCGTCAGTTAATAACGCAGCCAGCGCCTGTTCCACACCTCGCTGCAGGCCAAGGTGGAATATGTCCAACCCAATATCATTAAGGTGAACTCCATCTGGTCTCAACAGATTATCATGATTACCCTCCAGATCCTTGTGACAGATGACAAACCCCCCTAATTTCCGAAAAAACTTGGCGATGGAAATGTTCTAGCTGGGGCCAGGTAATTCCCTGGCCCACAGCAGGCGATGCACAATTTTTGACCAGATGAACACCAAATTGGTGTAAACTGCATAGCACTGAGCAATATACTGCTTTATGGCAGAGATCAAGTCCACGGAACGTGTATAACCCACATCATTCCTCCCAGCGCAAAGAATATGATGGGGCAAGACACGTGGGACTGAAGGCGTAAACACTCTGGAAGGACCTGAGGCCAGCGTAAACAGTGAATCCCAAGCCAATCCTGGAGAGATCATAGGTAAAAACCCCAATTCTTCCCGTAGCTCCAACTTCTGTCTAACGAGCGGTCCAGTAAATTAAGGAATCTCCCACGATCCATACAATGGCCGGGTAACGATATGAAATTTAAAAACAGGTGTGGGCGGATGTACAAAAAAAATGGGGCAATTCCCACCTACCTACCCAAACGCTAAATCAGTATCAGAAAAAAAATATACCTGAAGCAGCGGTGGCAGCACCGTTTTGAAAGGAGTGGGTCGCAAAGTCACGTGAAGAGAGACCCAGTTTTTTTTTTTGAGGCTGCAACGAAAAAAACCCCCCAGAAATCGAGAGAGAGCTTCGGCAATATCATTAACGGTTCCAGGGACATGCCTAAACCTAAAGAAACTTTAAATCCAAAAAACGCTGCAATGACAGGATAGGAGGGGATCTAGCAAACTGCTTATTAACAACCTGCACCACGCTCATGTTATTGGACCAGAAAAACCACCTGGTGATTGTACAACTGCTCACCCCCCAGCTCAATGGCGACAATAATCAGAAAGCTTCAGCAGTGTGAGGTTGCAAAAGATCCATGTGTGCCCATGAGGCCGGCCAAAACTCAGCAGACCACTCCCCTTAGTAAAAAAGGCACCGAAACCACAGGGGCCTGCCGCAACAGTGTATAGCTCACGCTGTGAATTCGGTACCTCCTCCATCAACCAACATGACTGGCTATTGTAGGACAGGAGAAAGGATAGCCAAATCCCCAAGTCATCCCGCATGGGCTTGGTGATACGGATATAATGGTGGGGGGCAGCCATCCCTTTTGCGCCCCACACCAGGCGTCTACAGAAAGCCCTTCCCATGCGGGTGGCTCGATAGGCAAAAACCAAGTGACCCAGCAAATACTGGAGTTGTTTCAACTGCAGTTTTTTGGCCCCTTTTGCCAAGTGGACCAGGGAGCGGAGCCTGGACAGCTTGTCACTGGCAACCAGAAAACTATCTCCACGGTATCCATTCCCCAGAAGGCCAGAACCGTCACAGGGCCCTCTGTCTAGTCAACTGACAGCGGGATGGCAAAACATGCTCACAGGTGTCCTGAAAAACAGGACAGACAGGAGCTGATGGCACTCACTGCTGGCTGAGAAAGGGGATCCAAAAAACCATGGTCCAAAACATCCCTCAAGATCAAGGCCTCTCTATGAAAGGGGGGTACTGGGAAGCATCTCTCAGGCGATCACTGGGGTCCCCTGGTTTTGAAATGTCAGGCCTGGCCCCTGGCTCAGGAAAAAGGTTATATTCCCTTTTGGAAGCACGGGCTGGCTGGGTGAGCACCCCCGCAAAGTGAGCACTAATGCTTATAAGGCACATGGTGTACCACTTGCAGTGGCTCTAGTTGAACAGCCAGCATAGGCCTTTGTTTTTTTGGGGGGGGCAGCTGACGCTCCCGAAGGAGCACCGGCTGGGGACTGGAAGGACGAAGGCCTGTGGGGGCACATGAGCAATAACCACAGGCTACCGTCCTGACAAACGAAGCGGAACTCCTTCCTGGATGCCATTTTTTGGCGAACTGGGTGTCGTGTAGAGGAACCAATACTAACCCCCGTACACTTTGTAGGCACCCCAAATTAAATCAAGATAGCAAAGAGTGATGCAGCTAACTCCAAAAAATGCTCGCAAAGCACTCCGGCGTAAGCACAGAACCCCTGCAGCCAGTTCCTGAACGTCCGAGGAGGCTGCTTAGATTTTTCGCCCTGCGTCGTAATGTCAACCGGATGGTTCTTTGTTAATTGTCTCTCAATCGGGAGGGAATAAAGCGGGGAAATCCATAAATTTGCGATGCCGTACTGTATGCCGGACCCGACACACCCATGCGTGACAGAACCAATTTTTTACGACTGTAACAATGCGTTCGTCTGGCAGACCCAATACGGCAGCATCACTGTTCCTACCCCAAATCAAATCACAATCATACTCACTGAGGTGTAGACGTCTGGCCGAAGAAGGGGGACAGACGGCAGGTCCAGGAGGAACGCCCGATGCAGGATCATCCGTGGGAGGAGCTGGCAGGTGACGTCCATCTTTTTGTGGAATGTTGATGACTGGCAAGGCCAAAGGATGGCGGAAGGAGAGGTCCAGGGGTGGCGGTCCGGCCACCAAACCTGCAGAACCCGGGGGGCTGAGATCGGCTGCCGAGCAGCCTCTGGAGCAACCGGATGTAGGACTTGTGACAGGTGCATCCCACATCCCAGGAGTGGGGTTCGCATCTCCCCCCCCTGCCGGGCGCAGGGAGATGGTGCAGAGCTGCAAGCAGGGGCAAGGTCGCAGCGGCAGGCATCAAATTGGCATCTCCCAACCTGCCGGGTGCAGGGAGATGCTGCCGAGCGGCAGATTGGGGCAAGGCTGTGTCAGCGGACCTCTGGACGTCTCCCACCCGGGTGCAGGGAGCTGACGGTGGGCAGAGGTCAGTGATGAGGGGAGGGGAGCAAGCAACCACCGGTCATCCCCCGCTCAGATGGGCACAGGTGGATGTGATAAGGCAGGGGTCCGAGGCAGGGGGTGAGCAGCGCAGCCATCACCAGCCAGGTGCAGGGGGACACAGGACGGTAGGAGGCAGCGGCAGGGGGTGTGCCGCCCCACCATCCCCCACCCAGCTGGGTGCAGGGGGGTGCAGGAAGGCAGGGATAAGTGGCAGGGGGTGGGCAGCCTGGGCAGCCCTGCCATCCCCACCCAACCGGGTGCAGGGGAATGTGGGTAGGTAGGGGGTGAGCGGCATGTGCTGCCCTGCCATCCCCCACCCAGCTGGGTGCAGGGGTATGCAGGAAAGCAGGGGTCAGTGGCAGGGGCTGAGCAGTCAGTGCAGTCCTGCCATCCCCCACTCAGCTGGGTGCATGGGGATGCAGGACAGCAGGGGTCAGTGCCAGGGGGTGAGCATCCTGTGCAGCCCTGCCATCCCCCACCCGGCCAGGTGCAGGGGGATGTGGCTGCACAGGAGACATTGCAGAGGCTGTGTGGACTGGAGCCATGTTTGAATCTCCTGTCCAGCTGGGCGCAGGGAGATACACTGGCTGAGACATCCTGTGCAGCGTGGAGGAGGGAGGAGGATGGGTGGCCAGCTCAGCAGCTCCGGCATGCCCAGCATCTGGCACCACAGGGTGATCTCCGACTGGTCCCCTCATCCCCCCACTCCACCGGGAGCCGGTGCAGTGGGGGGGGGGCAGGGACAGTGGCTGGCTGTGACTGGGAGATGTGAGGAGAAGAGGCAGGATGAGCTGCAGCTCCCGCCCACGCTGATGAGCGGACGCTCACGGGGGGGGGGGGGGGGACAGCCGTCGGGGACCCGAGTGAATCGCCTGAGGACTCTGGGGCTCCTGGAGCGGGCCAGACTACTGGCGGTGGGAGAAAGGGGGGGCGTGGGGGGGTTGGGTAGAGCCAGTAAGCATGGCAACTGGGGCTCTGGAGCAAGGTGGCGGGGTGGATGGCAAGTAAGAAGGCCTGGAGTGACTGGGGCTAAGTGTCAGGGCTGGCTTAGCCCTTCCTCCTCTGGGCTGGCCGCTCAGCTGTCGGCTAATTGCCAGCTCTCTTCTATCTCCACAGTTACCAGCTGTTCCCGATGATGCTAGTCTGACCTGCCTATTTAAAGCCTTACAGCTCATTTCTCCATTGCCTTCACGTTGGTCACATCACAAGGAACCATCTCCTGCTGTTTGTTTAAAGACTGGCTTGCTGACATCCCTCCTGGCTTATTATCCTGCTTGCAGTTGCTCTCCTTGGATCCCTGACTTATGGACTGGCTGATTACCCGATTTGGTTTATGAACTTTGGACTGGCTGACTACCTGATCTGGCTACTGGACTCTGGCTATGCTTGACTACGCTTTTTCCTATTTACCTTTTTATTTTATTATTAATAAACAAGTGTTATTTGATTGTACTTCTATCTCAGTCTGTTTCATGGTTCCTGACACTAAGGCAGGAGGGTAAGGTCGTATGTCTCCTGGCCCTAAGAGCCTGAGACGCTGGGATATAAGTGTGATAGGAGGGGGGTCATGCCAGGAGTAAAGAGGGAGAATAACAAAGCCAGATTAGCCTTGGAGAGCCAGCAGAAGATCAGTGTCCATGGTAGAGGGTGTAGGGTCCACAGCAGCTCTTCAATGATTCTTCCAAAAGACCCAGAATTCCCTGGGGCACATGATTTCCTGAGCTCAGGCACATCCTATCCCACATGTCCAAACCAATCTTTCCCCTTTTCACACACTTAGCCATGCCCCCATCAGTCATGGCTCTTTTTCCCTAGGGAGAGGCTCAAGAGGCCTCCTGCACTCTATTCACCAGCAATTATCTGAAGATTTACATTTTGGCACCAGCACTTTGTTCTGTTTGGGACAGCACCGTTTCAGATGCTATCCCCTTGCACTATTTGCACTTTCTTTGCACATTGGAAGTTATCACCCATATTCTGATTACTTTGCACTTTAGACTGTATATTGTTTACATTGTGCCTTGTTGAAGTATATTTTTATTAATATTTTTTGGAGTTTGTTATTCTGAATATTTTGCACTTTACAGTAGTCACTTAGCACTTATATATTTGTTTATCACTTAGAGAGCAGCCCCATCTATTGATTTTATAATACAGGTCTGAACATTGTCACATGGGAGAGAAGGCCATTAACCCAGTGTAGGCTCTAACAGAGTTTATAGCGGGGTTAAACCCTTTGCTCTGACTGAGTGTTCGGGAAGAGTAGTCTTTCAAGAGAACTTGTCACTTTGTCTTGAATAAGCAGAATGGCATCCCATTAAAATGCCAATAAAGTTTCTCAAATTGGATTGAAATTTGCCTTGGAATTTTGAATGTGATTGGTAATGAAGGAAGAAGCATAAGGAAACTGCTAAGCCCAGTCTTTAGGCTCTGTTCATACTAGTGCGACTTATCATGTGACTTTGGACACTAAGTCCCATGACAAGTCACAGCCCTTTGTTTTTAATGGAAGCTGTTCCAATCTAAGTGAAGTTAGCTCTCCTCTTGGTGATCTGTGAGAACCGAACGATCGGGGGTGTTCGGTGGTTTGGTTCTCAGTGCAGGGATGCCGGGGAACAGCTGCAGCTTTGGTCTAATGCTGCATTCACCTAAGTAAGTATAAATATAAACAAACAAAGAAAACCCATACTTCTTTTTTAAGCATGTGTTTACTAGTAAACAGTAGCAATACACTGAATGCTTTAACCTTTGTCCTAAATTCCTATTATGCCATTATTCCTACGGAATATTGTATAAAGGTTGTTCCAAGACTCTTATGTGACAACAATCTTGCCTCGAAAAACATACTGTACATCCAAAAACTGTTTTCATTGTGATCTGTTTATTTAAAAGATATCCTGTACAATGTATAACTCCTGACTGCAACTGGCCCTTTCACTAGCCATCCTGACTGAGACACCACAGTCCTCCCAGATTTACTCTGCATCCTCCCCAAACTGCTTCCACCCAGTCCTCAGGTATGCCTCTCAGTCCTCTAACTGTACAGGCACCAGCCCTCCTGGTTGTCTTCCTCCCTAGAGATTTGCCCAGCAGTGTTCTCCTGCTGTCCTCAACTTTGCTCCCATACCTCCTGGTCAGGATACCTCTGTGTGTCACAAAGAGGGTCTCTTCTGCAGCTGAGCCCAGGCCTGAGGTCACCCCCCCCCAGACAAGGTGCTCCCTCAAGGGCCACTAACAGCCTAACACTCAATCTCCATCTTCCACCTGAACTCCACTGCCCCAGCTGGGCTGACTGGGTATTTGAGAGGGCCTGTCCCCTGCCAATCCATCTGTTGGGGATTGGTCAGGGTCCTCTGCATGCTCCAGGCAAATCCTCCTCACCTCCACTCCCATTCTTCTAGAATATTCTGCCAGTTTCTATAAGTAGGGGGAGGTCTGGAGTAGTAGGGGGAGATGCTGCCAGTGAGTCATAACAGCCTCCCTAAGTCACTACCCAGCCAAGCCTGACAATTTACCTACTCTGTAAGAAAAAAAAAATCTATTTACACTTGTAGCACACTAGAGGGTGTGTCAAGTGTATTCCCATCAACCTAAACTTTAACATCAATTGAACCTTCTGCATCAGGACCAGAATCTGCATTCTGCATCTCAGCATAACTGCATGGTTACTAAAGCCAGGTGCTAAGAGATATCTTTCTGAGACAAATGTTTTTTTTTACCCTGCTTCAGGCTTATAAACCATCTTCCTGTAGGGTTTATTATTCTATTTGAAAGGCTTACTTATGTGAGTCTCTTGGTCTTAGCTTACTTACTGGGTTTTGAGTTTCCTTGATTTGCTGCTGGGTCAGCACCTAGCACTGAATACTATTAAATTACAGGTTTGGGCTCCAGAGAGTCTCTTCCAACAGTCAATGATGTCCAATCACTCCTTGGCCTGTACCTTTGTCCAGGGTGTCACTCATTATTTCCTTCCATTAATTCCCCTTTTAGTTTTCTCTCAGTTCTTTAGAAAAAATCCTTTCAACTGTTTCAGGAGGTACCCATTATGTCTGCCCTAGAAGATGGTTTTCTTTGCTGTTACTACATTGGCTAAAAATGGCCTGGAGCTAATAACCCTGTCCTGTAAGGTGACCTTTTTCTTTCGCCACAGATATAAGATCATGTTGAAACCTTGGACTTTAGTTTTACCTAAGGTTGTGTGTTCATTTCACCTCCAAATTGTGTTTGTTGTCCCGGTAGGCAGTGGGGTCGGCTTTAGCCTCACCAGGGAAAGACATTTGCTCGGCAGGAAGGATTCCCCTGTCAATACTGTCTGTGTTGATGGGGGAATCGTGCAAATTTCTTTCCTGCAATCCATGGTTGTAGGAAAGAAATTTTCACTGTATGTGGCCAGTCCAAGAGGAAAAATTTAAATATTTCCATTAGACACAATGCATACTTTTCACAGTCTGTACTGGCATAATGGAACCAACCTGGTAACTATGCTATGTAACGAAATTCAGTTACACATTTTGATGAGAAGAAAGCCAGCGCTAAGATTAACGCATCTTTGGAGCCAAGCATGATATACAAAAACCTATTGCAGAAAGTATAGATGTAAGAAAGCATATCAGAGAAATATAACACTACCAGCAGTGACAGCTGCGGCATGTGCGATATGATACAAGGATTATATTGCTGTTTTTTCACACAGTCTCTGCTTTTTGGCAGAAGTTCAGAGACTGCCAATAGCAGTCACTGTGTGAAGCACTGTATGGATTATAAACCTAAAAATAGCACAAATAAAGTGAATCTGTATGATATATCTGTATTACATGAATCCAGCACGAAGCTTTAAAATAGCCTTCTGATTTTTAAATATGTACAAAAGATATTTTTGCCCTGTGGTCAGTTATTTAAGATGTCCTCTTGAAAGAACACATAAATAGAACCTCTGCAAGTTTTTACCACTCTCTGTGGCCTTATTGGGAAGACTTCTGTAACTTCTTGTCCCTGTGAAAATGTGTCGCCAAAAAAAATAATAATAATAACATTGACACAGGGAAATTAAATTTCTCTTTTTAGTAATGTAAATGTAATGCGGGTGGTAAATCATATATATATATATATATATATATATATATATATATATATATATATATATATATATATATATATATATATATATATATATATATATATACACACAGTGCCTTACAGAAGTATTCGCCCCCCCTTGAACTTTTCAACCTTTTGCCACATTTCAGACTTCAAACATAAAGATATAAAAAAAATTTGTTGTGAAGAATCACCAACAAGTGGGACACAATTGTGTAGTGGAACTAAATCTATTGGATAATTTAAACTTTTTTAGCAAATAAAAAACTGAAAAGTGGTGCGTGCAAAATTATTCGGCCCCTTTACTTTCAGTGCAGCAAACTCACTCCAGAAGTTCAGCGAGGATCTCTAAATGGTCCAATGTTGTCCTAAATGACTGATGGTGATAAATAGAATCCACCTGTGTGTAATCAAGTCTCTGTATAAATGCACCTGCTCTGTGATAGTCTCAGGGTTCTGTTGAAAGCGCAGAGAGCATCATGAAGACCAAGGAACACACCAGGCAGGTCCGTAATACTGTTGTGGAGAAGTTTAAAGCCGGATTTGGATACAAAAAGATTTCCCAAGCTTTAAACATCCCAAGGAGCACTGTGCAAGCGATCATTTTGAAATGGAAGGCGTATCAGACCACTGCAAATCTACCAAGACCTGGCCGTCCCTCTAAACTTTCAGCTCAGACAAGGAGAAGACTGATCAGAGATGCAGCCAAGAGGCCCATGATCACTCTGGATGAACTGCAGAGAACTACAGCTGAGGTGGGAGAGTCTGTCCATAGGACAACAATCAGTCGTACACTGCACAAATCTGGCCTTTATGGAAGAGTGGCAAGAAGAAAGCCATTTCTCAAAGATATCCATAAAAAGTCTCGTCTAAAGTTTGCCACAAGCCACCTGGGAGACACACCAAACATGTGGAAGAAGGTGCTCTGGTCAGATGAAACCAAAATCGAACTTTTTGCCCACAATGCAAAACGATATGTTTGGCGTAAAAGCAACACAGCTCATCACCCTCAACACACCATCCCCACTGTCAAACATGGTGGTGGCAGCATCATGGTTTGGGCATGCTTTTCTTCAGCAGGGACAGGGAAGATGGTTAAAATTGAGGGGAAGATGGATGCAGCCAAATACAGGACCATTCTGGATGAAAACCTGTTGGAGTCTGCAAAAGACCTGAAACTGGGACAGAGATTTATCTTCCAACAAGACAATGACCCCAAACATACAGCAAAATCTACAAAGGAATGGTTCACAAATAAACGTATCCAGGTGTTAGAATGGCCAAGTCAAAGTCCAGACCTGAATCCAATCGAGAATCTGTGGAGAGAGCTGAAAACTGCTGTTCACAAACGCTCTCCATCCAACCTCACTGAGCTCGAGCTGTTTTGCAAGGAAGAATGGGCAAGAATTTCAGTCTCTCGATGTGCAAAACTGATAGAGACATACCCCAAGTGACTTGTAGCTGTAATCGAAGCAAAAGGTGGCTCTACAAAGTATTAACGCAAGGGGGCCGAATAATTTTGCACGCCCCACTTTTCATTTTTTTATTAGTTAAAAAAGTTTCAAAAATCCAATAGATTTCGTTCCACTTCACAATTGTGTCCCACTTGTTGGTGATTCTTCACAAAAAATAAAAATGTTATATCTTTATGTTTGAAGCCTGAAATAAGGCAAAAGGTTGAAAAGTTCAAGGGGGCTGAATACTTTTGCAAGGCACTGTGTATATATATATATATATATTGTGAGGGGTTAGCTCGGCAGCGGGTGTGTGTGACCCCCTGGATGGGTTCACAACACAAAGTCAGGCACAGCAGACAGCAGTGTAGGTTCAAAAAACAAAAGATCCTGTTTATTTAGGCTACATGCAGTGATACATATAACAGCCAAACAAAATAAAACAAGAAAATAAATCCTGGTCAGCTTGACCTCTAACTACACACGTAGACTCCCTGTCTAACAACTGGGTGCAGCCTTGTGCTGCCCCAGTCCCTGTCTCTATTGTAGGGGTTTGCCACACAGGCGTTAACTCACCGCACAGAACAGATCTCAGACTCCCCAGTCTATACACACAAAACTGGTTCCAGGATGTAGCATCTCCCTAAGCATGCTGGGGTTTTTTGTAGAGGTCTTAATGAGCCCACTTACTTCAGCTGGGCTCATTAACTCTTCCCCTCTAATTGTAAAAGTCTGCATAAAGCCTGAATCTAGGACACACATATTTACCATCCATGATACAACCAGGTGACTTTACCTGCCTGCTGCCACAATATATATATATATATTTTTTTTTTACTGTCTGTGTCCCATTGGATATTTTCCCTTACTATCTGAGTGGCAATGCTATCTCCAGAACATAAAGGGAAATTCCCCCAACAAAGCATCCACAGGCAATAAAAACTTGACAGGGGATCCCAACTCACCCACTCTATCAAAGACTAAAAAGCTTGGGTGGAGTTGCACATTAAAATTCACATTTCAGATTAAGACCTCATGCACACTGAGCGGTTGCTCAGCTTCTGAAAATTCAATTTCTTCTGGCAGGAGAATAGCTGCTTAAAAAATGTAAATTTTAAGCCTCATTTGCTGTGGCCTAAGTGCACCGTACAACAACACCACAACAAATAGTGACCATGGTGAAAGGTGAGCTTTGGAGTGTTAAGGACTTGTTCTGGGTTAAGCTGGCAATGCATTGAGCAAATTTCAGACAAATTGTCAAGACCTCTCTGCACAACATCCTTTTTGTTTTGTTTTTAAAGTAAGAAATGCTTAATAAAAAGAAGTGTAGACAAATACAAACAGTGCAGCATGTTGTCCACAATATAGTCAACAGGGAGAACTTGAATACAGACTACCATAAGCAAATGTAAAATCATTAATAAGGTTAACACATGACGAGACTTAAAAGATATTTGAATCAAGATAAAATGAGTCTATTGAGGATAACATTTGTTAACCAATAATAAATGAGTATGTAGAAAATTTGATCTACAGAAAGGACTATGAGACTACATCAGGTCATTCCCAAAACGTTAAGAAGTTGGGAAAATAAGGGAGGGGGTGGGGGAAAGGATATAGGAGACAATGCACAGGGCAAATGCAAAGAGAAATATAGTGTATGCACAGGGCAAATGCAAAGAGAAATATAGTGTATGCACAGGGCAAAGGCAAAGAGAAAAATAGTGTATGCACAGGGCAAAGGCAAAGAGAAATATAGTGTAGCGCACCCCCTAAGGAGCCGCAGGTGAAATACTGTAGGTTCCCCTACCCTGCCCAGCCAGGCACACTGAATCTTCACAGTCACTTCAGAGTCAGGGATATACTGTAACTTGGATAGGCATTGGGAGAATTATGGGATACCCACTTGACTTCAAGCAACTTCGGGGACAACTTCTCCTATAAACTATATATACTCCTTACTTCCTCCAGCACACTTAATTGCAGAATTCTAGCTGGCACACTGCTTGAGGATCTGACAATGTACTGACAGATTTATAGCAAAAGGCTGTTATAGACAGGAACCCTAGGCCACTTTAAGTGTGTAGCAAAAAAAAAAAATGCAGTGTCCAGCTTAATCACTCCTGTGGCTACTGATCCCAGCACCACTTCTTCAGGCAGCCTAGCTGCAGCTGCCCCTTTCACTAGCTCTCCTGACTACTTCTCCCAGACTCTAGTCCTCTCCAGTCCCCCCAAACTGATCACTTGTGCCCATGCCTCCAGGAAGGACTCCTCCATATGTTGTACAGGGACCCTCCAGCACCTGAGCCCTTGGCCCGAGGTCACCCTCCCAGACTAGAGGGCATCCTCAAGGGCCACTGACAGCCTCCTCAGCACTCCAGGAAAGCAATATAAGGGTGGCTAATATAGACCATGAAAGGCACATAATGGAGGAGAATAAAAAAAAATCCCAAGACATTTTTTAAATACATTACCAGCAAGAAAGTGAGGCCAGAACATATTGGCCCCATAAAGAATAATGGAGGGAATTTGGTTACAAAAGACAAAGAGAAGGCAAAAGTTTTAAATTAATTCTTCTCAGTTTTCACAAAGAAAAAAGGGGTATATAGTAACCAAGACTAATGTTACTGGCAAACAGAGGCCAGTGTCAGAAATAGATTTGAAAAACTTAACCCAAATAAATACCAGGACCAGATGGCTTATACCTGAGGGCCCTTAGGGAACTCAGTCAGGTGATAACTAGACCATTGTTCCTAATTTTTATGGACAGTTTGCTGACTGGAACGGTACCAGCTGATTGGAGGAAAGCCAATGTGGTACCAATATTTAAAAAAAGGCAGAGATATATCCCTGGAAACTACAGGCCAATCAGTCTAAGTTTAATGTTTTGTAAGCTAATGGAGGAGAAGATAAGACATTATATACAACAATTTGCTGATGAAAACAGTATCATTAGTAGTAATCAGCATGGATTCATGAAGGATCATTTTTGCCAGACCAATCTATTATCATTCTATGTGGAAGTGAGCTGCCATCTAGATAAAGGAAGGCCTGTGGACGTGGAATATCTGGATTTTGCAAAGGCATTTGATACAGTTCCCCACAAATGTTGAATTTACAAACTGAGGTCTGTCAGCATGGACTAAAGGGTATGCACCTTAATAGAGAATTGGCAACGGGTAGGTCCAAAGGGTGGTGAGAAACAGCAAGTACTCAGAATGGTCTGGTGTGGTAAGTGGAGTCCCCCAATGATCTGTTCTGGGACAAATTCTGTTTAATTTATTTATAAACGATATATATGTGGCACCCTGGGGTTTAGTCAGGGAGCTTCTCACAAATTTACTTGCCAAAAGTAGTCATCTTGGTCGATCGATAGAGATCTATTGATTTATCCCTAAGTTTGGCCATGTTGAATTTTTTTCTTCTATCTTCTACCACTAGGTGGCCGGGAACTTGGTGGTACTAGATATGAGAAGGGCAACCCAAGGTCAGGTTATGGGTATCTGGGGTATCCCAGCCAATGGGCAGGGGTTTTCTTGAATCCCTTGACCTGCTAGGAGAACTTATACATTCAGGTGAGGTCAGGTGATCTGTGTTCTGCGCCACCTGGGCGGCTGTCTGGGTGGACATGTGTCGTATGCTCTGGGCTGCTAGGCCGGAGATTGGGCCTATCCCAGGAGCATCTGGCTGCCAGGCTGTGTGAGGGCCTACCCAGAAGTAAGAGGGCAGCACAAGGTTGGGACTGCATCTTGCAGTCCAACTTAAAATGACTGTTCTGACGGCAGGTGAACCTGTCAGTGGTCAGAGGTAGAAGGGAAGCTGTCCCCACAAAGGGACCAACCGCCTTCATCAGGGACCACAGCGAGTAACTAAAGAAAGTACCGGAATCATATTCCCACCGAACAGGCACTGTGAAGAATCAGGAAACTTCAGGTGGTGCTCAAGCAAGGGACCCAACCAGCAGAGGAGATGCTTGCAGGGCAGCTTGAGAAGTATCTGGAGTGCCAAGCTAGGGACCCAGCAGGGAAGCATGGGTGACGCTTGAGTGAGATACCACCGCCGACTTTGGAGGAGCTCAAGGGATTCAGAGTCGGTGAATCGGAGGGTCTAGTGAGAGACCGGGAGCTCAGTGTTGAAGAACTACAACAGGCAGTTGTCATGGATCTGAAATAACTGTTACGTTTGAGTTAGGAACTGTTAAATGACCGTTGCCATAGGAGACAGCATTCCTGCATGTACAGAAGTGGCAACTTGCTGGTGTCCTTTCTCTGCATGGCTGTCCTCCTATTGAAGTCTCGGAGTCTGCCAATTGAATCTATAACTACTTAAGGGTATCCTGGCCCTAACCCTCTCCCCCCCCCCCCAAAAAAAAAATACAAAAAGGACTGTCAAAAGAAATAAACTCTCTTTTACATCCAAGAAGTGTCTGGCGCCCAATGACTTTCACCATCTTTGCACCCACTATGCCTCACAACCCACCCATATTGAAGGATGTCAACTATCTTCGGCCTTGGAGGTCTTCATTTGACTGGGCAAGGCCGGAGACCTTGCTACATAGAGGATGGGATAAACAGCTCAATTCCAATATTTGCTGATGACACAAAAATAAGCAGGGCAATAACTTCCCAGCAAGATGTGGAAACCTTACAAGAAGACCTCAATTAAATAAGGGTTTGGGCAGCTACATGGCAAATGAGGTTTAATGTTGAAAAATGCAAAGTAATGCATGTTACTCATTGGGAGGAGAACATCTGGGGGAATCCATAATGGAAAAAGATCAGCATGCAACGCCAAGCTGCTGCAAGTAAAGCCAAAGGAATATTAGCATGCATCAAAAAGGGGAATCACTCCAGGAATAAAAGTATAATTCTCCCACTCAACAAGACTTGGGTCTGGATGCATGTTGATGGATGTGCTGGAACTGGAAAGAGTTCAGAAAAGAGTAGCAAAGGGACTGCAGGATGCCCGTTATGAGGAAAGACTACAAGCATTACACTTATCCTTTCTGGAGAAAAGACGCTTGAGAGGAGATATGTTAGCAATATTCAAATACCTTACTGGTGACCCTAGCATAGGGTAAAAACTTTTTAGTAGGAGGGAGTTTAAAAAGACACACGGCCATTCATTGAAATTAGAAGAGAAGTGGTTTAATCTTAACCATTTCAGCCCGGACCATTTTGCTGGTCGAAGACCAGACCAATTTTTGCGATTCAGCACTGTGCCGCTTTAACTGACAATTGCGCGGTCGTGTGACATGGCTCCCAAACAAAATTGGCGTCCTTTTTTTCCCACAAATAGAGCTTTCTTTTAGTGGTATTTGATCACCCCTGCGGTTTTTATTTTTTGCGCTATAAACAAAAATAGAGCGACAATTTTGAAAAAAACACATTGTTTTTTACTTTTTGTTATAATAAATATACCCCAAAAATATCTAAAAAAACATTTTTTTCCCTCAGTTTAGGCCGATACGTATTCTTCTACATATTTTTGGTAAAAAAAAATTGCAATAAGCGAATGATTGGTTTGCGCAAAAGTTATAGCTTTTACAAAATAGGGGATAGTTTTATGGCATTTTTATTAATATTTTTTTTTTTACTAGTAAAGACGGCGATCAGCGATTTTTATTGTGACTGCGACATTATGGCGGACACATCGGACATTTTTGACCCATTTTTGGGATCATTGTCATTTATACAGCAATCACTGCTATATAAATGCAGTGATTCCTGTGTAAATAACACTGGCAGTGAAGGGGTTAACCAGTGGGTGGCAGTGTAGGGGTTAACCAGTGGGTGGCAGTGTAGGGGTTAAGTGTTCCTAGGGGTGTGTTACCTACTGTTGGGGGCTGGGCTTTCATTTAGTGAACACTGATCTCTGCTCCAATCACATGGAGCAGAGATCAGCGTCACTAGTTGCTAGGCAGAATGGGGAAATGCTATTTACAACAGCATTTCTCTGTTTAGCCGCCCCGTGAGACGATTGCGGGTATGCCTGCGGCGATCGAGTTTGCGGGACCCGCGAACGGACTCACGGGGGTCCCGACCGGCACGCGAGCGCTCTCGATGGCAGGGCGGCAATAAAGATTAGACGTACCAGTACGCCAATATGCCTGCCCGTGCCATTCTGCCGACATACATCGGCGTGTGCCGGTCGGGAACCAGTTAAACTGCATAGAGGGTTCTTTACTGTCAGATCGGTAAGGATGTGGAATTTTCTTCTACAAGCAGTAGTATCAGCAGGGAGCGTCAAAAGTTTAAAACAACTATTAGATGGGCCTAGTGTTCCAGCTTAGTTCTTCTGTGACTCTTTGATTATAGGAAGAAGCCAGGCATCTTGGGACATGTAGTCCATTTGGAAGGGATTCGCCCTCTGGCTGCATGGTGCAAAACTACAAGTGCCAGCAGGCTGATGGAGCAGCGCAGATCGCTCGGAGGGACTATAAGAAGCAATGCTGGGGCCTGGCATGCTTTCTTAGGACCGGCATGGATCTGTGTGCAGGGAATCTGCTACTGGGGGGAGCTGCAGGTGCTGTGTCCTACTTTAACAGATTTACCCAGCAGATATATGGAAGGACATCAGTGGACAGTACCTTTGCACTATTCAGCGGCAGCCTGGAGATCATTCCTGTCCAATCTACCTTGCAGGGTAATCAGATTGGTATGAGCCGTGGAGTGGTGGAGGCCGGACAGTGGCGTAACTAGAACCTTCAGGGCCCCGATGCAGGAAACCATGAAGGCCCCTGTCATCGAGAGCAGCGATCAGTGTCGTGTTACTGGTAGCCCACCCCCAGACAGTTAGAATCACTCCCCAAGACACACTCAACCCCTCCCCCTAGTGGTTAACCCCTTCACTGCCGGTGACATTTTTACAGTAATCAATGCAATTTTATAGCATTGATCACTGTATTAATGCCAGTGGTCCCAAAAATGTGTCAAAATTGTCCGATGTGTCCGCCATAATGTCGCAGTCACGATAAAAATCGTTGATCGCTGCCATTACTAATAATTTTTTTTAAATAAAATTAATAAAAATGACATAAAATGATCCCCTATTTTGTAGACGCGATAACTTTTTGCGCAAACCAATCAATAAACGCTTATTGCAATTTTTGTTTACCAAAAATATGCAGAAGAATACGTATCGGCCTAAACTGAGGGAAAAAAAAGTTTTTTATATATATTTTTTGGGGATATTTATTATAGAAAAAAGTAAAAAATGATTTTTTTTTCAAAATTGCTGCTCTATTTTTGTTTATAGCCCAAAAAATAAAAAAAGCAGAGGTGATCAAATACCCCCCCAAAAAAAGCTATTTGTGGGAAAAAAGGACATCAATTTTGTTTGGGAGCCATGTCTCACGACCGCGTAATTGTCAGTTAAAGCAAGGCAGTGTTGAATGGCAAAAAGTCCTCTGGTCTTTGGCCTGCCAAATGGTCCGTGGTTAATACCAAGATTTTCTCCAGTATATCATGGACACTGTACACAGACATCCATGCCATTTATTAACCACTTGCCGATCGCCTCATGTCGATATACGTCGGCAGAATGGCACGGGCAGGCAGTGTAACGTACCCATACGTTACTCCCCTCCCCTCACCCCCAGTGCCCGAGGCGGTCGGCATCGTTCCAGGAGCAATCCGTGGGGGGGGGGGGGGCACTGATTCATGGGCTCTCTCTCACGATCACTCCTGAAGAATGAGAAGCTTTCTCTGCTTCTGAAACTGTAAACAGAAGCAGAGGAAGCAATGCTATATCTCCTCGTGAAGCTTTTTTGTTCCAGAGCCCGAGGAGAGAAGACATCCATGTGAGTTACAAAAACAGCACACTAACACACACTAACACCAGTACACATAAGCACACAAATCACCCTCTCACACTGACAGCAATAGCATTTTTAATTTTTTTACTGATCACTGCATTGGTGTCATTTTGTGACTGTTATAAGTGTTAGGGCTGTTAGTGGTAGGCCCCTTTTAGGTCTAGGGTACCCCCTATCCCCCCCACTAAAGGTTTAACCCCTTGATCGCCCCCCCAGTTAGCCCTTTCACCCCTTGTCGCCAGTGTCACTAAGCTATCTTTGTTCCGATTGCTGTATTAGTGTCATGGGTGACATTAGTTAGCCTGTTAACTATTTAGGTTCACCGTCAGGTTTTTATAGCTTACCCCCATATACTACCTAATAAAGGGGTTTAACCCGCTTATTGCCCCCTAGTTAACCCTTTTACCCCCTGTCACCAGTGATAACCGTATAAGTGTCACAGGTGGCGCTAGTTAGACAAAAAAATGGCATGGGGGTCCCCCCAAAATCCATACCAGACCCTTATCCAAGCACGCAGCCCGGCCGGTCAGGAAAGGGGGTGGGGATGAGTGAGCGCCCCCCCTCCTGAACTGTACCAGTCCACATGCCCTCAACATGGAGGGTGGGTGCATTGGGGAAAGGGGCCGCAGGGTACTCCTACCCATTCACCTGGGGAAAAAAGTCTCAATAAAAAACAGGTTTTTAAAGGCATTTATTAGGCAGCTCCGGGGGTCTTTTCTGACTCCTTCGCGCTCTCCAGCCTCTTGTCCTGCTCTCCGGTTCTTCTCCCGCTCTTCTGCCTCTTCTCCCGCTCTCTGGCTTCTTCTCCCGGTCTCTGGTTCTTGTCGGGCTCTCCAGTTCTTCTGCCGGGCTCCTCCACTATCTTCTTCCAGCTTTTTTGCTAGCAGTGGCCCGGTCTTTTCTGTCCTTCTTCCCTCTTCTCTTCTTCCAATGTTGACACAATGATCTCTCCCGCTGTAATATCGTATGCAAGGTGCGCAACGACTTATATAGTCATGGGGCATGGTCAACGGGTGATGTCACATGGTGACCCCACCCCTTATGACGTCACAGTCCCAGCATGCCAAGAGACCCCCGAATTCGGCAGAAGACCCCCGGAGCTGCCTAATAAATTACTATGAAAACCTGTCTAGTGTGTTTTTTTTATTGACACTTTTCTCCCCAAGTGAATGGGTAGGGCTACGATGTACCCCATACTCATTCACATAGGGTGGGGGGGCTGGTATCTGAGGGCCCCCTTACTAAAGGGGGCTCCTGGATTTCGATAAGCCCCCCGCCCGCAGTCCCAGACAACCTATGGCCAGGGTTGTCGGGAAGAGGCCCTTGTCCTCATCAACATGGGGACAAGGTGCTTTGGGGTGGGGGGGGCCGCAGGGCACCCCCCTTCCCCAAAGCACCCACCCCCTTGTTGAGGGCATGTGGCCTGGTACGGTTCAGGAGGGGGGGGCGCTCGCTCGTCCCCACCCCCTTTCCTGACTGGCCGGGCTGCGTGCTAGGATAGGGGTCTGGTATGGATTTTGGGGGGACCCCCAAGCTGTTTTATCAGCGTAGGGGGTTCCCCTTAAAATCTGTACCAGACCTAAGGGCCTGGTATGCTCTTGGAGAGGAACCCATCCCGGTTTTCTATTTAAAATTTGGTGTGAAGTTCCCCCTCATGATTCATACCAAACACAGTGCCTGGTATTGGCAGGGATCCAAGTCGAATCCCCGCACCAGTGTGAACCCAACCTCAATATCAGCAATGCTTGTCACTCATTGGGAAAGGAAAAAACAAATTTTTCCTTTCCCCATGAGCGAGCCAGCTCGGCGCTGGCTCCCACGACGGGGCTCGCAAGGTGTCAATCTCGCCGATAAAAGCGGTGAGATTGACACAATATCACAGTCACCTACTGTACCTAATAAAGGTTTTAACCCCCTGATTGCTCCCTAGTTAATCCCTTCACCCTCTGTCACAAGTGATCACTGTATAAGTGTTACGGGTGACGCTGGTTAGTTAGTTTATTTTTAATATGGTCAGTGCACCCACCGTTTATTACTCAATAAAGGTTTAACCCCCTGATCACCCGGGTGATATTAGTTAGGTTTTAGGGTCACTTAAGGTCTGCTAACGCCCTCGAACGCAGCTTACACCTCCCTTAGTGGTATAGTGTCTGAATGGATCAATATCTGATCAGATCTATACTAGCGCCCCCCCCCCCCCCAGCAGTTTAGGGTTCCCAAAAACACAGTGTTAACAGAATCAGCCCAGATATCTACTAGCATCTGCGTTTTACCCCTTTGCCCACCCCAGCCCACCCAACTACAGTATCGATCGATCGATCGATCACTGTCACTTACAAAACACTAAACACATACATGCAGCATCAGGCCTGATCCCTGCGATAGCTAACATTTTTTTGGGTAGCGTTTATTACAGTTGCTGACAGCCTAGAAGCTTTTTTTCCTGTGAATCTTACTACTGTACCAGTAAATTTAGAACCCAAAATGGCAAATCAGAGGTACACCAGTGAAGAGGCCTACACGTTTCTGAGCATGACAGATAGTGAAGAGAAAGTCACTCATCTGTCAGATTCAGGCTCAGAATACGATCCTGTAGACGACAGTGGCTCCATGACAGATAACTCTGACGAGGGCGTTGTGCTCCCTGCCAAGGTCAGACTTACCAGAACCCGCTCTTCTGCTGTGGTTGAGGTGCAAGAACCGCAGGGCCCCTGTATGGAGCAGAGAAGTACTAGTGCCGCTCATCCTTCTGGTGAACTGGCAAGCACCAGTGGCCTAGAACACCCTTGTCGTACATCCAGAACTGCAGTATCATGTGGTGACATGGGAAGTCCCATAAGTGCAGTTCAAGCTGGCGAGGAGGCAAGCACAAGTAATGTCCCACTGCCACCAAGAAGACAAAGACAGGCCCATCGTGCCCATAGTGTCCTTCCTGAAGAATTTGTCAATCCTAATTGGGAGCCCACCACGTCTGCAGCACCCATATTTCCCCCCATTCACTGGCCAACCCGGAATTCAGGTGGAAACAGTTGATTTTACGTCACTTGATTTTTATTCGCTGTTTTTCACTGAACATCTCTATAGATCTATTGTGGACCAAAGCAATTTGTATGCTGGTCAATTCATCTGTCGTCCTTGTGGAGACCCTGGATAAGATCGGCTCTACAAAATTCGGGCCCCTCGCAAACTACTTTAACGAAAAGTTTTGCAGCCTTATTTACTCCCGATCAAGTTGTCTATGTTGATGAGTCCTTGATTAAATTTTCTGGCCGCTTGTCTTTCAAAGAGTATCTTCCCAGCAAGTGTGCCAGGTCAAGCTGTATAAGCTCTATGACAGGGCCACAGGCTATACATATAGTTTTAAGGTTTACGAGGGAAGAGATAGCCACATAGATCCGCCAAACTGCCCAGATTACATGGGGAGCACTGGCAAGATTGTGTGGGACTTGGTGTCACCCTTATTCAGAAAGGGGTACCATTTGTATGTGGACAATTATTAGACGAGTGTGCCACTTTTTAGTCACTTGTTTGATCATCAGATTGGCACATGTGGTACCGTGCAATCTAATCGCCGGGGCTTACCCCAAAGGCATGTAGAGTCCCGTCTTAGGCTGGGGAAGAGAGCCTGTTTGAAGTGTAATAATTTGCTCACTGTGAAGTGGAGGGATAATAAGAATATTTTCATTCTGTCCTCCCTTCATACAGACACGACGGTCCAAATTCCTATGGCGACTGGTGTTGTGGAGAAACCCCTCTGTGTCCACGAATATAACCAAAATATGGGAGGTTGGACCTCAGCGACCAGTTGTTGGCGCCGTACCTAGTTCCCCGTAAGGCCAGACGCTGGTACAAAAAAGTGTCTGTTTATTTATTTCAATTGGCTTTGCTGAATGCTCATGTGCTATACAGAGCTTTAGGACGGACTGGATCCTTCCTTAAATTCCAGGAAGAGATCATCAGAGCCCTTCTGTTCCCAGACGGTGCTTCACCTCACCATTCCCAACCAAATGCAGTAAGCTAGCAGCATGAGAGGAATTTTCCATATGTCCTCCCTAGTACCCCTACCCAACGAGCCCCCCAAAGAAGATGTAGTGTCTGTAGCAAGCACGGATATAAGTGTGACACGCGATATTATTGTCCCTCCTGTCCTGACAATCCTGGTCTTCGCATTGGTGAGTGTTTTGAACGCTACCATACATTAGTGGAGTTTTAGCATAGGGTACAGCACTGCACAAAATTGGACATGCATTCACAGGGTCTCCCAAGATGAAATTGCATTTTGAGAGACCTGAACCTGGAAGCGAACCATTACAGTTACAAATAAAAGTGTAAAAAAAAAACACAAAAAAAAATTGTTGTCTTTTATTGTTCTCTCACTCTCTATTCTCTCTATTGTTCTGCTCTTTTTTTACTGTATTCTATTCTGCAATGTTTTATTGTTATTATGTTTTATCTTTGCTTTTCAGGTATGTAATTTTTTTATACTTTACTGTTTAACCACTTACAGACCGGACCATTTTGCTGCTCAAAGACCAGACCACTTTTTGCGATTCCGCACTGCGTCGCTTTAACTGATAATTGCACGGTCGTGCGGCGTGGCTCCCAAACAAAATTGACGTCCTTTTTTTCCCACAAATAGAGCTTTCTTTTGGTGGTATTTGATCACCCCTGCGGTTTTATTTTTTGCGCTATAAACAAAAATAGAGCGACAATTTTGAAAAAAACACATTTTTTTTTACTTTTTGTTATAATAAATATCCCCCAAAAATATATAAAAAAACATTTTTTTCCCTCAGTTTAGGCTGATACGTATTCTACATATTTTTGGTAAAAAAAAAATCGCAATATTATTGATTGGTTTGCGCAAAAGTTATAGCGTTTACAAAATAGGGATAGTTTTATAGCATTTTTATTAATAATTTTTTTATTTTTATTTTTTTACTAGTAATGGCGGCGATCAGCGATTTTTATTGTGACTGCGACATCTGCTATATAAATGCAGTGATTCCTGTGTAAATGACACTGGAGCAGAGATCAGCGTCACTAGTTGCTAGGCAGAATGGAGAAATGCTGTTTACACGGCATTTCCTCCGTTCAGCCGTCCCGTGAGACGATCGCGGGTATGCCCGCGGCGATCGAGTCTGCGGGTCCCGCGACCGGACTCACGGGGGTCCCGACCAGCGCGGGAGCGCGCCGCCGGCGCCGCGCTCCCGATGGCAGGGCGGCATTGAAGATTAGACGTACCTGTACGCCAATATGCCTGCCCGTGCCATTCTGTCGACGTACATCGTCGTGCGCTGGTCGGGAACCGGTTAATGTGTTTTATTGTTAACCATTTTTTTGTTTTCAGGTACGCCATGCAGCTGCAGTGCAGATTTATTTCTTGACAGCAACAACGTTTGCTCCCAAAATACATAAAGCCGTGACTCCAGTGCTCTCGGAGGTGAATTCACCACCACAGTTAAAAAAAGAGCATATATGTCGAAGCATGGGGGCAGCAGGGGTAACTTTTGGGGCAGATGCCCCCATGCTTCCGCATTTATATATATTTTAGGCACAGATAGCGCTAAAAAATGTTTTATTTTTAAAAAAAAAAATTGTATTTGTTTTGCAGGTATGGTATGTCTTAGCCCTTGTACACACAGTCGAACATTCCGATGGACAATGTCCGATAGGACTGTGTTGTCGGATAATCCGACAGTGTGTGGGCTCCATCTGACTGTTTCCGTCTGAGTATCCGATGGACCAAGTTTTCCAGCTGGGCTATAAAATTTTCCGACAACATGATCCGATCGGACTTTGTCCGATCATGTGTAGAGAATTCCGATCGGACAAAGTGCCACGCATGCTCAGATCAAATTCCTAGACCAAAGCTATTGGCTACTAGCCTGAACGTAGTCCCGTCCTAACGAAATAACGTCATCACGTTAAGTACGATCGGATTTTCTGACAACTTTATCCACCTGTGTGTATGCAACAGTTTCGGACAAAATCCGTCGGACAAAATCTGACGGATTTGGTTGTCGGAATGTCCTTCCGTGTGTACAAGGGCTTACTTTTATACTGCAATGTTACTTTGTTTTATTGTTAACCATCATTTGCTTAGCATATATGCCATTCAGTTGCAGTGTGGGTTTATTTATCTTGACAGCAACAGCGTTTGCTCCCACGATACATAACGTTGTGACTCCAGCGCTGTAGGAGGTGATATCACCACCACAGTTAAAAACAAAATGATGCATGTATGCCCATCTTTAGAAGTGGGTGCATGAAGGGAGGTATTCTAATGATAGGCATGCCAACCGATCAATCTCCCACAGGCTGCATGAAAAAAAAAAAGATTAAAATATATGCCCAACAAGGACCAGTAACGTACTGATATGTTGCAGGACTTTGAGTGGTTATACCAGAATGATGCCTGCGAGTTTAGGTATCATCTTGATATCATTCTTTTCAGCCAGCGGTCGGCTTTCATGTAAAAGCAATCCTAGCAGCTAATTAGCCTGTAGACTGCTTTTACAAGCAGTGGGAGGGAACAACCCCCCCCTCCCACCATCTTCCATGGTTTTCTCTGGCTCTCCTGTCCCAACCGGGAAACTGAGAATGCAGTCGGTGGTTCCGCCAGCTAACCATAGAGCTGATCAGAGACCAGAATGGCTCCAAACATCTCTATGGCCTAAGAAACTGGAAGCTACAAGCATTTCATAACTTAGATTTCTCCAGATATAAACAGTGCCATTGGGAAATTGGGAAAGCATTTTATCACACCGATCTTGATGTGGTCAGATGCTTTGAGGGCAGAGGAGAGATCTAGGGTCTAATAGATACCAATTTTTTCAAAAAAGAGTACCTGTCACTACCTATTGCTATCATAGAGGATATTTACATTCCCTGAGATAACAATAAAAATGATTTAAAAAAAAAATGAAAGGAACAATAAAATAAAAAAGCAAAATAAATCATATAAAAAAAGACAAGTGTCGGTATGGCATCATATGTAAACAGCAATTTCACCATGCATGTGAGGTATCACCGCGAAGGTCAGATTGAGGGCAGTAATTTTAGCAGTAGACCTCCACTGTAAATCTACAGTGATAACCTGTAAATGCTTTTAAAGGCTTTTAAAAATGTATATAGTTTGCACGTTTGTGTGCAATTTTAAAGTTTGTTTTGGTATCCATGTTCTTGGCCTAAGATCATCTTTTCTATTTCATCAAAAATTTGGGCAATATAGTGTGTTTTAGTGCATTAAAAGTGTGTTTTTCCCCCAAAAAATGCATTTGAAAAATCGCTACACAAATACTGTGTGAAAATGCAACACCCACCATTTTAATCTGTAGGGCCTTTGCTTTAAAAAAAAATATATTGTTTGGGGTCTCAAAAAGTGTCAGAAAGGGCTTTGTCTTCAAGTGTTTAGAAGAGTGGGTGATGTGTAACATAAGCTTCTAAATGTTGTGCATAAAATGCCAGGACAGTTCAACCCCCCCCCCCCCCCCCCAAATTACCTCACTTTGGAAAGTAGACACAAAGTTGTCACTAAATTATATATTGCTCAAACATGCCATGGGTATATGTGGAATTACACCCAAAGTACATTCTGCTGCTTCTCTTGAGTATGGGGATACCACATATGTGGGACTCTTTGGGAGCCTAGCCGTGTACGGGGCCCCAAAAACCAATCACTGCCTTCATGCTTTCTAAGGGTGTAAATTTTTGATATCACTCCTCATTACCTATCACAGTTTCAAAGGCCATAAAATGCCAAGATAGCACCAGACCCCCCAAATGACCCCATTTTGGAAAGTAGACACCCCAAGCTATTTGCTGAGAGGCATGGTGAGTATTTTGCAGCTCTCATTTGTTTTTGAAAATGAATAAAGAAAAGAAAAATGTATTTTTTTTTCTTTTTTCAATTTTCAAAACTTTGTGACAAAAAGCGAGATTTGCAAAATACTATCCCCGTATCCCCATACTCAGGAGAAGCAGCAGAGTGTATTTTGGAGTGTAATTCCACATATAACCATGGCATGTGTGAGCATTGAGCAATATATAATTTAGTGACAACTTTTTGTAAAGAATTTTTATTTTCTTTTTGTAATTTTTCAATCACTCGGGACAAAAAAATGAAATATTCAATGGGCTCAACATGCCTCTCAGCAATTTTCTTGGAGTGTCTACTTTCTAAAATGGAGTCATTTGGGGGGCGGTTTGTATTGCCCTGCCATTTTAGCCCCTCAAGACATGAGATAGGCAGTTATAAACTATAAAAGCTGCGTAAATTCATGTACCCTAGTTTGTAGATTTGCGCAAACCATAATATGCTTATTGAGATTTGTGGCTGAATACATTTTGGCCTAAATATATGACTAAAATTTAGATTATTGGATTTTTCTTATAACAAAAAGTAGAAAATATCATAAGGCAATCAAATACCATAAAAAGAAAGCACTATTTGTGGGGAAAAAAGGACGCCAATTTTGTTTGGGTACAGCATTGCACGACCGAGCAATTACCAGTTAAAGTAGCGCAGTGCCAAATTGTAAAAAGTTCTCTGGTCTTTAGGCAGCCAAATGGGCTGGGGCTGAAGTGTTTAATCTGCTGTTGCTTGTAGATCCACAAACCTTAATATCCTTAAAGCGGTAGTAAACCCGCACATTTTTTTTTTTTTTAAACCTGCAAAGCAAAAGGCATAATGAGCTAGTATGCACCGCATACTAGCTCATTATGAAATACTTACCTTAGAACAAGGCGACGAAATCTGGCCCGATCCACGCCGAGGGAGCTGACATGCTCCCTCTGCGTTTCTTCCGGGTATCGCGGCTCCGGGCTGTGAGTGGCCGGAGCCGCGATATAGTCACTCCCGCGCATGCGCGCGGGAGATTTCATTCCGGCCGGCCGGCCACTGCCGGATTTTCAGGCCGAAAGTCCCCTTGTGCGCATGCGCCACTGCAGTCAGCGGCGCATACCGAGGGGAATATCTACTAAACCGTACAGGTTTAGGAGATATTTTTTTTACCTACAGGTAAGCCTTATTATAGGCTTTCCTGTAGGTAAAAGTTAAAAATGTGAGTATACAACCACTTTAAGTCAGTGATCACTGTGAATTCACATTACAATTCTGTCTGCACAGGAGTATTGTTTACTTGCTACACACAATCTATTGGAACAGCTACTCTACATTAGCAGCCAGTATTCTTTGCATGCCATTAAGTACTCAAAGCTAGCTGAAGATTAACCGGATTTTCACACCACAACACTGGGCTACCATTATTTCCCTCCCCACCTAGGGAATTGTTTGTGAAACCAGTAGAGAGGGCTCTGACATCTAAAGTAGTCAGTCCTTTGCTCTCCTGTAGTTTTTGCACATAGACATTATGTGCACTCATTTGGTATGGAGGGTGCGTTGTTTAATGTTTGAACTATTAAGATGGTTATTTTTGCTATAAATAATACTTCATATAAGATCACTTCTGTTGGACTTGAGCCTGAGTTTATCCTTTGGTTCTTTCCTTGTTTATCCTACTAAGGTAACATTTATTGATTTAACTCATTCAGATGTATACAGTGTCATTCTTTATTATTATTGTCTAAAGGGAAAACATTTTTTTAACCCAGGGTGTTAGAGGTGACAGAGGATTCTCAGGGTCAGGGTAGCCAGAGGGGTATGGATCCACCTTGAGACCCTCAAGAGGGCAACGCTATACACCATACAGGGATATGCAATTTACTATTGACATAAACACATATACACACACACACCACAGATTGTGTTTATTCAACCTTAACGAATATGTAACAAAGCCACAAATAACCTGGACTATCAGGGGATCTGCAGAAAACAGGGCAACATGGTACAGAGGTATGATGTAGGCTGGGATCGATCATTCCAATCAGTTCTAGTGAAAAGAAAGTTGGAGTTCAGCTTTAAGTTACCATATGAATCTAATAGTGCCATTTCCAAGGTAAGCCCAACATCCTTGGATTGAAAAATTAAAGAAGTCTGTTAGAAAATTGGTCCAAAACAGCCCAGCAGAGCCTTTATCCAATCAGATGCATGCATTGTTTGCGTATTCTGACAGTATTTTAGCCAGAGACAGCCAGGCAGCTAGTATTCTTAGAAGTAACAGCACTACCTTATTTCTTTCAATACAGGTAAGAAGGCCTGAAAATGCTTTTTTGTGTCCTTCTGCCCTGACAATAAGCATTTCCCTATTTCATATATGGGCACCCCATGGACAATATGCAAGAAAAAAAATCTACCCAATGGCGTTACAAACAGAAATTAAACCTGAGAGAAATTTTGTTCCCATTCTATTTGGTTGAATTTTGTTTTAAATGATAACTAAAGCCAAGAACAAAAATGCAATAAATTGTAGTTTACAGTCTTTAGATGTGGCTGCATTTGTTTTTTTTGTTTTTTTTGTTTTTTTTAAGCTAAGAAGTACATTGTCAGCAAAAACAGAAAATACCCGTTGATTTTGCCAGAAATGCAGTGTCTTGTTATTTCCCATGAGCTGCACGGAAGATCATCTTCCCTCCAAGCTATCGTCTATAAACTACCAATTGCCATGCTCACCTTGTAATAGACATGAAGAGATACAAACATGTTTGTAGTCCATATCAGGAGAGCTGCCTTGGGTGACAACCATCGCTCCCTCTATAGATACAGTGGAGGATTGATGTAGCCACCCAGGGACAAGGGTGTGTAAGTTTTATGTAGCGCCCTGTTCCTAATGAGCAGACGCTATTGTTTTTGCAAATTTAAGTTGTCTGAAGCTGCAGTTTGGCTCAGGCTAATTATTTCAAAGTTCTGGTTTATGTACTAGTTCAGCTGGGTTGTGCTAGTTTCCACTTGGCCGTAGGTGTCGCTGTAACCACCGGTAAGTGTTGGAAATGCAACAGGCTGAATGCATTGAATACCCATTTTACTTGGAAATAGCCCAGTGGGAATGGTTCACACGCTGTGCATTCTGGGTGGGGGTACTTAAGGTACTGATGCCATTTTGAGGGGTCTCTTTTCTGAGGTTTGCTATCCCAACCTCATGGCCCTCCTTGCCTGCGGTGAGTGCTGCCTGTTCCTGTGTCTCGGGGCTGGCTGGCCCGAGGCTTTGCAACTAAAAGGGTAGGCCCAAAAGTCTTGGGGCCTACCGATCCACGGGTGGTCCTGTGCTGTCTTGCCTGCAGGGAGAAGTCAAGCGACTGGAGGATCCAGGGGAGGACTTTTTCAGGAGAGGACCGAGCAACAAGGCTGGTATCTCTGGAAGAGCATGGAGACTCAGGTGGGGGATGCAACCCGGGTCACTAACTACGCAGTATCACCGGATCGGCCCGAAGGAAACTGGTATTGTGGGACAACTCTTTAATTTCTCAAGAAGTTCATTTAAATTGACAAGTCTGTGGCAGAGACTTTGTTGGAGCATCTCAGCGGCTGCTAGGTCAGTGAGAGAGGCCTATCCGGTGATTGCTAGATCCAGTCTGCGGAAGCTGTTTGTCCTCTGGATCAAGGAAATACCTCTAACCACCAGGTTATTACCAGGTATCTAAACTCCCCTTAACCCTCTATCCCTCTATTGCAAAAATTTTGTTTATCTCAAATAAATCTTGAGCCGCGTACACACGGGCGGACTGTATGGCCAACTTAGTCCGTCAGACAATCCGACGGACAGTCCGTCCTACTTTCGAATGAATGGACTTGACCACACACGATGCACAAACAGTCCGTTGAAAGCTTGCGCGATGACGTGTACAGCACGTACGACGGAACTAAAAATAGGACGTCCAATACACAGCAATGCAACCTTCGGCCGTGTAAATCCTTTCTGAGCATGCGCCATACTTAGTCCGTCCAACTAGCCTACTCACGAGCGGATTGTCCGCTGAAGCCAAAGTCCGATGGACAATATTACGGAAATTCCGAAATACTTAGTCCGCCAGACTGCACGCTGAAAAAGTCCGCTGAAGCCCACACACGAGCGGACTGTCCGCTGAAATGTGTTTCGACGGACTAAGTTGGCCAGACAGTCCGCCCGTGTAAGGACAGCAGCTCCTTCGGGGGTCAGTGCTACATTTAGGATTACCTGGTGAAAAAAAAAGCAAAAGAAGCTTTAAAAGAAAAACAAAACAAATGCAGCTACTACACCAAGGACTAGTTATGTGCAATATATTACATTTTTGGTTCTAGGTTTAGATGCATTTTAAAATCATTTTCACAGAACCCAGAGATATATGAAAACTGCTTATTTAGCAATTATTTGTTCTATAGTGCAAACGGGCACTTTCAATAATGGACATTCAGCAAATATGAGCGAACTGGTGACTGAGACTTGTATGTCCAGTTTGGTAGACTTTTCACAATTCATCACATTGAAAAATTCACAAACGTATGTCCTAGATTGCTAAATGTCCCCTTATGCCATGTACACAGGACCGGACTTTTCAACAGCAAAGGTCTGACGGAATGAATCTTGGACAATTCGATCGTGTGTGGGCTTCATCGCACCTTTGCTGTCTAAAAACCAGACAGACTTTAGATTTAAAACATGTTTCAAATCTTTCCGATGGACTCGAGTCCGGTCGAAAAATCCGTTCGTCTGTATGCCAGTCCGACTGACGAAAACCAGTGCTAGGGCAGCTATTGGCTACTGGCTATGAACTTCCTTATTCTAGTCCGGTCGTACGTCATCACGTTTGAATCAGTCGGACTTTGGTGTGATTGTGTGTGGCCAAGTCCGTTCGCTCGGAAAGTCAGTCGGAACTCTGCTGAAAATCAGTCGGGAAGACCGTCGGACCTAGTCTGCCGGAAAGTCCGGTCGTGTGTACACACGACATAAGGCCTGGTTCACACCTATGCATTTTTTAGTGCATTTTCAGTTTTGCAGAAACACACTACAGTCCATTCAACATGGTTTTCTATGGATGTAGTTCACATTTGCGCATTTTATGGAAAGGGCCAGGGTTTATTTTCTGGTTTTTGGTTCCATAGACTTCAGTGGCTTAAAGATGTGTATTGAAAAACACAAAATGTACCTGCAATATGCAAACTGCAACCTGAACAAGTGTGAATCAGGCCTAAAACACACAACTTCCACATCATTTTGCAAGCCTGGGAAACAAGGATGTTACATCTCATGGCAGTTATTGAGTATTTTTAATTAGTCTTTTACTTTTTTTTTTGTTTTTCTTTCTTTTTTTTGAGTCACAAAACACATATTGTAGGATATGTGCTCATGATCTCAGCCTATTGTTCTTTAAATTGACTTCTACATTTCTAGAAAGAACAGAAGATGTCATTGCATTTTACAATTTGAATAAAACCTGCTTTCTCTTTAGTATTTAGTCTAGAGTGTTTTTTATGAAATAAATGGGTAAATCTGCACTGTCCTTGAACTTAAAAGGGTTTGCTGGCAATGAACCATTTCTTATACAAATATACCACATTCATTGCCAACAATGCACAAAGGCCCAGTGTCCCTGTGTGTTTGTGAGAAGGTCTTTAGTGCATTCAATCCCAGTCCAGCTTTGCATGCTAACTAGCTGCTCTATAGAAAAAAACTGGTGAGTCCAAAAGGAAGTTGAAACTATTTGAGATTCTGTACTGTTGTCTTTTCAAAGAACTTTCTATTTAAATTCTGAAGTTTTCATTCTATCATACACTATGAGTGTTATCAAATTTCAGTATGCAGGTCTTGACTAGGTCAGGTAACTCTTTTAGGTAGGCTTATATGAGTAGATAGATGAAGGAATTAGAACAATAATAGAATCCCTAATGGATAAAAAATGTACTGCTAAACCAAAGATTTTTAATAGCAGTGTTACCTTAATGGTAACTGCTACATATACAATCGCCCACAGGCTTTCTGAATAGTGTCACTATTGTTTTAAACAATGCTAATGAATTGTGCATTGTGTGTTGCCATGTAAAAAAAAAACTCCTTTGTATCTACTGTAGCAGTCTCCCCGACTTCCATGGGCCTGATGGTGACTCCCAGAGCCAGGAAGAACTGACATTCTTCCTCAGGGTGCAGGTTACTAGGCATAGTGGGTGTGGTGCAAGGTGAAAAGATTGGGCGCCAGTCACTTTTTGTAAAAATGAACAAAGAGTTTTATTTCTCTTAATAGGAACATTGCGGAGAGCAGGCTCAGGGCACAGGGTACCCTTAGCCCCTGTACACATGGTCGGACATTCTGCCAACCAAATACGTCGGATTTTGTCCGTCGGATTTTGCCCGTCGGATTTTGCCCGTCGGATCTTGTCCGAAACTGTTGCATACACACGGTCAGACTAAGTTGTCGAAAAATCCGATCATTCAGAACGCGATGACGTAATTTCGTTACGATGGGACTAGTAGCCAATAGCTTTGATGTAGGAATTTGATCTGAGCATGCGTGGCACTTGGTCCGATCAAAATTCTCTACACATGATCGGAGTATGTCCGATCGAACCAGTTGGTCGGAAAATATTTCCAACATGTTGGAAAATTGGGTCCGACGGATATTCAGACGGAATCAGTCCGATGCATACCACACACAGTCGGATTATCCGACAACACGGTCCGATAGGACACATTCCGACAGATTCTCCGACCATGTGTACAAGGGCTTAGGCAAATGCAATAGCAATGCCACAAGCTCCGTTACCGCAGGACCTGTGGACTCTATGTCCGCCAGTGTCCCGTGATTGTGCCATGTAAAAAAGGCATTTCCCCATTCTGCCTAGTGACAAGACAGAGATCTACTGCTTCCTGTCATCGGGAGCTGTGATCGCTGTCATGCCCTAGGTAGCCCATCCCCCTACAGTTAGAACCACTCCCTAGGACACACTTAACCCCGTGATCGCCCCCTAGTTTTTAACCCCTTCTCTGGCAGTGTCATTTATACAGTAATCAGTGGCTTTTTATAGCACTGATCGCTGTATAAATGATAATGGTCCCAAAATAGTGTCAAAAGTGTCTGATGTGTCCACCATAATGTCGCAGTCATGATAAAAATCTCAGATCGCCGCTATTACTAATAAAAAAAAATTTATAATAAAAATTCTATAAATCTATCCCTTATTGTAGACGCTATAACTTTTGCGCAAACCAATCAATATACGCTTATTGCGATTTCAATTTTTTTTTTTACCAAAAATATTTAGAAGAATACATCGTTACAAAACAACCAAAGGCCAAACGCTGCGCTAGAGAAGGGATATGAATATCCAAACAAAAATAAAGAAAAAATTAAATCATTCAATGGAGCAGCCAGCACTTCGAGTTTTAGAATACAAGAAAACCCCTAAATCAGTGACAAATACAAAATAAGTGCAGTGCTAAGTAATAAAACACTAGTGAGTGAAGAATTAACATTGAATAATTATATAACATGAAATCAATAAATATGCTGGATTAAAAGCACACACTCTGCTAAGATATATTACATTTGCACACTGGAATCAAACATATAAAATAAACATCTAAGAAAAAATTTCTTTAAAGTGACTAAAAATATCTGATGAAAAAATGCTGAAAGTGAAAAACTAAGGCAGAGTCTCAAAAAGTGAAAGTATAGTGAAAATCAGTCCATAGATACAAGTGAATTGCCAACGAAGATCTGTGAGTATGAAATCCCTTTGTCAAGTGACAAAACTGCCAAGAAGTGAGCAAATATTCTCCTTACCGACTCCAAAGACCAATAGAATGGTCTCAGCAAGCTCGGGGAATTCTGTCTCCCAAAAACCTATGCTGCAATACAGCTGATCCTGGATCAGTACCACTCAGGGAATATAAATGATAAAAACTCCCATTGTGTATTATTTAAATGAAAGATTTAATAAAAATAAATAAATTGCACTTACAAGAAAGCTGCAATATAGCGCAGTATAAAATCATCGGTGTCCTATAACACTCTGCCTGCTCGCTGTCCTCCGTCACAAGAGGACGTCATCTGGGGATTGGCTGAGGCTTCTGTGTCATCACAAGACATCTTATATAATGCAGAGGCACCATTTTAACTTAGGGCAAAGAGGACAATAATGGACAAAACAAACGGTGCAAACTGCACCATTGATATTCATAGTAAGCCAGAACGAGCGGGACAAATACAAAGATAAAAAACCTTGTCACAGCACCAACTACTGGTTAGGTGAAATATAAAACAACTATATTAATAAAAAACACGCCGGACAGCGCAGCGAGAGAGTCATATTGGGATCAACCATGATGCATTAACTTAAGATTTACAAATTTGAATAAAACCATACCTGGAACAAAAAAAATGATGAAATAACCATAATACAAAAATTACTTTGATAAAAAAAAAATGTATAATTTGCCAGATTAATTCATTTTAGAGGTAGAAAATGTGAAACATTTAATTCTACCCAAACCAATAGTGTTTACAACATTGAATTATTTATTACATGCTCTACGGAGTGTGTGGTATGTTTGATTCAGTGCCCGTGCTCCAAACAGTACATTGGGCGTACTATACGGGCTCTACATGTACGTTTGGAAGAGCATGTAGGTAACATTAGGAGAGGCTTCACCAAGCATAATCTCTCTAGAAATTTTGCTAAATATCATGATAAACAAATTAAAGGTACTTTATTTCTTCCTATTGACAAAATTTGTTCGCATTGGAGGGGTACTAATAAAGTCAGGGTGATTTCTAGACTTGAAACAAAATGGATTTTTGATTTAAAATTGTATGTGCCATTTGGATTAAATGTCTATTGGGATATGAATTGTTTTCTTAATAATGCTTAATTTTTTATCAAAGTAATTTTTATATTATTGTTATTTAATATTTTTTTTGTTCCAGGTATCAATTTGTACGGTTTTATCCAAATTTGTAAATCTTATGTTAATGCATCATGGTTGATCCCAATATGACTCTCTCGCTGCACTGTCCGACGTGTTTTTTATTAATATAGTTGTCCTGCTTGTTCTGGCATACTATGAACATCGATGGTGCAGTTTGCACCGTTTGTTTTTTCCATTATTGCCCTCTTTGCCCTAAGTTAAAATGGCGCCTCCGCATTATATAAGATGTCTTGTGATGACTCGGAAGCCTCAGCCAATCCCCAGACGACGTCCTCTTGTGATGAAACGCCACGTAGGGAGGTGCTCTGATGTCATCACGTTTGCCTCGGAGGTGTAGCAGGGAGAGTGTTATAGGACACCGATGATTTTATACTGCGCTATATTGCAATTTTCTTGTAAGTGCAATTTATTTATTTTTATTAAATCTTTAATTTAAATACTACACAATCATTTATATTCCCTGAGTGGTACTGATCCAGGATCAGCTGTATTGCGGCATAGGTTTTTGGGAGACCGAATTCCCCGAGCTTGCTGAGACCATTCTATTGGTATTTGGAGTCAGTAAGGAGAATATTTGCTCACTTCTTAGGTGTTTTGTCACTTGGCAAAGGGATTTCATACTCACAGATCTTTGTTGGCAAGGACTTGTATCCATGGACTGATTTTCACTATACTTTCATACTATACTATACTAAATTTTTTCTTAGATGTTTATTTTATATGTTTGATTCCAGTGTGCACATTTATTATATCTTAGCAGAGTGTGTGCTTTTAATCCAGCATATTTCTTGATTTTATGTTATATAATTATTCAATGTTAATTCTTCATTCACTAGTGTTTTATTATTTAGCGCTGCACTTATTTTGTATTTGTCAAGAAGAGTGATGGACGAACTTCCGACGGGACGTTTCGCGAACGCGAACCGCGAACGCGGCCAAAAGTTCAGACCCCATTGACTTTAATGGCAGGCGAACCTTAAAAACCTCCAGGTCATATTTTCAGCCACAAAATACTTACTAGCTGTGCACACATAGTCCCACAACATGGACATTGACATAACAAAAGTATTAAGTTAATCTGGGATCGACAACGACAAGCATTCTTTTTTTATCTGTGAAATTTTGACAATTCAGGAGCACATGAAGTCCATGGAGGAGAGGCAAGGTCACAATCAGGGCAGCACAGTCCTGTGCCAATGTCCCAGTGTGCCAACCTGTGCTTGAGCCCCTCCCTCTGCCCGGCCCTTACCCCCACCTATGCAGGGCTCCACTGCGGTGGTCCGGAGGTGCCAGTCCAGTGCTGATCCTCTGCCGTGGTGCTGGCACTACCTGCTGAATGGCTTCTCCGCTGCTATCTCCCTCACTGTCTGAAACCAGCACGGTGATAGAGACTGAGCACTGACACCAGCACGGTGATAGAGATTGAGCACTGACACCAGCACCGTGATAGAGAGCACTGACACCAGGACCGTGATAGAGAGCACTGACACCAGGACCGTGATAGAGAGCACTGACACCACACCAGCACCGAGATAGAGAGAACTGACACCAGCACCGTGATAGAGAGCACTGACACCAGCACCGTGATAGAGAGCACTGTCACCAGCACCGTGATAGAGAGCACTGACACCAGCACCGTGATAGAGAGCACTGACACCAGCACCGTGATAGAGAGCACTGAGACCACACCAGCACCGTGATAGAGAGCACTGACACCAGCACTGAGATAGAGAGCACTGACACCAGCACAGAGATGGAGAGCACTGACACCAGCACAGAGATAGAGAGCACTGACACCAGCACAGAGATAGAGAGCACTGACACTAGCACCGTGATAAAGAGCACTGACAACAGCACCGTGATAGAGAGCACTGGCACCAGCACCATGATAGAAAGCGCTGACACAAGCACCGAGATAGAGAGCACTGACACAAGCACCGAGATAGAGAGCACTGACACCAGCACCAAGATAGAGAGCACTGACACCAGCACTGAGCTAGAGAGCACTGACACCAGCACTGATACCAGCAACTCGCTGAGGGACCCAAAATATGACAACCTCTTCAAACAGGAGGATATGGGCATATAGTAGGGTGTGCTTTTTTGTACAAGGAAGTGAGCCAAAGGTAGAAAAAAGTCTGTGTGCTCGATTAAATAAATCGTTTATAGAGTTATGCATATACATGGTCTACCGGTCACATGTGTTGATTTCCTCCGAGATCCATGCCTCATTCATTTTTAGAAATGTGAGCTAGTCAACAATGTCATAAGCTAGGCGAGTGCGCTTATCGGTCACGACCCCCCCCTGCTGCGCTGAACGTCCTTTCGGACAGGACACTGGATGAGGGGCAAGCCAACAGTTCCATTGCAAATTGGGCAAGCTCTGGCCAGAGGTCAAGCCTGCCCACCCAGTAGTCCAGGGGTTCATCACTTCTCAGAGCGTCCACATCAGCCGTTAACCTGATGTAGTCGGACACCTGTCGGTCTAGGCGTTCCCTGATGCTGGATCCGGATGAGACCTGTCGATGGGTCGGCTGAAAGAATGACCTCATATCAGAAGTCACCAACACATCTTAAACCGCCCTCTTCTTGCAGGCGCTGTTGGATTGGTACCCGCAACTCTTTCTCTGGGAGTGGGAATTCCTCCTCTGCCAGCGCACGCAAAAGCAGAATGCAGCATTTCTCAAAGCAAGGCCTGTAAGTGCTCCATTCTGACAGCCCTCTGTGATGGTGGTAACATTTCCACCATTTTGTGTTTGTAACGGGGGTCTAAGTACGTTGCCACCCAGTACTGGTCCTTGACCTTTATGCTTTTTATACGGGGGTCACTGTTAAAACAATGGAGCATGAAGGCCCCCATTTGCACTAAACTGGAAGCAGTGTGGTGGCCTGGCTCCTGCTCATCATCCAGGATAATGTCGTCCTCCTCATTCTCCTCTCCCCATCCACGCACAAGAACAGGGATCCCAGAAAGGTTTAAAGCATGCTCTTCTTGCGCCTCCTCATCCGCCCCGGAACCATCCTCCTCTGACTCCTTTTCAGACTCCTGTTGCTGACTTGTCTCAGATAGAGTAGCCCCCCTGGGAATTCATCCAGCATTGCGACTTCCTCATCTTCCCGCTCCTGTTCCTCCACGGCTTGATCAATGACATGACGCAATGCACGCTCCATAAAGAAGGCATAAGGTACGATGTCACTGATGGCGCCATGGCTGTGACTGACCAGTTTGGTGATCTCATCAAATGGCCACAGAAGTCTGCATGTGTCGTGCAGGAGCAGCCACTGGCGCGGTGAAAAAAAGCCAAGCTCTCCAGAACCTGTGTCGCCGCTGAATGTCAGCAAGGCGAGCCATGGTCTTGTAAGATCTTCTGAAATGGGCCGAGATTTTTCTTGCCTGCCGTAAGATGTCCTGGACCCCAGGGTATTTGACAACGAATCGCTGCACGACCAAGTTTAATACGTGTGCCATGTATGGCACGTGTGTAATTTTGCCCTGTTTCAATGCGCTAAGCAGATTGGCACCGTTATCACACACTACTTTACCAACTGTCAAATTGAGCGGTGTTAGCCACTGATCTGCCTGTGAACGCAAAGCTGAAAGGAGTGCAGGGCCAGTGTGGCTCTTGGCTTCTAGGCACAACAGACGCAGCACAGCATGGCAACGTCTCACCTAGCATGTTGAATAGGTTCTGGGGAGACGCTAGCAGCAGAAAAGGAGGAGTCAGCCAAGGAGGAGAGGGAGGATGGAGTAGGAGGAGGAGAAGAAGAGGCAGGCCTGCATGCAATCCGTGGCGGTAAAACCAAATCTACAAGGGTGCCACAGGTTACATGCTTGACGGCCATCAGAAGGTTCACCCAGTGGGCAGTAAAAGTTGTATACCTTCCCTGCCCGCGTTTGCTAGACCACGTGTCTGTGGTCAGATGTATCTTGGCACCGACACTGTGTGCCAGAGATCCATTCACTTGCCGCTGAACATGGCCATATAGCCCTGGGATGCACTTCTGTGAGAAATACTTCCTTCCTGGGACCTTCCATTGTGGTGTTCCAATGGCCATGAATTTTCGAAAGTCCACCAGTTTATATGTAGTTGGCGGGCTATCAGTTCTTACAAGCCAGCCGTCAAATGTTGGGCAAGAGGGTTATCCGGCGTCATCATTTTATTGTGCTCGAACATTTGGCCCACGGAAGCAAGCCTTTTTCCAGAAAAACGTGAGACATGATGGAAGGTGGAGTGGAGGACAATTGTGAGGAGAAAGGAGAAGTAGAAGACAAGGCTGGATGGTGAGAGTGTGGCTTTGTGGGTTCCGTTGCTCCCACTGGGCTCGGTGATGGCAGCTCACGTGCCTTCTTAAGGCGGTCATCCCTAGGTGAGTGTTGGGCTTACCGCAACTTATGCGTTGACTGCAAAAAATGTCAGATGGCAACACTATTGTCAGCAGCGAACACGTTAAAAAAAGCCCACACTGCGGAGCCATGTGCCAGCATCCTGGGAGTGACAGATGTGACCGTATATGGTTGATGCCTCGCTCCTGATACATTAGCAGTCTGGTTTGTCCCTCCTGTGCAATGTAAGTTCCGCCTGCTTCTCGTCCCTATCTGCTGGTCCATATCTCCCTCTGAACTCCCCTCCTCTTCCTCTCTTTTTACAGTGGGCACCCACGTGACATCACTAGACACGTCATCATCGACGTCACCTTCCCCACCGCTATAATTGGAGATCTCGGAGTAGGCAGCAACACCGGGGACCAACCTCCTCCTTGGGCTGATCTGGGTACTGTCGTCAGACTGCTGAGTGGCAGTTGTTGCTACCTCCTCTTCCTGATCCAATGCCAAGAGTGGCTGCGCATCGGCAATGTCTTGTGATCTGTGATGGATCGGAAAATAATTCCTGTGACTCAAGCGGAGGGTATGTGGTGGTGGTGATGGTGTTGGTGGTAGTGTCTTTGGGGGTGCACATAGCAGAGAGTGAAGAAGAGGGTGCAGATCAAGAGGAGGAGGAGGGTGCAGAAGAGTAAGGCTAAGTGAGCCACACAACCAAGTCTGGTGACATAATCGAACGCACCTTCTGCAATTTCCCACTTTGGCTCAAGCCTGTTGCTCCTATCCTACCCCTACCACCCCTGCGGAAGGGTCTGCCTCTTCCTTTACCTGTCATTTTTTAAATGACCCTGTGACACAAGTCTCTAGAGAAGTGCAGTATGTATGTGGAAGAAGGTATATAACACCCCGCTTCAATCTGTCGTTTTGGGGGGCCACTGGTCTATCACACCAGTTATAATACTTTTTTTTTTTATTGTGTTTGTCACTCTTTGTAGTATCATTGCAGAACCCCTCAGTAGTCACAATGTTGCACAGTGGAAATGCACTATACTATGCTTTCTATATTTGCAAGTATTTTATACGTGTATTACACACCTATATACTGCACACCAAATAGTACACCTATACCAGTCCTTAAAAGGACCTTTTTGGACCTAATATTAGATAGCTAGTAGCTAGTGAATTGCAGACTGTCCCTGCTCCAAACACCAAACTGTCCCTCCCTACACTGAGAAACGACAGCTGCAGAATTGGTCAGCAGCACAGCAGTGCAGTGCACTATAATATGCTTTCTATATTTGAAAGAAGTATATTATACGTTTACAACCCAATATACTGTACACCTATACCAGTCCCTAAAAGGACCTTTGTGGACTTAGTAGCTAGTGATTTGCAGACTGTCCCTGCTCCAAAACACCAAGCTTTTCCTCAGTCCCTACACTGATAAAAGACAGCTGCAGAATCGGTCAGCACTCAGCAGCACAGCAGTCAGCAGTGCACGATAATATACTTTGTATATTTGAAAGAAAGTATATTATACGTGTACAACCCTATATACTGTACACCTATACCAGTCCTTAAAAGGACCTTTGTGGACCTAATAATAATAGCTAGTGATTAACCTGACTGCCGCTGCTCCACACAGCGTCCTTTGCTTACACTGACAAAAGACAGCTGCAGAATCGGCAGCACTCAGCAGCACAGCAGTCAGCAGTGCACCATAATATACCTTGTATATTTGAAAGAAAGTATATTCTAAGTGTATTACAACCCTATATGCTGTACACCTATACCAGTAATAGTAATAGCTAGTGATTAAACGGACTGTCCCTGCTCCACACAGCGTCCTCTCTCTACACTGACAAAAGACAGAATGTAAAATGGCCTCCAGATCAGGTCTATTTATAAGGTAGGGGGTATGTCCAATTGTCCATGTGCTGAAATGTCTCAATTGGCTGTCCTGTACCCCATGATGGATGTGTCATGGGTCAAAGTTTTTCACAATGTAAACGCATATGTCCGCCGCGCGAACAGCGCCAGAAGTGGCGAATCGCGAACTACCAAAGTTGCCACGAACCGACCGCCGGGCGAACCGCAGGGCCATCTCTAGTCAAGAATACATATTGGCCTAAACTGAGGAAAAAAAAATGTTTATATATTTTTTGGGGATATTTATTATAGCAAAAAGTTAAAAAAAAAATTTTTTTTTTTCAAAATTGTCATGCTTTTTTGTTTATAGCGCAAAAAATAAAAAAACGCAGGGGTGATCAAATACCACCAAAAGAAAGCTCTATTTAAAAAAAAGGGACATCAATTTTGTTTGGGTGCAATGTTGCATGACCGTGCAATTGTCACTTAAAGCAACACAGTGCCGTATCGCAAAAAGTGGTCTCGTCAGGAAGGGGGTAAATTCTTCTGGGGCTGAAGTGGTTAAGCTCAGCTCTCCGTCTCTCTCACTAGACTTCTTGGACTCTCAGCCACCCACTGGATTGCCTGAGCTTCACCCACAGCTAACTGTTGTACTTTATCTTCAAGCTTTACTTGCAGCTACCCGCCATACTCCTTCAAGCTTTACTCACAGCTATCTGCTGCCTTCCTGGATGAGTCTCTGCTGAAACTCTACTGAAGCCACTACTTCACTGTCCCCGGATAGTGAAGCGTCTGCTCTAGTACTCCTTCAGAACTTCATCCCTTTCAAACTTGCCCTCTTAACAGGAGTGGTCGTCCCTTTGTGGCAACTGCTTCTCTTTTACCTCTGACTAGGGATGAGCTTCGTATTCGAGTCGAACATACGTTCGACTCGAACATCGGCTGTTCGCCCGTTCGGCGAAGTCCGAACGTTTTGGTCCGTTCGCGGCAAATTCGTGTGGCGCTCACGGCCCACAATGCACTGCGATGGCGCAGTGCATTGCTGGCTCATGATTGGCCAAGCATGCACTGCGACCCCGCATGCTTGGCCAATCGCAGCGCCAGTAGCGAGGAGAGCCATGATTGGCCACAGGCAGGATGCCTGTGGCCAATCATAGCTCAGGCTGTGTAGTGCACGCCCCACACTATATAAGGCCGCCAGCGCGGCAGCCTTGTGTAGTGTGTTGGCGTCTGAAGCAGTGGGTGTTCTGTGTACCTTCAACACAGTACACACCGATCGTTTTCGGCCAATTTTCGATCTTGCTGTTGTGTAGTGGTTGTTGTGTGCGTGCCCTGACCGCAGTATACACTGCTATATTCACCTCACCTATATAGCTAGTGATCTATTATAATAGAGCTTGCAGTCAGTAGTGTTAGGAGCTAGTGCATGCTGTCTGCGTGCTCTGTACCCAGTACATACTGCTATATCCACCTACATAGCTCTTCTCTATTTAAGCCCACTTGCCATCTGCAGGAGTTATTGGAAGTTGTTTGCCTCCAGCACAGCACAGTATACATCTGTATATACCCCTTTATCTCTAGTGTTCTATAATAAAGGCATCTGCAGGAGTTAGTGGGTGTTCTGTGTACCTTCAACACAGTACACACCGATCATTTTCGGACGATTTTCGATCTTGCTGTTGTGTAGTGGTTGTTGTCTGCGTGCCCTGACCGCAGTATACACCGCTATATTCACCTCACCTATATAGCTAGTGAGAGCCACCTATCAGTGCCACCTATCAGTGCCCAGCAGTCCCATCTATCAGTGGTACCTATCAGTGCCCCTTAGTGCCACCCATCTGTGCCACCCATCCGTGCCATCTTATCTGTGCCCGTCTTTGCCCATCAGTGCCGCCTTATCTGTGCCCATCGGTGCTGCCTTATCTGTGCCTATTAGTGCCGCCTTAACTATGCCTATCAGTGCCCACCAGTGCAGCCTATCAGTGCCCACCAATGCAGCCTATCAGTGCCCACCAGTGCAGCATATCAGTGCCCACCAGTGCAGCCTATCAGTGCCCACCAGTGCAGCCTATCATTGCCGCCTCATCAGCGCACTTCAATGAAGGAGAAAAATGACCTGTTTGCAAAATTTTATAACAAACTATTAAACATGATTTTTTTTTTGCATCTTTTTTTGTTTGTTTAGCAAAAAATAAAACTCCCAGCTGTGATTAAATACCACCAAAAGAAAGCTCTATTTGTGGGAAAAAAATGATAAAAATTTCATTTGGGTACAGTGTTGTATGCCTGCGCAATTGTCATTCAAAGGGCATCAGCGCTGAAAGCTGAAAATTGGTCTGGGACTGAGGGGGGTTTAAGTGCCCAGTAAGCAAGTGGTTAAAAATGTACCAGTTGAAAATTACAAACAGATTCAACTTAACACAACAAACCTACACAGTCCCTGTCTTGTTTGCACCGCCTGTATACTGCTGTTCTGAGTATATAGGGCCTGGGGGCCACACGCATTTCCTTTTTTTAATATGGGTACAGGGTTCCCCTTAATATGCGTACAAGACCCAAAGGGGCTGGTAATGGGCAGGGAGGGCTACCCATGCCATTTTTCTCAATGATTTTCAACCATATTGCAGGAACCAGATATAACATTAATACCGCAAGCAGCTTTAAATGACGTTATTTCCGTTAAATGTCATTTTGTGCAGGGACTGTTCTAAACACGGGAAACACGTGGCACTTCACAGGCATACTACAGACACCCCCCAGGCACCATATTTAAAGGAATGTTTCACTTTTTTTTTTCCACTTTAATCGTCATTAAAATCAGTGCTCCCGCCAAAACGGCCGTTTTTAAAACTTTTTTTTGCATTGAACCATGTCCCCTGGGGCAGGAGCCAGGTCCCCAAACCCTTTTTAGGACAGTATCTTGCATATTAGCCGTTAAAATTAGCACTTTTAATTTCGAACGTTCGAGTCCCATAGACTTCAATGGGGTTCTAACGTTCGTACGAATTTGGGGTCCGTTCGAAAGTTCTGGTGCGAACCGAACCGGGGGGGTGTTCGGCTCATCCCTACCTCTGACAATGATCGGGCCGAGCCTCTAACACATGCAGTTCTGCCCCGCACTTCAGGTTTAAATGTAGCTGCTCCTCTTTGCGGAACCTTAAACTGCTGGACCTAGCAGCCAGTATGCCTGCTGATAAGCCTCAGGCTTCAGACCTAGCAACCAGGAGCTTCTCAACATACACTCACCCAGACTGCAACCTCAGACGGGAAGAACCCCGATCACCTTACTCCTCCTAAGTAAACAGCATATCCAAGCATACACAGCAGTCAAAGAAACTTCTGATTGGCTGACACAACCTAGTTACAATTACCAGAATATATGGTAATCCGTCATTCTAATGCCAAAAGCAACAGCGCCACCTATTCACAGAGGAAAGAGACTGCCCCAAAAGCCCCATACACACTATCAGATTTTCTGCTGATTTTGTCCTTCAGATTTACCAAAACCATATAATATGAGGTCAAACCTTAGGAGTTTCAATTTGTATGCAATCAGGCAGGCCCTTGCACTACATGGTTTTGGTAAATCTGAAGACAAAAATCAGCAGAAAATCTGATAGTGTGTATGGGGCTAAACTCAGACTTAGGACAGGAATCAGTGGATCTACCTACCAATTAGCCAGGCTAATTACCATCTAGGATAACTACTATTAACAAATATCGCATGTAAAACCCTCAGATTGCTACAAAAACGGTTATCAAAAGTGTCACACAAAATATTTTTGCAATTTTTTAATCTAGTGGCTTGCCCTCAAGTTAGGATCAACAGATCATGGGATTCCACCTGTAGATCTTTCAGTAAAGACATTCAAGGCATTACATGAAATACTTAAAATCATTGCTGGCCTCCACAATGAAGTCTTCAGCCTTTTGCAACATTTTTCAACCAAGGAATGCTGATGCTGCAGGGTGGATTTCTAGAAATGGGGAAATGCCTGAGTTGATCAGCCCTAATCCAACTAACTCATTGTAGCATACATGGCCTTTTTTGGAGGATGGAATTGGGAAGCATTGTATGTCACATAGTTACATAGTTGGTGAGGTCGAAAAAAGTCCACAAGGTACAAGGTGAATGGGTAGGGGTACATTGTACCCCATACTCATTCACATAGGGTGGGGGGCCGGTATCTGGGGGCCCCCGTATTAAAGGAGGCCCCCGGATTCCGATAAGCCCCCCGCCCGCAGACCCCGACAACCAGGCCCAGACTGGGACAAAAAATAGGCATTTTGGATTGAGCAGCCCATGACATGGTAACCGGCCCCTTCCCCACTCTCCACTCTGACAAATCCCCTGAGAGAGGGGAGAGGGGAACCCAGCAAAGGTGTGGGGGGGGGGAGGTGAGGTGGGACCAGAAAAGAGCATGGGGGTATGGAGAGCACAGGGAAGAACCTTGAGAACATGGGGTGGGGCAAGAGCACAGGGAGGAAGAGAAGAGCACAAGGGGCAGCGGAGAGCATGGGGGGAGGTGGAGAGGACAGGGGGCAGCAGAGAGCATGGGGGGAGGTGGAGAGCACAGCAAGGGTGGTGGAGAGCATTGGGGGAGGTGGAGAGTGCAGGGAGGGTGGCGGAGAGCATGGGGGGAGGTGGAGAGCACAGGGGGGCTGGTGAAGAGCATCGGGGGAGATGGAGAGCGCAGGGAGGCAGCAAAAAGCATAGGGGGAGATGGAGGGCACAGGGAGGGTGGTGGAGAGCATGGGGGGATGTGGCGAGCACGGGGAGGGCGGCAGAGAGCATTGGGTAGGTGGAGATCACAGGGAGGGGGCGGTAGAGAGCATGGGGAGGTGGAGCGCACTGGGGGGTGGCAGAGGGCATGGGGGAGGTGGATCGCGCTGGGGGGTGGCAGAGGGCATGGTTGAGGTGGATTGCACGGGGGGGTGGCAGAGAGCATGGGGAGGTGGAGCAAACTGGGGGGGTGGCAGAGGGCATGGGGGAGGTGGATTGCACTGGGGGGAAGCAGAGGGCATGGGGAGGTGGAGCACACTGGGGGGGTGGCAGAGGGCATGGGTGAGGTGGGTTGTACTGGGGGGTGGCAGAGGGCATGGGGGAGGTGGAGCGCACTGTGGTGGTGGCAGAGGGCATGGGGGTGGTGGAGCGCACTGGGGGGGTGGCAGAGGGCATGGGTGAGGTGGATTGCACTGGGGGGGGCAGAGGGCATGGGGGAGGTGGAACGCACTGGGGGGTGGCAGAGGGCATGGTTGAGGTGGATTGCACTGGGGGGGTGGCAGAGAGCACGAGAAGGCAAAGAGTATGGGTGGTGGGCAGCAGTAATAAGCAGGAAAGGAGGAGGGGTGGGGGTGGCTGCATATAGAACAATCATTCTCTCCATCTTCCTCCTGCAGTCTCCTGCTTCTCCTCTACCTCTCACAGGCATTCTGATACTGCAGGAGGAAGATGGAGAGAATGATTGTTCTATATGCAGCCCCCCCATCGCTCCTCCTATCCAGGTTATAAGGGGGTGAGCGCAGAGCACGGCGCGGAACTCACGTTTTCTGTTATCCGGTGTTCTGCCAGGACTCAGCAACAGGTGTCTGCTTTGGCTCCTCCCCTTTCACAGTCATTATATATAAGAGATGACCAGAGACTGCAGATCTATTACAAGAGATGACAGAGAGACTGCAGATCTATTACAGGAGATGACCAGAGACTGCAAATCTAATACAAGAGATGACCAGAGACTGCGGATCTATTACAGGAGATGACCAGAGACTGCGGATCTATTACAGGAGATGACCAGAGACTGCAGATCTAATACAGGAGATGACCAGAAACTGCAAATCTAATACAATAGATGACCAGAGACTGCGGATCTAATACAGGAGATGACCAGAGACTGCAAATCTATTACAGGAGATAACCAGAGACTGCAAATCTAATACAAGAGATGACCAGAGACTGCGGATCTATTACAGGAGATTACCAGAGACTGCGAGTCTAATACAGGAGATGACCAGAGACTGCAGATCTATTACAGGAGATGACCAGAGACTGCAAATCTAATACAAGAGATGACCAGAGACTGCGATTCTATTACAGGAGATGACCAGAGACTGCGGATCTAATACAGGAGATGACCAGAGACTACAGATCTAATACAAGAGATGACCAGAGACTGCGGATCTATTACAGGAGATGACCAGAGACTGCGGATCTAATACAGGAGATGACCAGAGACTGCGGATCTATTACAGGAGATGACCAGAGACTGCAAATCTAATACAAGAGATGACCAGAGACTGCGGATCTATTACAGGAGATGACCAGAGACTGCAGATCTAATACAGGAGATGACCAGAGACTACAGATCTAATACAAGAGATGACCAGAGACTGCGGATCTATTACAGGAGATGACCAGAGACTGCGGATCTATTACAGGAGATGACCAGAGACTGCGGATCTAATACAGGAGATGACCAGAGACTGCGGATCTATTACAGGAGATGACCAGAGACTGCGGATCTATTACAGGAGATGACCAGAGACTGCGGATATATTACAGGAGATGACCAGAGACTGCGGATCTAATACAGGAGATGACCAGAGACTGCAAATCTAATACAAGAGATGACCAGAGACTGCGGATCTATTACAGGAGATGACCAGAGACTGCGGATCTAATACAGGAGAAGACCAGAGACTACAGATCTAATACAAGAGATGACCAGAGACTGGGGATCTATTACAGGAGATGACCAGAGACTGCGGCTCTATAACAGGAGATGACCAGAGACTGCGGATCTATTACAGGAGATGACCAGAGACTGCGGATTTAATACAGGAGATGACCAGAGACTACGGATTTAATACAGGAGATGACCAGAGACTGCGGATCTAATACAAGAGATGACCAGAGACTGCGGATCTAATACAGGAGATGACCAGAGACTGCGTATCTAATACAGGAGATGACCAGAGACTGTGGATTTAATACAGGAGATGACCAGAGACTGCGGATCTAATACAGGAGATGACCAGAGACTGCGGATTTAATACAGGAGATGACCAGAGACTGCGGATCTATTACAGGAGATGACCAGAGACTGCGGATCTATTACAGGAGATGACCAGAGACTGCGGATCTATTACAGGAGATGACCAGAGACTGCGGATCTAATACAGGAGATGACCAGTGTGAAAGGGATCTCTAAGAGAGACTGACCACTTTTATTTTTTATTAAGATCAGTTTTAGGCTGGGTTCACACTGCTGCGGCTACGAGAACCGGATGTGATTCGCACCGCAGTGCAGTGGAAATCACATCCGATCTCTGTGCGATGCGAGTTCAGCCATACAGATAGTATGGCTGAATTCGCATCGCACCCGCCCCAAACTCGCACAGGACTCTTTTTTTGGTCCGCAGCAGAATCGGATCGCATGGGTGTTCACACCATGCGATCCGATTCCTGTCCGAGTTTGCAGATCGCACTGCGATATGCGAACTGATCTGGGGGTGTCATTAACGTTTCACTGACACTCCCAGCAGTTCGCATAGGGCAGTGTGAACTGCCGCCGGGAGGCATGAGATGCGGGAACCCGCCGCGGATTTGCGGCATTCCCGCATCGCTGCAGTGTGACCCCAGCCTAAAGCATTGCCAGGCATGAAAAAAAAAAAAAAAAACACTATCAGCCAAGATACAAAAAACACATTGGCAGGCATGATAAAAAAAAAAAAAAAACATTGGCAGGCATGAAAAAAAAACACATTGGCACAGGCATGATAAAAAAAAAAAAAACACATTGGCAGGCATTGAAAAAAAAACACATTGGCACAGGCATGATAAAAAAAAAACACATTGGCACAGGCATGATAAAAAAAAAAAAACACATTGGCACAGGCATGATAAAAAATAAAAAAAACACATTGGCAGGCATGGAAAAAAAAAAACACATTATCAGCAAAGATGCATAAAAAAATATACATATGAGGCAGGCAATAGTGTCACTTACCTTTCTAGTTGCTGGTCCTTTTACGACACTAAGCAGATGAAGTCTCCTCCAACTCCTCCCCCTTCGGTCACATGACCTCTTCTTCATTTCCTCCTAAGGTGAAAGGCTGGCCGGCGCTGGTACAAGGAGCAGTCCAGCCCGCAGCTCAGCCCGCAGCCCAGCCCAGCCCACAGCCCGCAGCCTTTGACTCAGTCTCTGGCAGAAATAAATGCGGCCGTCTCCGCGGAGTCGGCCGCGGAGCCGGCCGCGGAGATTGTTGCAGGACCAGCTTCGCAGTGACATGCGGCCCGGCGGTCCGCGGCCCACCGGGCAAATGCCCGGTGTGCCCTGTGGCCAGTCCGGCCTGCCGACAACCAAAGCACCCACCCCCCCATGTTGAGGGCACGCGGCCTGGTACGGCTCAGGGGGGGGGGGGGGCGCTCGCTCGTCCCCACCCCCTTTCCTGACCGGCCGTGCTGCGTGCTCGGATAGGGGTCTGGTATGGATTTTGGGGGAGACCCCACGCTGTTTTTTTCGGCATAGGGGATTCCCCTTATAATCCCTACCGGACCTAAGGGCCTGGTATGCCCCCGAAGGCATGCAGGCTTCATTAGTGAGGCGACATTATCGCCGCTCTCTCGCTCGCTCGCTACTATAGGAAAATGACATTTTCCCATGCTTAGAACTGTCCCTGCACATAGATATTAAGAGGAACCCCACGTCAAATTTAAAAAAAAAATATGTGGGGTTCCCCCCAAATATCCATACCAGACCCTTCAGGTCTGGTATGGATTTTAAGGGGAACTCCACGCCAAATTTTAAAAAAATGGCGTCGAGTTCCCCCTAAAAATCCATACCAGACCCTTTATCCGAGCACGCAACCTGGCAGGCCACAGGAAAAGGGGGGAGACGAGAGAGCACCCCCTCCTGAACCATACCAGGCCACATGCCCTCAACATGGGGGGTGGGTGCTTTGGGGGAAGGGGGCGCCCTGCGGCCCCCCCACCCCAAAGCACCTTGTCCCCATGTTGATGAGGACAAGGGCCTCTTCCCGAAAACCCTGGCCGTTGGTTGTCGGGGTCTGCGGGCGGGGGGCTTATCGGAATCCGGGAGCCCCCTTTAATAAGGGGGCCCCCGGATACTGGCCCTCCACCCTATGTGAATGAGTATGGGGTACAATGTACCCCTACCCATTCACCTGTGAAAAAAAATGTAAAAAAAAACACAACACACAAGGTTTAAAAATAATTTATTGCACTGCTCCCCCCCCAAAGCACCATGTTCCCATGTTGATGAGGACAAGGGCCTCATCCCCACAACCCTGGCCTGTGGTTGTGGGGGTCTGCGGGCAGGGGGCTTATCAGAATCTGGAAGCCCCCTTTAACAAGGGGACCCCCAGATCCCAGCCCCCCTGGTTGAAATGGTAAGGGGGTACAAAAGTACCCCTACCATTTCACAAAGAAGGTGTAAAAAATAGTTAAAAAAGACACACACACCATTGCAAAAGTCCTTTATTAAAAAATAAAAAAAAGACTCCATCGGTGGTAATCCACTCTTGCTGTCCAGCGACGGATGATCATCTCTCCGAGGTCAAGCGATGGCTGATCTGATCCATCGATGGGTGATCCATCCAGCGCAGCGCATCCATCCTCTGTCTCCACCGGCGGAGACACTGCGGGGATCCCGGCAGCCTGACACTTCTTATATGAGGAGGGCAGGGCCACCCGTCACCTGACCCCACCCCCCTCTGACGCAAGTGGGAAAGCCCGGCTTCCCCAATGATGTGTGGTTGACCCCGCCCCCCTCTGATGTAACGGAAACCTGCATTACATCAAAGTGTCAAAAGTATTGGGGAACCTGCCTTTACACGCACATGAAATTTAATGGCATCTCAGTCTTAGTCTATAGGGTTTAGTATTGAGTTTACCCACTCTTTGCCGCTATAACCGCTTCAACTCTTCAGGGAAGGCTGTCCACAAACTTTAGGAGTGTGTCTATGGAAATGTTTGACCATTCTTTCAGAAGTGCATTTGTAAGGTCAGGAACTGATGTTGGACAAGAAGGCCTGGCTCGCAGTCTCCACTCTAATTCATCCCAAGGGTGTTCTATCAGGTTAAGGTCAGGACTCTGTGCAGGCCAGTCAAGTTTCTCCATCCCAAACTCGCTCATGTCTTTATGGACCTTGCTTGTCAAACATTTCCATAAACATACTTCTAAACCTTGTGAACAGCCTTCCCAGAAGGGTGGGCCAACTCAGTACAGAACCCTACGTTCTAAGTTTGGGATGCCATTAAAGTTCATGTGCGTGTAAATGCAGGTGTCTCAATACTTTTGACAATAAAGTATATATCTGAAAATGTATCAATCCTGATGTATTGATTGCCTATCTTATTTCTAGAAAGTACAAATTTCTCCCAAATGACTCCTCTTTAGAAAGTAGACAGTCCAAGGTGTAGCATGGTCCCCTTGAGGACTGCTTGGATTTACCTGCTCATCTGCATCACTGTGACCCTGTGAACCTTCCAACCCAAATGACACTCTGGGTTCAGCCATCTTTCCACAAACACCTTTAACCGCTTCCCGCCCGCCCTATAGCCGAATTACGGCCGTGGGGCAGGCGGGTTCGTTCGGGCGGTCGTCCCTGGACGGCTTTGTGTTTACTTCCGCAATGCGCGCCCCCGGCGGCGCGCATCGCGGAAGTTTTGTATCCGCCGTGTCTCCGGGAGACAGGCGAATACAGATCGCCGTGAACGGCCAATCAAAGCGGCCGTTCACAGAGCGATCACAGCTGCCAATAGGAGATGATCTCAAATATAAACAAATGAGATCATCTCCCGTTGCCGTGTCTCTCTCCTCACACAGAGACAGCGTGTGAGGAGAGAGAGCGGATCTGTGAGTTGTGCTAACATCGGTCAGCCCCAGTGCCAGTGCAAACTGTCAGCCCAGTGCCAACTGTCAGCCCAGTGCCAACTGTCAGCCCACTGCCATTGTCAGCCCACTGCCATTGTCAGCCCACTGCCATCTGTCAGCCTAGTGCCATCTGTCAGCCCAGTGCCATCTGTCAGCAGTGCCGCCAGTGCCAGCACCAGTGCCACCTACCACCTGCCAGTGCCACGTGCCACCTGCCAGCCCCAGTGCCGTCAGCCCCAGTGCCGTCAGCCTCAGTGCCGTCAGCCTCAGTGCCGTCAGCCCCAGTGCCGCCAGCCCCAGTGCCGCCAGCGCCAGTGCCGCCAGTGCCAGTGCCGCCAGTGCCAGCGCCAGTGCCACCTGCCAGCGCCAGTGCCACCTGCCAGCGCCAGTGCCACTTGCCAGTGCCGTCAGCCCCAGTGCCGTCAGCCCCACTGCCGTCAGCCCCACTGCCATCAGCCCCACTGCCGCCAGCGCCAGTGCCGCCAGTGCCACCTGCCAGCGCCAGTGCCATCCGTCAGCCCCAGTGCCGTCAGCGCCAGTGCCGTCAGCGCCAGTGCCGTCAGCCCCAGTGCCGTCAGCGCCAGTGCCGCCAGTGCCAGTGCCACCTGCCAGTGCCAGTGCCATCTGCCAGCCGCAGTGCCATCTGCCAGCCCCATTTGCCAGAGCAAATAGCCAGTGCCATCTGCCAGTGCCAGCCCCAGTGACATCTGCCAGCCACATCTGCCAGCCACATCTGCCAGCCACATCTGTCAGCCAGCCACATCTGCCAGCTACATCTGCCAGCCACATCTGTCAGCCACATCTGTCAGCCAGCCACATCTGCCAGCCACATCTGTCAGCCACATCTGTCAGCCACATCTGTCAGCCACATCTGTCAGCCAGCCACATCTGCCAGCCAGCCACATCTGCCAGCCACATCTGTCAGCTACATCTGTCAGCCACATCTGTCAGCCACATCTGTCAGCCCCATCTGTCAGCCCCATCTGTCAGCCCCATCTGTCAGCCCCATCTGCCTCCAGTGCCATCTGCCTCCAGTGCCACGTGTTGTCAGTGCCACGTGTCGTCAGTGTCACCTGTGATCAGTGCTGTCAGTGTCACCTGCCACATCAGCGTCGCCTGTCAGTGCCATTTGTGATCAATAAAAATGTCACAAAGATTGTATTCAGCTGAGGAGGCATATGATATCCTTGCAGCCGACGAGAGCAACGGGGAGGTTTCCGCTTCGGATTCCTCCTCATATTCAGATTGTGACTCTGACGTGGACTACGAGCCTGTCCTCAGCAGTGGTACCATGACAGCCTCAGAGGAGGAAGATGATAGTCCGCCCGTCAGACGAAGGCGCACTGGTGAGGAGGCGGTACCATCCACCAGCACCGCAGAGCCATCCACCGGCAACCCAGTGCCATCCACCGGCACCACAGTACCTCGGCAAAGGCCACGTACCAGTGGGGTGTCAACTCGGCCCCAAAGGGTTAGGTCCCATGCCAGCCTTCCCTATTCCCTCCAGAACCCCTTGTGGCTTCCTCCTAACTCAGGAGAAGCCAACGTTCCCCCTTTCACTGCCAACCCAGGAGTCCAGGTGGACACACAAAATTTTTCCCTGATGGACTTTTTCCACCTAATTTTTACAGAGGACTTGCTTGAATCCATTGTGGTCCAGTGCAACCTATATGCCCAACAATTTATTCAAAGTAACCCAACGTCCTCTTATGCCCGTCCCTACGAGTGGAGAGCCCTAACAGTGGAGGAGTTTAAAATTTTTTTGGGCCTCACATTTTGTATGGGACTAAACAATAAAAATGAAATACGTGCATATTGGTCAACCCTCCCCATCTATCACATGCCCATCTTTTCCTCAATACTGTCCCGGACCAGATATCTAACGATAATGAGATTCCTACACTTTAACGACAATACCCAGTGCCTTCCCCGGAATGACCCAAATTTTGATAAACTTTACAAAATTCGGCCACTAATAAATTATTTTTCTCAGATTTTCCCCCAGTTGTTTACCCCAGACCAACACATATGTGTGGATGAGTCCCTGATAAAATTTTCTGGCAGGCTGGGGCTAAAGCAATTTATTCCCTCCAAAAGGGCCCGCTATGGAGTGAAGATGTATAAGTTGTGTGACCGAGCCACAGCGTATACATATTCCTTCATGGTATACGAAGGGAAGGACACCCAGCTACATCCCCCTAATTGCCCCGAATACATCGGATCGAGTGGAAAAGTTGTTTGGGAACTTATAAACCCACTCCTGGAGAAAGGCTACCATCTCTATGTGGACAATTTTTATACAAGTTTACCCCTGTTCCGCAATCTCCATAGAAAGCAAACTCCAGCATGTGGCACCGTACGAACGAACCGGAAGGGCTTTCCTCAAAGCCTCGTCAACAAAAGGCTAAGAAAAGGCGAAGCGGCGAGCTTACGGAACGAGGAAATTTTGGCTGTGAAGTGGAGGGACAGAAGGGATGTCTATATGCTTTCTTCGATCCACAACAACACTTTTGTTGAGATCACCAGGAGGGATGGCCCAATACAAAAACCCACTTGTATCCATGAGTACAACATGTTCATGGGGGGTGTCGACTTGAACGACCAGATGCTCGAACCCTATCTTGCCATGAGAAGAACATACAAGTGGTATAAAAAAATTGCAATTTATTTCTTTAATTTGGCCATATACAATACATATGTCATTTATCGTAAGTCCACAGAAAGACCCATACCCTTCCTTGGCTACCAGGAGGAAATCACCATTGCCCTTATATACCCCAACGGCCCGCCACAAAACATTCGATCCGATGTAATTAGCAGACTCTCTGAACGCCACTTTCCTGACAAAATCCCTCCCAAACCAACAGGCCGAAGACATCAGAAAAAATGTCGGGTGTGCAGCAAACGAGGAGTGAGAAGAGACACCACTTATCATTGTGCCGAATGCCCTTCCCAACCAGGCCTCTGCATAGGTGACTGTTTCCGCCGTTACCATACTTTAGTGAATTATTAGTGAAGTATGGTAACCCTAACCCTCACTTCCTGCCATTTACCTTCAAACCCCTTATGCCTCTGCTTGCTCTGTAACTGACCCTGGCTTGTTATTCGACCACGCTTCTGCCTACTGATTTTGTACAAAGCTCTGCCTGATCTGGAACTGACCCTGGCTTGTTATTCGACCACGCTTCTGCCTACTGATTCTGTTTATGCCTCTGCCTGATCTGGAACTGACCCTGGACTATTATTCGACCATGCTTCTGCCTACTGATTCTGTACATACCTCTGCCTGATCTGGAACTGACCCTGGACTGTTTGACCATGCCTTTTGCCTGCCTCTTGGACTGATCTTGTACCCTCTGTGGACTAGTGGGATTCATAACAGGGGTCTCACATATGTGAGGGGCTCCAGAATTGATTTTTTGGATGAAGAAGACAATTTCCTTTGTTTTCTCATTCCTAGGGTCTGGAGACTCGGAGGCTTCAAAGAGATTTGGGTGGGAGAAGCCTCTACCCCTATCCCCATTCTGTCCTGAACAAGGCCCTACTTCTGCCTGCTGCCTGTAGGACCTATACCATCATGCCTCTGCCTGTCGCATGAACTGACCACACAACATGGATGGACCATGTTCCTGCCTACTACCAGGACCAATATTTTGGCAATGCTGACGATCTCTGCCTGCACTGACCTTGGACTGTATATGGACAGTATCCCTGCCTGCTGCCAATATTGACTATGGACAGTATACCTGCCTGTTGCCTGGAAAATTGTGTTCATTTTTGCTGACCAAGTCCCTGTCTGCTGCCTGGACCAGTGCTAACATCCTGTGGACAACTGTGCTGCTAAAACCACAGGTAATCTTTTGTTTACTCTTTTCTCGGCAGAATGTATTTTGGGGTGTAATTCTTGGTATGTGCATGCTATGTGTCCCTGGAACACCTGATGGTGTTCCTTGCATGTTGGGCCTCTGTATGTGGCCAAGCTGTGTAAAAGTCTCACACATTTGGTATCGTTATACTCAGGAGGAGTAGTAGAACGTATTTTGGGGTGTCATTTTTGCTATGTAAATGTTATGTGTTGGAAATATCTTATAAATTTACAACTTTGTGTAAAAAAAATGCGTTTTCATTTTTTTTCCACATTTTCCCAAAACTTCTGGAAAAAAAATGAACCATCAAACGACTCATTATGCCTCATAGATTATACGTTGGGGTGTTAGCTTTCCAAAATGGGGTCACTTTGTGGGCATTTCCATTGTCCTGGTGCTCCAGGGCCTTCAAAACTGTAATAGGTGGTTGAGAAATAAGATGTGTAATTTATGCTCCTAGAACGCCTGATGGTGCTATTTCAATATTGGGCCTCTGTATGTGGCCAGGCTGTGTAAAAGTCTCACACATTTGGTATCGTTATACTCAGGAGGAGTAGAAGAATGTATTTTGGGGTGTCATTTTTGCTATGTATATGCTATGTGTTGGAAATATCTTATAAATGGACAACTTTGCGTAAAAAAAATGCGTTTTCATTTTTTTTCCACATTTTCCCAAAACTTCTGGAAAAAAAATGAACCATCAAACGACTCATTATGCCTCATAGATTATACGTTGGGGTGTTAGCTTTCCAAAATGGGGTCACTTTGTGGCCATTTCCATTGTCCTGGTGCTCCAGGGTCTTCAAAACTGTAATAGGTGGTTGAGAAATAAGATGTGTAATTTATGCTCCTAGAACGCCTGATGGTGCTATTTCAATATTGGGCCTCTGTATGTGGCCAGGCTGTGTAAAAGTCTCACACATTTGGTATCGTTATACTCAGGAGGAGTAGAAGAATGTATTTTGGGGTGTCATTTTTGCTATGTATATGCTATGTGTTGGAAATATCTTATAAATGGACAACTTTGCGTAAAAAAAATGCGTTTTCATTTTTTTTCCACATTTTCCCAAAACTTCTGGAAAAAAAATGAACCATCAAACGACTCATTATGCCTCATAGATTATACGTTGGGGTGTTAGCTTTCCAAAATGGGGTCACTTTGTGGCCATTTCCATTGTCCTGGTGCTCCAGGGTCTTCAAAACTGTAATAGGTGGTTGAGAAATAAGATGTGTAATTTATGCTCCTAGAACGCCTGATGGTGCTATTTCAATATTGGGCCTCTGTATGTGGCCAGGCTGTGTAAAAGTCTCACACATTTGGTATCGTTATACTCAGGAGGAGTAGTAGAACGTATTTTGGGGTGTCATTTTTGCTATGTACATGCTATGTGTTGGAAATATCTTATAAATGGACAACTTTGCGTAAAAAAAATGCGTTTTCATTTTTTTTCCACATTTTCCCAAAACTTCTGGAAAAAAATGAACCATTCAAACGACTCATTATGCCTCATAGATTATACGTTGGGGTGTTAGCTTTCCGAAATGGGGTCACTTTGTGGGCATTTCCATTGTCCTGGTGCTCCAGGGCCTTCAAAACTGTAATAGGTGGTTGAGAAATGAAATGTGTAATTTATGCTCCTAGAACGCCTGATGGTGCTATTTCAATATTGGGCCTCTGTATGTGGTCAGGCTGTGTAAAAGTCTCACACATTTGGTATCGTTATACTCAGGAGGAGTAGTAGAACGTATTTTGGGGTGTCATTTTTGCTATGTACATGCTATGTGTTGGAAATATCTTATAAATGGACAACTTTGCGTAAAAAAAATGCGTTTTCATTTTTTTCCCACATTTTCCCAAAACTTCTGGAAAAAAATGAACCATTCAAACGACTCATTATGCCTCATAGATTATACGTTGGGGTGTTAGCTTTCCAAAATGGGGTCACTTTGTGGGCATTTCCATTGTCCTGGTGCTCCAGGGCCTTCAAAACTGTAATAGGTGGTTGAGAAATAAGATGTGTAATTTATGCTCCTATAACGCCTGATGGTGCTATTTCAATATTGGGCCTCTGTATGTGGCCAGGCTGTGTAAAAGTCTCACACATTTGGTATCGTAATACTCAGAAGGAGTAGCAGAACGTATTTTGGGGTGTCATTTGTGGTATACACATGCCACGTGAGAGAAATAACCTATTATATTGAAAATTTTGTGAGGAAAAAAAAAAAAAAAAAAAATCTTCATTTTGCAAAGAATTGTGGGAAAAAGATGACAACATCAAAAACCTCACCATGCATCTTAGTAAATACCTTGGAATGTCTACTTTCAAAAAAGGGGTCATTTGGGGGGTATTTGTACTTTCCTGACTTGTTCGGGTCGCAAGAAATGAGATAGGCCACCAGTACATCAGGTGTGATCAATTTTGTGCGATTCGCACCACAGCTTGGAGACTCTCTAACTTTCACAAAGACCAAATAATATCCACTAATTTGGGTTATTTTTACCAAAGATATGTAGCAGTATAAATTGTGGCCAAAATTTATGAAAAAAAAAATATAATTTGCAAAATTTTATCACAGAAACAAAGAAAAATGCGTTTTTTTTCAAAATTTTTGGTCTTTTTTCTTTTATAGCGCAAAAAATAAAAACCCCAGAGGTGATCAAATACCACCAAAAGAAAGCTCTATTTGTGGGAAAAAAAGGACACAAAATTCATTTGGGTACAGTGTTGCATGACTGAGTAATTGTCGTTCAAAGTGTGAGAGCACCAAAAGCTGAAAATTGGTCTGGGCAGGAAGGTGTTTAAGTGCCCTGTAAGCAAGTGGTTAAATGACACGTCACAAGTCAGTATGATTATACTATCTCAGCTTTTACTGGAGTAAGCAAAGTAGTATTAATTTACAAATGAGGGCAATAGATCAACCAAGTTCTGAATAATAGCCCAGACTCAATAGAGGAATTCCCCAAAAGACAGCCTAAGAACTGTTAACAGTATAAAGATACAATACACTTATGTACAATGGAATATCACCTGAAGCATGACCTGTAGGACAGTGAATGGTTAAGTGTTTAATGCAGGTAATCACACTCTAAAGGGAAACTCCAGGCCGGCCTATTCAACCCTTAACTCCTAACAAGAGATCAGACAGAATAAGGATAGTGTAGGGCCCTTTAAATAGCGACAACAGCAATGTCTGAGATGCAAGCCTGATAGTCTTCACTGGTAGATGGAGCTCATTCGATTATATCCAATAAGGCACAGTGGTATGTTAACAGAATGACTGGCTTAAACAGGCTAATGGTACTCCTTGAAATGGTTGTAGGTAAAGGTGTCTATGTACAGTGTTCAAATAGAAGTGCAGTGGGATGGGAGGGCCCATGGAACCCAGAATCCCTTGGAGAGGTTGGGAAACACTTGTTTCAGCTTCCCACGCACCCCCTATGTCTAAGTGACCCTGGGTTCATTAAGGGCACAGGGTTACTGAGAAAATGTGGCTTAGATTACTTAACCACTTAAGCCGTGGACCATTTGGCTGGCGAAAGACCAGACCACTTTTTGCGATTCGGCACTGCATCACTTTAACTGACAATTGCGCGGTCGTGCGACATGGCTCCCAAAAAAAAATTGACGTCCTTTTTTTCCCCACAAATAGAGCTTTAATTTGGTGGTATTTGATCACTTCTACGGTTTTTATTTTTTGCGCTATAAACATAAAAAGAGCACCAATTTTGAAAAAAAAAAACGCTATAATAAATATACATTCCTGGTGTACGTATTCAAATACACTTTCAGGCAGGCAGGCCAGGCAGGTTATTCAGTGTTCTGCAGTGCATAAAATATATATACAGTCTCCAACATATATATATCCACTGCATTCTAGTTTAGCCAAGCCTATATCTGACTGCAGGCCATTGCTGGTGTATGTTTTCAAATACACTTTCAGGCAGGCAAGTGATTCAGTGATCTGCAGTGCATTAAATATATATACAGTGTCCAACATATATATATATATATATATATATATATATCCACTGCAATCCAATTTAGCCAAGCCTATATCTGACTGCAGACCATCGCTGGTGTATGTTTTCAAGTATACTTTCAGGCAGGCAAGTGATTCAGTGATCTTCAGTGCATTAAATATGTATATACAGTCTCCAACATACATATATCTGCTGCATTCCAGTCTATCCAAGCCTATATCTGACTGCAGGGCATTGCTGGTGTACATTTTCAAATACACTTTCAGGCAGGCAGGCAGGCAAGTGATTCAGTGATCAACAGTGCATAAAATATATATACAGTCTCCAACATATATATATATATATATATATATATATCCACTGCATTCTAGTTTAGCCAAGCCTATATCTGACTGCTGGCCATTGCTGGTATACATTTTCAAATACACTTTCAGGCAGGCAGGCAGACAGGCAAGTGATTCGGTGATCTGCAGTGCATAAAATATATATACAGTCTCCAATATATATATATCCCACTGCAATCCAATTTAGCCAAACCTATATCTGACTACAGACCATTGCTGGTGTATGTTTTCAAATACACTGGAAGGCAGGCAAGTGATTCAGTGATCTGCAGTGCATTAAATATATATACAGTCTCCAACATATATCTATCCACTGCATTCCAGTCTAGTCAAGCCTATATCTGACTGCAAACCATTGCTGGTGTATGTTTTCAAGTACACTTTCAGGCAGGCAGGCAGGCAAGTGATTCAGTGATATGCAGTGCATTAAATATACATACAGTCTCCAACATATATATATATATATATATATATATATATATATATGTGCTGCATTCCAGTCTAGCCAAGCCTATATCTGACTGCAGGTCATTGCTGGTGTACATTTTCAAATATACTTGCAGGCAGGCAGGCAAGTGATTCAGTGATCTGCAGTGCATTAAATATATACACAGTCTCCAACATATATATATCCACTGCATTCCAGTCTAGCCATGCATATATCTGACTGCAGGCCATTGTTGGTGTACGTTTTCAAATACACTTTCAGGCAGGCAGGCAGGCAGGCAGGCAGGCAGGCAGGCAAGTGATTCAGTGATCTGAAAGGTATAAAGGTATATATACAGTCTCCTACATATATATCCACAGCATTCTAGTCTAGCCAAGCCTATAACTGACTACAGGCCATTCCTGGTGTATGTTTTCAATAACACTTTCAGGCGGGCAGGGGATTTAGTGATCTGCAGTGTATAAAGATATATAAAGTCTCCTACATATATATATCCACGGCAGACTAGTTTAGCCAAGAGTATACCTGACTGCAGGCCATTCCTGGTGTAATTTTTCTAGTAAACTTGAGGCGATGTTTTGCTAATCCAATTTTACAGCATGTCTGGAAGGCCACCAAGGAAACGCAGACGCTCACAGGCCACTGAAACAGGGCAAGCAGGCTCTGTGTCTACACCCAACAGTGCTGGTTGTGGACATGGTGCATCCTCAGCATGTGGCCGTGGGGCACGCTTGTGCTTTTTTTGACAGCTGGCCGTGTTGAGCCACAACATGCAGAAGAGTTGGTAGAGTGGATCACAAAGCCATCCTCATCCTCCTCATTCTCTGTCACCCAGGTGAAGAGAAGTTTGGGTGCCAATGCAGCTGCCAAAGCAGTCTATTTGATTGGCTCAATGGCATTAGTCACTCCTTCCCTAGCCCTCCATCATGTCCTGAGGAGTCCCCCGAAACTTTTCGTCCACAGTGTCGGGTACATGCTGCAGGAGGATGTGCAGCGTTTTGAAGGCTCCGATGATGGTACCCAGGTTGAGGATGAAGGCATTAATGCGAGCCCAGACTCCGTGCATTTTTTCAAAAGTTCTTTGGTGAGGGCCTTTTTTGAGATGTGTGCAGCAGATTGCACCATTGCTGTTTGCTACATATGTCTGAAGCGTATCAAGCATGGCCAAAACAGCAGCCGCTTGGGCACCACATGCTTGACCAGACGTATGTCGAGCCTTTATGCAGTCCGTTGGCAACAGTACTTAAAAGACCCACACCAAAGAACAAGGTGGACCTCTCCTTGCTCCTCATCATCTTGGATCTCCAACCCCACTATACCTTCAGTCCTCTCAGATAACTTGAACTGAGAGGAATGAAGTTGTAGAATTAGGTGTCTTAAGCACTTAGTACACCTAAATCCGATTGTAGAAGGCAAATTTACCTACCCCAGTTGCTAAACCGTCAAAAGAAATTTGGTCCCAGCAATGTGTATGCTCAGCAGCTGAATGCTAGTTTGGCTAATTTGCTAGCACTCCAACTGCTGCCTTTTCAGCTGGTAGACTCTGCCTCTTTCAAGAATTTGTGGAATGTGCTGTACTTCAGTGGCAGGCTCAGCAGCTGAATGCTAGTTTGGCTAAATTGCTAGCACTCCAACTGCTGCCTTTTCAGCTGGTAGACTCTGCCCCTTTCGAGAATTTGTGAAATGTACTGTACCTCAGTGGCAGGCTCAGCAGCTGAATGCTAGTTTGGCTAAATTGCTAGCACTCCAACTGCTGCCTTTTCAGCTGGTAGAGTCTCACAAAATATATGTATATAATAGTATATATAAACCACTCACTATATATAAAAATATAAAATTTGCTGATGTATTTAAAACTAGGGAGTGGATAAAGTCACCTGAAACTACAAGACCCCCCCCCCCCGTAATACTTTAAAAATCCGATATAAACCAATTCAAATCAAAATCAATATTTAATCCTGCTGGCGCAAAACTATTAATTTCTATATCCATTTGGATTCACTTTTACTTAAGTCCCTCACCTTATGACTTCCCCTCCAGTGTGGCTTATATTTCTCAATTGTCAACAAGTAATTGTTTACATTTTATCACAACATTGCTAATGAGACTCTTATGTCCCATACACAATATCAGTTTTTATGCTGAGTTTTTCCTTCACCTTTACCAAAACCATGTAGTGCAAGGGCCTGGATGATTGCATACAAATTGAAACGCCTAAGGTTTGACCTCATATTATGTGGTTTTGGTAAATCTGAAGGAAAAACTCAGCAGAAAAACTGACACACTGAGTGTGTGTGGGGCTTTTGGGGTATATTACTGTATACCTGCTGGAATGTACAATGTATACATATTTATTAGGTATCTATAAACAATGTATAAACAGCTGGCGTTGTCTCATATGAAAAACTAGGGACAAGTTAATCCAAAAGGCCATATATCTATGCATATATGTTTTTTTTTTTTTTTACTACAATGAATATTAGATATCTATTATATTAAATTGCATATTTTTATTATTCTTGATATGTTTTGTGTTTTCCTTCTTTCCTATAGATTTTGTAGATACATCATCTGAATCCAGAGGGCTTTGCCTTGCCCGTGTCTGTCTACTGCAGTGCAGGGATTTAGAAGCCTTGCTATGTGCAATTTTTCACAAGTGGGACTTCTCACACAGTTTGAGGCACTTGTAATCCCACAGAGGTTTTCCCCGCATGGATATTTTCCACCTGGGATTCCGATCTTGGGCAACTTCTGGGTTGCCTCACTTCTGGTTTCCCCCACTTCCGCCCATACAGGAAGGGGCGAAATTGCCTGGCATTGAAGTGGTTAAAAAAAAAGGGGGGGGGGGTGCTGTACCCCAGTGATCTTTGATCTCTTCAATGTTGTCCAGGTAGATCTCCATTTCTCAAATCATTTTGGACTGGCGTGCTCACTGGAAATGCATCTAATTCTGATCACCCCAATCTTAGACCAGGTAGATTTCTCCATTTCTCAAAGGTTGCCTACCTACTGATTTCATTCATTATTGTTTGACTGGACTATTGATTATCACATTGGATAATATGATGTTTATTGCTTTCCTTTGTAGTTGGAAAATGTTAATAAAAATATGTTTAATAAAAAAAGAGGCGATATCCAGTGAATGATAAGCTACATACAGTTAACCTGCCCATAAATGGAGCAAAATTCGGCTGGGACCTGCTGTTTTTCTATCCATGCATGAGCAGGATGGTAGTAAAGTAATTGATTTACTGATCAACTTCTGTACACCTTCTCTGTTGGAAAATTTGACCTCCATCAGTGCCACCGGCTTTTGCCAACAGCGCTGATCAGTGTATTGTGAAGCAGGGAAGTCTCTCCGCTATCAGAATACAAAGGTTCGAATGTGTGGATGGGGGAATTGGGTCATTTTTTTTTTTTTAGTTCAACCCACTGGTTGAACGAAAAAAATAATCATTTATGGGCTGCCTTATGCCGCGTACACACAATCGGACGACACATACACACGACGCGTACACACCATTTGGGGTGGGGGGCCCTGCGGCCCCCCACCCCAAAGCACCTTGTCCCGAAGTTGATGAGGACAAGGGCCTCTTCCCGACAACCCTGGCCATTGGTTGTCGGGGTCTGTGGGCTGGGGGCTTATCAGAATCCGGGAGACACCAGATACCGGCCCCCACCCATGTGAAGGTGTATTGGGGTACATGTACCCCTACCCATTCACCTGGTGAAAATAAAAAAACACAACACGTGTTTTTAAAATAATTTATTGGACAGCTCCGGTGGTCTTCCATCTGGGGGGGGGGGGTCTTCTCGCCGGACTCCTCCGCTATCTTCTGCTCTTTTACTAGCTCTTTTACTAGCAGAGGAGCCCGGCTTTCTTTGTCGCTGCCGCCGCCTGGGAGTCTTCTAGCTCTCTTACTAGTGGCCGCCTTTTTCTCTTATTCTCCCTTGCGATGCTGACACAATGCTGTCTCTGGCCGCAATGGCAGGGACGTGTTCTGCAGCGACTTATATAGGGACAAGGGGCGGGGTCATTGGGTGATGTCACATGGTGACCCCGCTCCCTTATGATGTCATAGTACCGGAGGATGCTGGGGCTGTGACATCATAAGGGGACGGAGTCACCATGTGAAATCACCCAGTGACCCCGCCCCTTGTCTCTATATAAGTCGCCGCACAACGCGCCCTTGCCATTGCGGCCAGAGAGAGCGTTGTGTCAACATCGCAAGGGAGAAGAAGAGAAGAGAAGAAGGCGACAGAAGACCGGGCCACCGCTAGTAAAAGAGCTATAGCGGAGGCCCGGCAAGGAGAACTGAAGGGGGGACAAGAACATCGAAGTCAGAAGAAGACCCCCGGGCGGCGGCGGCAACGAAGAAGAAAGCCGGGCTCCTCTACTAGTAAAAGAGCAAAAGATAGCGGAGGAGTCTGGCAAGAAGTCCCCCCAAGACGGAAGACCACTGGAGCTGTCCAATAAATTATTTTAAAAACATGTGTGAATGGGTAGGGGTACATGGTACCCCAATACTCATTCACATAGGGTGGGGGGCTGGTATCTGGGGCCCCCTTATTAAAGTGGGCTCCTGGATTCCGATAAGCCCCCCGCCCGCAGACCCTGACAACCAATGGCCAGGGATGTCGGGAAGAGGCCCTTGTCCTCATCAACATGGGGACAGGGTGCTTTGGGGTGGGGGGGCCGCAGGGCCCCCCTTCCCCAAAGCACCCCCCCATGTTGAGGGCACGTGGCCTGGTACGGCTCAGGAGGGGGGGTGCTCGCTCATCCCCACCCCTTTTCCTTACCAGCCTGGATGCATACTCGGATAAGGGCCTGATATAGACTTTGGGGGGACCCCCACGCTGTTTTTTCGGCTTAGGGCTTCCCCCTTAAGTCCATACCAGGTGACGGGGCCAGCGAGGTGTCAATCTCTCCGATGGAGGTGGCGACATTGACCTCCTTCGCTAGTCCCGTCTACCTGGAGCCGCGTTCAAAATGAACTGACTTTTCTCCGTGTGTGGAATGAAGTCCGTTCATTTCAAAAGTCCGGTGGACTAGCACACAGACGGTCAGATTGTCCGCCGGACTGCTGAGTCCAATTTTGAGTCAAAACTTCTATCTAAGTCCGCCGGACTTTCGTAAAGAAAAAGTCAGCCGGAGCCCAAGTCCGCCGGTTAGTCTGATCGTGTGTACGTAGCATAAGTTTGTCAATCAGTATTGTCTTCGAGCCATATAACGTTGAAGGCTTAATCTGACTTGCTGCAGGTTCTAATGCACACAGTGGGGAGTTCACAGCATGCAGTCAAATTACAGTAAGCAAATTTCAGTACAGGAGAGGAGCTTGTACAATAGTGAAAGGCTGAAGGTAAGGCTGGAGTTTAGCTTTAATGCAGTGCTGAGGACATTCTGCAAAAGTCAACAGCAATTTCCCAGAACATTTTTCTGACTGCATAGGTAATGGGCTGCTTTAATATTCCTGCACTTTTCTTAGAATTACAATTACTTATTGTACTGTGCTACTGACTACACCAATATAACTGTTAAATAAAACAGTCAAAAACAAGCCTGTAACACATCCCCCCAGGTTATTTTAGAGAAGAATAAACTAAAGAGAAAATATATTTAATAAAAAAGAAAGGCGTGAAACACCTGTTCTTCAGGATGAGGTAGATGTAACCTGTTAACAAGTAAAACTTCTTTGAGTCTGCTGAACGCGTTTCAGCATACTGTAGTTAAAATAATAAAAAAAAAATCTGCAACACCCCTGAAAAAAAACAAAAAAACCCCAATAATAATAATAAATTCCTTGCTGAAAAATCATATTTCCCTCTCTTCCTTTTTCTCTCTACCAGCTGCTGGCAAAAATTATGCGCCCCCTAGTGTCTTTTAACCTAATTTCATATGTACCAGTGCTAGCTACATGAATCAATCAATCACTTGAGTGTGTGAATAACTGATTCATATAAAGCCTCCGAAATAACTTGGGTGGATTCAGGCTCTTCTCCAAACATGTATGGTCTATTTGTATTGTATCCCTCGTATTGCATCCCTCCAGCCTCATTTTCTCACCGGCGATTCGTGGTTACCATGTGGGATGGTGAGAGAGGATTTCTGGGAGGGATCAGCACCACTGCACCTTCCCTGTGCCACTCTGCATTAAGAACTTCTCTGCCCTCCAGCCCTCCTGACACTCAAAGCCCTCTTGACATCCACCCAATAGCATGCCCTCCTGGCTGACACCCCCCAATACCATACCCTCCTGACACCCCCCATACCATACGCTTCTGACACCCCAGCCCTCCTGATCCCTCCTAATATCATACCCTCTTGACACCGCAGCCCTCCTGATCCCCACAATACCCTATTATCCAGACACCACAGCCCTCCGGACCCCCCCAATACCATACGCTCCTGACACCCCAGTGCCATGCCGATTGAGACCTGAGCCCTTCTGATCCCCTTGTGTACTGTGCCCTACATATCTTCCAGTACCATATTCTCCTGACCCCCAGTACCGTGCCCCCCTGACCCCCCTATACCTTGCCATCCTGACCTCCCTGTACCATGCCCCCCCAAGCCCCACCATACATACTACTGACCTCTGTACTGAGCTCAAATGGAATAGTGAGGCCCTTACTGCTACCTTCTGGCAAGGCCTATCTGACCGTGTCAAGGATGAACTCACTGGACGCATCATTCCTACCACATTGGATGACTTAATCGCATTGAGCATTCAAATAGACATTCGCTTCCAGGAGCGTGCCCTGGAGAAACCCAGATCCAGTCGTCCCCCTGCTGGACGTCCAGCACAGGTAGTCCAAAGACCGGTGCAATCCTCTCAGTCTTCAACCTCTCACATGTTGGAAGAACCTATGCAGCTTGGGTGAACCCGCCTCACTCTGGAGGAACGTGCCCGATGCATGAGATTGGGCTTGTGTCTTTACTGTGGCGATAAAGGGAATCTTTTTAACTCCTGTCCAGTCCGTCCGGGAAACTCCAGGGTCTAGGTCACTGGGAGGGAGGTGATCTAGACCAATCCATTAATTTTGTTTGTTTCCCTCGTTTCACCCTTCCAGTGGCTATCCACTGGGCTCAGAATGCCTATCAACTCTCTGCAAATGTGGACTCTGTTGCTGCCGGGAATTTAATTAAACAATCTTTAGCTTCCGAGTTGGACATCGCCTTTGTTGCCTTGGCTATACCCCTCTCTGTGACCGCAGTAGATGGCTCCTTCTTGCCTATGAGTCCCATCCGGTTTAAAAGCCCTCCTATAGAGTTACACATTGGGGCTTTGCACGGTGAGGAGATCTCTTTCCTAATTTGGCTAAATCCTCCAGTCCCATCATCCTGGGCCTTTCATGGTTGCAGAAACACTCCTTGCATCTTGACTGGAATTCTGGACAAGTATTGGCTTGGGGTCTTCCATGTCGGCAACAATGTATTTCCAAGGTGCTACCTCATCCTTCCATTCCTCTTGCTGAGACCTCCACAACTCCCATGTTGCCTGCCCAATATCAGTCCTTCCGAGATGTTTTCTGCGAAAAGTCCACTGATCGCCTTCTTCCTCACAGAGACTTTGACTGCTCCATTGATCTTTTACCTGGGACCTCTCCTCCCTCAGGCTGAGTCTACCCTCTATCTATCCACGAGACACAAGCCATGTTTGAATGCATTCGGGAAAACCTGCTAAAGGGTTTCATCAGGAAATCTAACTCTCCTGTTGGAGCCGGGTTCTTCTTTGTAGCGAAAAAAGATGGTTCACTCCATCCATGCATTGACTACAGAGATCTTAACGCCATCACCGTGAAGAACCGATACCCTCTTCCTTTAATTTCAGAACTCTTTGACAGACTGCGAGGTTCTCATGTTTTTACTAAACTGGATCTTAGAGGGGCCTACAATTTAATAAGAATCAGGGAAGGAGACAAATGGATGACCACCTTTAACACCAGTGACGGACGTTATGAGTATCTTGTGATGCCCTTTGGCTTATGTAATGCCCCAGCGGTCTTCCAAAATTTTGTTAATGAGATCTTTCGCGACCTTCTGTATGTCTGTGTTATTGTATATCTAGATGATATTCTTATTTTCTCACCAGACTTACCCATCCATCGTCTTCATGTGAAAACTGTGCTACAGCGTCTATGGGATAATTGTCTATATGCAAAATTGGGGAAATGTCTATTTGAACAAGCACAAGTTCAATTTCTAGGCTTTATAATCTCATCACAAGGCCTCCTCATGGACCCAGCCAAACTTCGGGCTATCTCCAAGTGGCCCCAGCCCTCTGGTCTTAAAGCCACCCAACACTTTTTGGGCTTCACCAATTACTATCTCCAATTAATTCGTAACTACTCCACCTTGGTGGCCTCTATTACATCTCTCACCCGCAAAGGTGTCAATGCTAGGCTCTGGTTCCCTGAAGCCATTGAAGCTTTCCGCAAACTCAAGGCAGCATTCCTCTTCGCCCAATTCTTCTACGCCCGGACATTACTAAACCCTTTTCTTTGGAGGTAGATGCCTCTTCAGTAGGAGTCGGTACCATCCTACTCCAAGCTCAGCAGGGCAAGTCTCAACCTTGCGGATTGTTCTACAAGAAGTTTTCTGATGCGGAGAAGAACTATACCATTGGGGACCGTGAGCTACTCGCTATTAAACTAGCTCTTCAAGAATGGCGACATCTTCAAGAGGGTCCTCCCCATTGTATTACCATCTATACTGACCATAAAAATCTGCAGTATTTACAATTGGCGAAGCGATTGAACCCACGTCAAGCTCGCTGGGCACTCTTTTTCGCCCGCTTCAATTTTAACATTGCTTTCCGTCCAGGTGCCAAAAAACTTTGAGCCGATGCCTTGTCCAGGTCGTTTGACGTCAATGATTCTGAGAATCACCTAGATCCTGGTCCCATCATCCCTCTGCATTGTATTCTAGCCACTACTCAGCTCCAGTCTATGCAGCCTCCTCCAGGTAAAACTTTTGTAGTTCCTGCACTTCGTCCCAAACTCCTTGCTTGGGCACATGACTCCAAGTTCTCTGGACATCATGGAATACCTCGTACTTGTGATCTTCTTCAGCGTCATTATTGGTGGCCTTCTCTTCGTAAGGATGTCAAGGAATACATTCAAGCTTGTACGGATTGTTTACTATCCAAATCTTCCACATCTGCCCCTGCTGGGTTGCTTTTGCCCTTACCAGTGCCCGATGTACCTTAGTGTTGTATTTCCATGGATTTTATCTCAGATCTGCCTCCCTCAACAGGTTCTACAGTCATCTGGGTAGTGGTGGATCTGTTGTCCAAAATGTGTCACTTGATTCCTCTCCCAGGCCTACCCTCTGTTCTCAGTCTTGCCGCAACATTCATTAAGGAGATCTTTCATCTTCATGGGATGTCTTCACATATCATCTCTGACAGATAAGTTCAATTTACTGCTTGGTTTTGGAGAGCCTTGGCCAGCTCCTTTGGGATTAAATTGGATTTTTCATCTGCCTTTCATCCCCAGTCCAATGGGCAAACAGAACGTGTCAATCAAAATGTAGAACATTTTCTCTGTGCCTTCATCTCAGCCCACCAAGATGACTGGGTGGACCCTTTGCCCCGGGCACAGTTTGCCTTAAACCATCTGGAAAATCTCCTTTCTTCTCTGTTTACGGGCAGCATCCATCTGTTCCCTTTCCTGTTCCCATTTCTCCTGTTGTACCAGCAGAAGCTGAGAGTCATGAAAAGGTCCACCCGTTGGTGGTGCTGTTGGTCTCTTGGATAGCATTACCAGTGTCCACCAGCGGGTGTCTTCTAACACCCAGGGCCTGTAATGAGAGGACCTACCTCCTGGTGGCACTGTTGGATCCTTGGGCTGTAGTACCGGTGTTCACCAGCAGGTGTACTCTGGCAGTGTGGAGCAGACAGCACCTTCTGCGCTCAGCTGTTACGTGAGGTTAATCATTGGCAGTCTTATAAATACCCGGCAAGCCCTCACATGCTTGCCGTGGTATCGCTCTCTCCATGTGCCCTGACCTTGTTGTCTGTACTCGGACCTTGAGCCGGCATCTACCTGACCTGATTCCTCCCGATCTTGAGCCCATCCTGGACTTGTCCCTCTTGACTCCTGTTACCTAAAGATCCCTGCTCTGCAGCCCATCCATCCATCCTCTCCCTCTTCTGCTAGTTTCCCATCCTTACCCATCTACTGATTCCCCGGTGTATGACCTTGGCCTGGCTTTTGTTTATAACTCTGGTATCTCCCATTTATTGTATATATTACTTGTTGTTTGTGGTTGGTAGTGCACTGTTTGTTTTTACTTTCTTGTCACTTCTAATAAACACTATTGCTTTTTCACCTAAATGCGTTTTGGGTTTCCTCTGTGCAGTCCACACAGTCTGGTCTGCTAATTCCCTGACACTGAGACCCAAAGGTCCTTCAACTCAATCTGGAAAGAAGTCTCTGGGAATCTTCATCTAGCTGCTTCCAGGCATAAAACCGCGGCTTATCGTCATCGCCGTCAGGCTCCTAAGTTCCTGCCTGGTGATAGAGTTTGGCTCTCTACCAAGCACATCCAACTCCAGGTACCTTCAATGAAATTTGCCCCTCGCTTCATTGGTCCATTTCCTATTCTCCGTCAGATCAATCCAGTTGCTTTCAAGCTCCGTCTGCCCTCTCATCTCAGGATACCCAACGCCTTCCATGTCTCCCTGCTCAGGCCACTGGTCCTCAATCGCTTCTGTCGCCCTTCTTCTGTGGTTGATACCTCAGATCAGCATGAGATTAAAGAAATATTGGACTCCAAGTACTCCCGGGGAGGCTACTCTATCTCATTGATTGGAAGGGCTATGGTCCAGGTCGGCTGGCATCCTTTGTTCCACTAGCTGGTGTTCAGCTCTGTGCACTCTGCAGCTATGGGTGTCACTGCCCATCACCTGTTGCCTGTGGGCTTACTGTAAGTCGTACCGTGACACAATGGTGTTCGGACTGGGTGCCCCACATAGATGTATACTCACCCTGGATGTTGACCAACTATCGCTAGTATGGTCATTTTAGGCATGTGGAGATACCCCTAGGGAGCCCTGTTGAAATTATGTCTCATGCATGAATGCACCTCATAAGTATGGATGGAAATGACAAAGTCCATCTTGCCTGAAAGAAGATATCAAAGATGTTATTAACCACTTACAACATGTGGAAATAAACAAGACTAATGTTTTGGTTATAATAGACATTGAGTCTTTGTACACCAACATTTGCCAAACAGACACCATGAGTGCAGTCAAATTGGCCCTAAATAAGTTCACTAATTTAAAATACAGACAAAAACAGTTCATCCTGAAGAGCTTGAGACTTGCCATGACTAATAATTTATTTTGGTATGGGGGACAATATTATAATCAAACAAAAGGTGTCTCCAATGGGGGCTAAATATGCCCCAAGTGTTGTGAAAAATTTTCTTGAAAAATGTGAAGAAGAGTTTGTTTATGGCAATCTTTGGCCAGAGTTACAGATGTACCGCTGGTACATAGATGATATTTTGCTGGTATGGAAAGGAACACAGTCCACCCTAGGAGCATTCATTGACCACATTAACAAAAACATATATTGTATGAAATTCACGGTAAAAGTCCACCGGCAAAACATAGACCTTTTGGACCTGCATATTTTTAAAACAGAGGGCAAGCTGAACACCAAAACATATTTCAAAAACACGGACAGAAATTGCTACATTTGCTACTCCTAAACTAGGAGTTTCCATGATCCCAGGTGGAAAATGGCCATTCCTACAGGACAATTTGTGCATATAAAAAGAAACTGCACTCTATATCGAGACTATTTAGAACAAATGTATATCTTGATTAAACGGTTTACAGACAAAGGTTATCCTCACAATATATTATTAAAAATAAGAGAACAGGTAGAAGATATGGACAGGCAGGCACTGCTAACAACAAAACAAACAACAGAAAAATAATATATCACCTTCATCACAGGTTTTAATAAACAATTTACATTTTTGGAACAAAGTATTAAAAAATACTGGCTCATTTTACAGAAGGATCCCATTTTATACCAAGTACTACCAAGTAAACCTAGATTTATTTATCGAAGAGCACCAGGGCTAGGAACAAGAATAGTAAAAAACATACCTGATCCGCCCCCCCCCCCCTCCCAAGAAAATAGCTACCACTATGTTCAGTCTAGAAGTGTTTTATAGGTGTGGAAGATGTGGGCCCTGTAGAAGTACAAAGAGGGCTCCTAGGAAAAGGACATCTTGCACCTCTAGGTATATAGAGGTACCTATAGGCAGGACCACCAGGACATTAACTAAAAGAGTTAGTGAACATATAATGACTATCCGTAGTGGATTTCCTAAACATAGTGTGTCCAACCACTTCAGGATGGTATATAATAAAGACCCAGCTGGTCTATCATTTTATGCAATTGACACCATAAATAGACCCTGGAGGGGTGCCAGTATTACCCAGAAGATATCCAAGAATGAAACTGAAAATTTAATTTTTGAATTAAAAACTTTGACACCATTAGGGTTAAATGTAAAATTAAGCCCCATACACACTATCAGATTTTCTGCTGATTTTTGCCTTCAGATTTACCAAAACCATATAGTGCAAGGGCCTACCTGATTGTATATAAATTGAAACTCCTAAAGTTTGACCTCATAGTATGGTTTTGGTAAATCCTGAAGGAAAAAATCATCAGAAAATCTGATGTGTATGGGACTTTAGACTTAAATTGTTTCATTACAGATTATTAATGGTGGAGGTCACTTCCATTTATTTTATCAGTATTAATTTCCCTCAGTGTAATCTTTAATCCGTTTTAGTAATTTTTTTACCTTAAACCATCATTATTTGAATGTATAGTTTTTAATATACAGTGCCTTGCGAAAGTATTTGGCCCCCTTGAACTTTTCAACCTTTTGCCACATTTCAGGCTTCAAACATAAAGATATACATTTTTTATTTTTTGTGAAGAATCACCAACAAGTGGGACACAATTGTGAAGTGGAACGAAATCTATTGGATTTTTGAAACTTTTTTAACTAATAAAAAAATGAAAAGTGGGACGTGCAAAAATATTCGGCCCCCTTGCTTCAATACTTTGTAGAGCCACCTTTTGCTGCGATTACAGCTGCAAGTCGCTTGGGGTATGTCTCTATCAGTTTTGCACATCGAGAGACTGAAATTCTTGCCCATTCTTCCTTGCAAAACAGCTCGAGCTCAGTGAGGTTGGATGGAGAGTGTTTGTGAACAGCAGTTTTCAGCTCTTTCCACAGATGCTTGATTGGATTCAGGTCTGGACTTTGACTTGGCCATTCTAACACCTGGATACGTTTATTTGTGAACCATTCCTTTGTAGATTTTGCTGTATGCTTGGGATCATTGTCTTGTTGGAAGATAAATCTCCGTCCCAGTTTCAGGTCTTTTGCAGACTCCAACAGGTTTTCATCCAGAATGGTCCTGTATTTGGCTGCATCCATCTTCCCCTCAATTTTAACCATCTTCCCTGTCCCTGCTGAAGAAAAGCAGGCCCAAACCATGATGCTGCCACCACCATGTTTGACAGTGGGGATGGTGTGTTGAGGGTGATGAGCTGTGTTGCTTTTACGCCAAACATATCGTTTTGCATTGTGGGCAAAAAGTTTGATTTTGGTTTCATCTGACCAGAGCACCTTCTTCCACATGTTTGGTGTGTCTCCCAGGTGGCTTGTGGCAAACTTTAGACGAGACTTTTTATGGATATCTTTGAGAAATGGCTTTCTTCTTGCCACTCTTCCATAAAGGCCAGATTTGTGCAGTGTACGACTGATTGTTGTCCTATGGACAGACTCTCCCACCTCAGCTGTAGTTCTCTGCAGTTCATCCAGAGTGATCATGGGCCTCTTGGCTGCATCTCTGATCAGTCTTCTCCTTGTCTGAGCTGAAAGTTTAGAGGGACGGCCAGGTCTTGGTAGATTTGCAGTGGTCTGATACTCCTTCCATTTCAAAATGATCGCTTGCACAGTGCTCCTTGGGATGTTTAAAGCTTGGGAAATCTTTTTGTATCCAAATCCAGCTTTAAACTTCACAACAGTATTACGGACCTGCCTGGTGTGTTCCTTGGTCTTCATGATGCTCTCTGCGCTTTCAACAGAACCCTGAGACTATCACAGAGCAGGTGCATTTATACAGAGACTTGATTACACACAGGTGGATTCTATTTATCACCATCAGTCATTTAGGACAACATTGGATCATTCAGAGATCCTCGCTGAACTTCTGGAGTGAGTTTGCTGCACTGAAACTAAAGGGGCCGAATAATTTTGCACGCACCACTTTTCAGTTTTTTATTTGCTAAAATAGTTTAAAATATCCAATAGATTTTGTTCCACTTCACAATTGTGTCCCACTTGTTGATGATTCTTCACAAAAAATTTAAATGTTATATCTTTATGTTTGAAGCCTGAAATGTGGCAAAAGGTTGAAAAGTTCAAGGGGGCCGAATACTTTTGCAAGGCACTGTATAACTAGTCAGTTATTTTTTTTTCTAGTCCACTCCCAGCAAACTATTTAATTACATTTTTATATATTCCCAAGTTTTAATATCTAATTGTGTTCATGTGGGTCACCTTGTTCACGTAACTTATCCATCTAACACTATATAATATGTCCCGTTCTAATATTTAATATTATACCACTGATTTTCACTTAGCAATTTGTCCCACAACATCTACCTTTTATCTCTTCACTTCGTCTAATGTAATATCACATCACTCCACTAGATGGCCTCTTTAATGTGGTTGAGCAAGAGCTCATTTACTGCCTATGACCAGCAGAGGGCCTTGTATTTTTTACCACCTCACTCGTTCTATTTTCATTTTCACCTTTTTATTTTTTATTTTCATTTTTACTCGTTTCTCCATATGGACGTACATTTTTAAAAATAATCTTCATTTGGTAGATACCAATGTCAGCCCAGTCCTTATAGACATTGTTTAACCACTTGCCGACCGCCGCACGACGATGTACGTCCTATTTTTGAAGAGGGATATCTCGGTAACGGCAGCAGCTGCTGCCACAACCGAGATATCCATCTCTTCAGGCGGCGGTTGGCTGTACGATAACGGTGGTCTCCGCGGCGGATTCGCCGCAAGATCACTGCTATCGGCGGCGGGAGAGGTGCCACCCCCCCTCCCGCCGCCCTCCCGCACCTTCCACCGCTTACCGGAGCCGTCGGAGGCGATCGGGTCCTTTCGTTAGCTGGGCATAGAGACAAGTGAGGCTAAGATGGCCCCCACTCGTCTCTATACCATAGGAGGGCAGAAGCGACGTCAAAACGTCACTTCTGCCCATACCTCTTTAAGGTATATTTTTTTTAAATGTCAGATTTTCTTTTTTTTCTTTTTTTTTTTTTTGTTGCATTTTAGCCCAAATATGAGATCTGAGGACTTTTTGACCCCAGATCTCATATTTAAGAGGACCTGTCATGCTTTTTTCTATTACAAGGGATGTTTACATTCCTTGTAATAGGAATAAAAGTGATCCATTTTTTTTTTTTTTTTTAAAACAGTGTAAAAATAAATAAAATCAATTAAAATAAATAAGAAAATTTTTTTTTTTAAAAAACACCCCGTCACGACGAGCTTGCGCACAGAAGCGAGCGCATACGTGAGTAGCGCCCGCATATGAAAACGGTGGTCAAACCACACATGTGAGGTATCGCCGCGATCGGTAGAGCGAGAGCAATAATTCTAGCCCTAGACCTCCTCTGTAAGGCAAAAAATGCAACCTGTAGAATTTTTTAAATGTCGCTTATGGAGATTTTTGAGGCTAAAAGTTTGACGCCATTCCACGAGCGGGAGCAATTTTGAAGCGTGACATGTTGGGTATCAATTTACTCGGTGTACCATTATCTTTCACAATATAAAAAAAATTGGGCTAATTTTACTGTTGTCTTATTTTTTTATTCAAAAAAGTGAATTTTTTCCAAAAAAAGTGCGCTTGTAAGACCGCTGCGCAAATACGGTGTGAAAAAAAGTATTTCAATGACTGCCATTTTATTCTCTAGGGTGTTAGAAAAAAAACAATATAAAATGTTTGGGGGTTCTAAGTAATTTTCTAGCAAAAAAAACAGTTTTAAACATGTAAACACCAAGTCTGAAAAAGAGGCCTGGTCCTTAAGTGGTTAAACCAAGCGTTTATATTGATTCAACCAATCAGACCTGTAGTAATGGTATACATGCCCACAATAAATATGGCGGATTGACCACTGCCTGATGATGACTTTGTGATGGGCCAAAACGTCGCAGATAATACCGCGTTACTTCCACCCATACAAAACTACCTGGCAATCGAGCTGAACACCGCAAACGGCACCTGCTACACATACCGGGTGCCAGGAGTATAAGGCACTTTTAAATGTGAGTGAATTATCTTAATTTGTGTATTTAATAAACCTGGTTTTACAGCATTGCGCAATGAAGGTTCTCCTTTGTCATTTCCATCCATACTTATGAGGTACATTCATACACGAGATGCTATTTCAACAGGCTTCTTAGGGGTATCCCCACATGCCTAAACAACCGTACTAGCGATAGTTGGTCAACATCCAGGGTGAGTGAACAGCTATGTGGGGCACCCAGTCTGAACACCATTGCACAGGAGATGTCAATTTAAGCACAAGCATTTTGTTTCATCACCTAATGGGACCTTCATTTTTTTGTGTGTTCTGCATGTTTACATGAATGTGAAAAAAAAAAATTGTATATTCTCACTTTTCTTCTTTGCCATTTGCTTATTAGCGAGTTTTTTTACTGCAGCTGGAGTTTGATGATCAGTTCTTTTATCCAAAGGCGTTAAGGTTTAACTCTTTCTGTTACTAACCCCTGTACACTGTCCTGCATACTACTGAGCCCTGTACAATGTCCTACATACTACTGAGCCCTGTACACTGCTGTACATACTACTGCCCTCTGTACACTGCCCTACATACTACTGACCTCTGTACACTGTCATACACACTACTGACCTCTCTACACTGCCCTACATCTTACGTGCCTGTGTACACTGTCCTGCATACTACTGAGCTATGTACACTGCCCTACCTACTACTGACCTCTGTACACTGGCCTACCTACTACTCTACACTGACCAACCTACTACTGACCTCTGTACACTGCCCTACATCCTACAGACCTCTGTACACTGCCCTACATACTACTGAGACCTGTACACTGTCCTACATACTACTGAGCCCTGTACACTGCCCTACATACTAGTGAGCCTTGTACACATCGAAATTCAGCTGGTTCATTAGGAACCTTCTGTTTTTTAATCCATGTATGGGCAGGATGGTTGTAAAGAAATTGATTTACCGATCAACTTCTTTGTTGGAAAATTTCCCCTCAATTAGTGCCACTGGCTTTTACCAACAGTGCTGATCAGTGTATTGTGAAGCGGGGAAGTCTCTCCACTGTCAGAATACAAAGGCTGGAATGTGTGGATGGGGAATTAGGTAATTTATTTATATATATTATTATTATTATTTTTTAGTTCAACCCACTGGTTGCTTTTGAACGTTTTCTATGCATGTTGATTTTAAGTTTCTGCAGTGCTTTTTGCAGTGCTTGCCGCGCTTTTGGACAAGTGTTTTTACAGCAATTTTTTTCGCGATTTGCATTTTTTAGTTTTTTACACTGTATATAGCTGGTTGCTAAGGCGCCCTTAACAACTGATGAGGCATCAGCCGTCAGCAAGCTTTCCCACTGAATGTAAAAAAACAGAAAATTGTACCATACTTACCGTAATTTTCTTTTCCTGGTGCCTATCCATGGCAGCATACCTGTGACAAGCTCCGCCTTGGCTCCTCCCTCAGGACTAGTGAATATTATAAAAGAAAAGGTTAGTACAGCCCCCGCATTCTCCGTAATATAGAATACCGAGGGTGGGATTGTATGCTGCCATGGATAGGCACCAGGAAAAGAAAATTACGGTAAGTATGGTACAATTTTCTGTTTTCCTGGTGCCTCCATGGCAGCATACCTGTGACAAATAACTAGCTGAGATGGGTGGGATGCTTAGAAGTCTATTTTAAAGAAATTATTATTTAGAAGAAGCGAGGGCTGATGTGACTGCCTGTCTGCCAAACTCCACCGATGCAAGAGCTCCTGGGTCCACCCTGCAATGTTTCAGAAACGTATGTCGGGACGACCAAGTCGCTGCCCCACAAATAGTTTCAATTAACACATTCGCTCTTGCCGCCCAAAAGGCAGAAACTGCTCTGGTGGAGAGTGCCCTGACCGCCAAAGGGGGTTCCAGCCCCTTTGTCCTGTACACCTTGTGAATGAGTCTAACGAACCATGAGGCAATCGTTCTTGCTGACGCCTCCTTGCCTTGGTGTTTGCCCCAGGGAATTATAAACAGCCTGATGGAATCCCTGAATGATGCTGTGGCCTGCAGATAGCATTTCAAAGTGGAGGCAATGTCTAGCTCATGAAGAGAACCAGAGTCCTGTTCTGAAAATGTTGGGAGTGCCCAAGGTTCTGACATGTTTAAGGATGATGCGACTTTGAGAATAAATCCTCGCACTGTTCTGAGTTCTACTCTGTCCGGATGGAATATGATATGATTATGATCTGCTCCTAAAGCTTGGAGCTCTGAAACCCGTCTGCCAGAGGTTATAGCTATCAGGAAGGCTAGCTTCTAGGCTAGATTCCAAAGCGATGCTGACTCCGAAGGGGCAAAAAGGTGGACTGGCTAAGGACTCTAGGATAATAGCAAGGTCCCAAGAGGGAAAAGATTGTTTAGTTGGCGGTCGGATCTTTTTGACAGCTTTGAAGAACTGTATTATTAATGAGTCCTCGGCCCATCTTCTACTGGTTTGCCAATGAAATTGCTGATACCTGTACTTTTAGTGTACCTAGTGCAAGACCTAGGTCTAGGCCTGCCTACAAAAACTCAAGAATTTGAGAGGATGATGGGGAATCTGGATCACAGCTTCTGCCAATCATGAAGGCCCTGAACTTTTGTTTGTGGATGGTTTTCTTGCCTTGAGCGGGGTTGCGATCACTTTGTTGGAACACCCTAGAGATTGGAACCTTTCCCTTTCAGCTGCCAGATGTGAAGATCCAGCCTGCGGGGATCTGGAAGGGTGTGACATCCTTGCGAGAGGCGAAGAGGTATTATTGGAACCTTGACTGGAAGTCGGGTACTTAGATACATTGCTGTGGGGAACGAAGGACGTGTTGGCCAGTACAGTAGGACCGTTATCACTGTCGAGGTTTCTATCATAAGCCTTGACAGGAATCTTGGAATGAAAGGCCGTGGAGGGAAGGCATAGGCCTGATTGCATGCCCAGGGGGCTGAGAGGGCATCTAATGCCTCCGCTTGGGGTTGAGGAAGCCTTGAGATGCACCTTGGAAGCTTGGTATTGAATGCTGTTACAAATAGGTCTAGCTCGAGGGGACTCCACTGGTTCACTATCCAGTCGAAAATCTCCGGGTGTAGAGACCATTCGTTGGCATCCGCAAACTTGCGGGAAAGGCGGTCGGCCCTCAAGTTGAGATGGCCAGGCAGATAAACTGCCCTCAGGTCCTTTTAGATTCCTTTCTGCCCAGAGTATTATGGGTTCCACCTCCTTCAGGAGGGACCTGCTGCGTGTCCCCCCTTGCCGGTGTACATAGGATACCGCAGTCCTGTTGTCCATTCGGAGGAGAACAGGTTTCCCTGTAATCTCGAACCTTAGGGCTAGTAACGCAAGGTAGGCCGCTCTGACCTGCAGGACATTCGACACCAGGCCTGTTGTATGGAAGGACCATCTACGCTGCACTGAGATCCGGTTGCAGTGTGCTCCCCAACCTGCTGCACTGGCATTGGTATTAATTGTGATCCAGTCGACATGCCCTAACGGGCGTGATTTCAGAAGTGTCTGTTTCTTCATCCACCAATGCAGACTCCTGAGCATCAAGGTCGTCAAGTGTATGGGTTGGGATAGATACCACCTGTTCCACAGTCTTTTGCCAGCAGTAGAAGGTCGTCCAAGTAGTGGCATACCCGAAGCCCCAATTGTCTCAGAGGGGCTATGATGGCAATTGGGGTCTTTGTGAAGACTCTTGGCGATGTGCAGAGGCCCGATGGAAGACTCTGGAATTAGAGATGTACCTGCCCCACCGCCAATCTCAGATACTTCTGGAAAGGAGGGAGTATGGGTATATGCAGGTAAGTGTCCTGCAAGTCTATTGACAACATCCAGCCCCCTGGTTGGTCTACACAAATAATCGTTCGTAGTGACTCCATTTTGAATCTTACTAGGAAGAAATAACGATTTAGACTTTTTAGGTCTATCACGGGTCTCCACCCTCCATTTCTCTTGGGGACTGGAAACAGGGTTGAGTAAAAACCCGAAAATCTCTCTGATGGAGGCACTGGAACTACTGCTTGCTGTTACTGCAAGGAGAGAAGAAATTGCTGTAGCACTTCCGTTTTTTAGGGGGGAACCTTGACACCCTTGTCAGGGAGAAGAAGACCTTGGGAGGTTTGTCTAGGAACGGCCAGAAATGGCCGTATTTGACTGTGGAGACTACCCAAGAATCCCTGCACTTTTGCTCCCAGATCTTTGAGAAGTGTTTTAGCTTGGCCCACACAGGACTCGCTTGGGCTGGCCAGGCGTCGAAAGGATTTAGTAGAATCCTGTGGGGTAGGCATTGGTCTCTGTCTTCGGGTTTTGAGGAACGTGGACTGTGTGCTTTCCCAATTATGCCTGAAGCCTTTTCCCTGCCTGGACTATCGGTAATCCTTATTCTTGGAGTATTGGAATATGGGTGCGATTGTCCTGGAGCGCCTAGATCACCTGTCTTGGGGTAGCAGGCCTGATTTTCCACCAATGACTCGAGAGATGTCCTTGTCCAGTTTTTCCCCCAAACAAGGCTTCACCATCAAATGGTATCTTGCACCAGTTCTGTTTGGAGGCGATATCTGCTGCCCACGGTTTCAGCCACAAGGCCCATTTGGCCATAACTGTGTGGAGCATTGCCCTTGCGGAGCAACGAATTGAATCGATGGCGGCTTCACCAATAAAGTCTGCTGAGAACTTCAGCTCATCCAAGGCCTTGATTATATCCTCCTCTGGGATGTCCTGTTGGATTGCTGACTCTATATTATCTGTCCAGACGCGTAGCGCATTGGACACTGATGTCAGGGCTATGACAGGTTTACAGGCGTTGTCTGCCATCTGGAGCCTTAAAAGAAGTTGAGTCTTCCAGGGGCAATGTGACATTCTTTGCCAACCTTACCACTGCTGCATCGACCACTGGAGAACCCTCCAGCATTGCGGAATCAGGCTATGAGAGAGGGAATAACTTTCCCAACCGATTAATAGAGAACATTTTCTCTGTCTTTTCCCACTCTTCCTCAATCACATCCCTGATCTCGTCCATGAGAGGAAAAACGGAGATCTGGCGTTTGAGAAAGGGGAAGTACGATTTAGACTTCTTAAACCTTTGTGTTGGTCTCTCCCAGCCGATCGCTTGTTTAGCTGCCTGTACATAAGGCTGGACCATGGCGAAAGCAAAGCCAGAGGCATCTAGGTCATCAAATGATTCCTCTGAGATGGCATTCTCTTCCTGATGTTTAGAGGAGGATGCCGGCGTCAGACGAAAAATTCCACTTGTGGACAGCCCCGGGATGGAAGCCTCAGCCTCAGCCATTTGCTCCTGAGGAGGAGACGCTGGTTGTTGCGTCGTCATTGTGGCTACCAATTCCGCAAGGGAGTCCTTTACTGCTTTCTTAAGTAGGTCCGCCATTTGCAGACCTTCAGCTGCATTGTCCCTGAGGCAATCTCAAACAGATCAGTTTGTCTGAAAGTGGGGCAGCTCCACACGCCTGACATCTTGGAGATCTAGGTCTCGGGGAGCATGAGTGATGGCGCCTTTTTGGCCGATGCTTTCTGCCACTTCTATAATCCCCATGCCAGGACGACCTGTCTCTGCTGTGACTAGAGTCATCATCGTCTTCATGTCGCCTTGAGGTCCTCTTAGACATCTTCTGGCGTACAGGACTGAAATACATAAAGTACCAGCCTGAGTGCACTCTTTTGTTTTTTGTTTTTAAAAGTGTATCAACTTACCTGGACGTAGGTCCTTACCTCAGGTGTAGAGTAGGATCTTGTGCGGGTGGCGAATGGCTCATACTAGACGGATTAGCAGAAGCAGCAGCTAAGAAAAGAGTTTTAGGGGAGAAAAATCAACCAACCGTGTCCTTGACTGGAAAAAGGGACTTCAATAAATACATCTAAAATACGTCTAAATCTACATTTTGTCTTCTTGTCCCTTTTTTTTTTTTTTGGGGGGGGGGGGGGGGTTAAATTATATATATATTTAAATTTTTTTTTTTTTTGTAAATAAAATAACTTATTTAATTATTATTATTATTTTTTTTTTGTAAATAAAATAATTTATTTAATTATTTTTTATTAATTTTATTTAATAATTTAATATGTTTATTTAATTTTATACTATTTAATTAATTAATTAATCCATCTTCTCTTTTTTTTTTTTTTTTTTTTTTTATTATATTAAAGCTCAAAGTAGCAGTTCTCCCTGCAGCCACAGGCGTCCCACTGAGGCCATCAGGGAGATAAACAGTAGAACAGGAGAGGCAGGGCACGCCTCTATCCTGTCTTTGACATTTTGAGGGCACAGACGTCACTGTGCCCTTATCAAAGATGGCCGCCGCGGCCTCCGAATCCACTGCGCATGCGCCGATCGGCGGAACAGTAAGCTAGAAGCCTCACACCGCCGGCGCATGCGCAGAGCACGGCGGGGAACGCCGAAAGTTAAATAAAACGCCGGCGCTGAGCGCGCGCGGCTCCTATGGAGCCGGGAATGGCGGCAGGGGCTAAGAGGGAGATTTTTTCTCTGAGAGAAACAAACAAATGGGAGGTCAAAAGGAAAGAAACAAAGAAAGAAAGAAATGGAAGGTTGGGGAGGGGAAGAGAGCAAAAGAGAGAGGAAAGAGAAAAGGGAAAAGATAAAGATATAAAACCTAAAAGGGAAAGGAAAGGAAGGAAGAAAAGAGAGAAGGGGGGGGAAAAAAAAAGAAATGTAGAAATAGCTGCTGCCTCCGTTACCATGAATGAGCTGGTGCCTGATCAATTTGCAGATAAAGCTCTTACTTAAGAGACAAACTGCTTGTCCCAAAAGATCCTACAGAAGGGACTTCCAACCTTATAAGCGCGTTTAGCTGCCCAAGAGAAGGAACTGCGTCTGGGAGAGGCTTGAACCCGGACGGAAGCTGCCGACTGCAGGAGGTAAGGACGCCGACCAGAATTCACTGCCATGAGGTATGAGGAAAAAAAGGAGAATGCGGGGGCTGTACTAACCTTTTCTTTTATAATATTCACTAGTCCTGAGGGAGGAGCCAAGGCGGAGCTTGTCACAGGTATGCTGCCATGGAGGCACCAGGAAAAAGTATTGCCGGATAAAACAAAAATTGTGAAAAAAAAACAGCATTGCCCCCCCCCCCCCAAAACACCTTGCCTCCATGTTGACAAGGGCCTCTTCCCAACAACTCTTGCCTGGGGGTTGTTGGGGTCTGTTTGTGGGGGCTTATCGGAATCTGGAAGCCCCCTTCAACACGGCCCCAGATCCCAGCCCCCCCTTGTGAATGAGTATGGGGACATTGTACCTTCTCCCGCATCTTTCTCCTCCCAGGCATCTCCCTTTTCCACTTTTTTTCTGTCTTCTTTGTCCGGTGTTCTTCTTCCTCTGCCACCAACGACCCTCCTCCAATGCTGTGTCTTACTGATTTGTCCACGCCAACGTCAATAATTTCTTAGCTATTGCTGGGGCGTGGCCATTGGATTACATCATCCGGGGGCTTATGCAAATAACAGCGCTCAATGGGACCAGACGAAAAATAAATGAATATTAAAATTCAACTCGAACATCGGGCTCATCCCTAATCATCAGCTGTCAGCGGGCTTCCCTGCTGAATGCATGCAGCCTGGCAGGTCAGAAAAGGGAGGGGAAGAGCGAGCGTATGCCCTCAACATGGTGCGGGTGAGTGCTTTGGGACAGAGGTGGGCTCTACACCCCCCATCCCAAAGCACCTTGCCCCCATGTTGATGGGGACAAGGGCCTCTTTTCAACAACCCTTGCCCAGTGGCTGTCAGGGTCTGTGGGGTCATTGGAATCTGGAAGCCCCCTTTAACAAGGGGGCCCCAGATCCCGGCCCTCCCCCCTATGTGAATGAGTATGGGGTACATCGTACCCCTATCCATTCACCAAAATACGTAGTGTAGCATTACAAAATACAGTAGAACGTTTTTGAGAAGTCTTTTATTAAAAACAGTAGACAGTTTTTGAGACGTCTTTTATTAAAAATATCTTCTACTCCGCATCTTCCTCCTCTGGGCTTCTCCTTCTCCTGCTGCTTTTTCTTCTGCTCTTCTGTCTTCTTTGCTCCGGTGTTCTTCTTCCTCTGCCACCGATGACCCTCCTTCAATGCTGCGCCCCACTGGGAGTCTCCCTAGAATCCATACCAGGCCCTTCAGGTCTGATATGGAAATTAAGGGGAACCCTGCACCCCAAAAAAAAGAATGCCATAGGGGGCTGCTTCACAATACACTGATCCACGCCAATGTCAAGCATTGCGATGAGAGGCGATCGGATTACGTCATCCGGAGACCCCAACTCCTTGTTACTTCACGGATCCATCATGCCCTGGGTGGTGACATCACAAGAGGATGGGGCCTCCGGATGATGTATCAACACAAAAAAACCTCCAGCTCTAAAAAAGACAGATTCAGAAATCCATTGTTCAGTCAAAATCCAAAACAACATCCGGAAACCAGTGCAGCTGTATATTTCTGGAGAAAGAAAGTTCACTTGGAGTCTTATGCAAATAACAGTGCTTAATGGGACCAGACGAAAAATAAATTAATATTAAAATTAATTTAATATGATGCAATGCAAAGAAACAATACAATTTAATAGAAAAAAGTGGCACGGTAGTGGCATTGTAGGTTAATTGGCTCTGTCCAAAAAAAAAATTGGCCCTAGTATATGAATGGGGACCTTGGATTGTGGGCTCCTTGAGGGTAGGGACTGATGTGAGTGTGCAATGTACAGGGATAGGGACAATTGTAGACACTCACTCAGGTTTACCTGGATGGACTGGTGTTTTTTTCAACCTTACTAACTATGGAAAACAATAAGCAGTCAGATGCAATGAAAAGCTCATTACAGGAATGCAGCAATTATAGTAGCAGTACCGCCTTTGAAGATGAAAGCAAGGGGTTAACCTGTTTTAGTAACCTTGGCTCATCTCATTCCAGGAAGCAGGAGACTTGATAGTACAATGCACTGATTGCGGTGAGGGCAAGAATTAGCGCTGGAATCGCTAATCTGATGGCCAGTCAGATGTCCGCTATGAGTGGGAAAGACACACATCCACTGCCTCCTATGCTGCCACTCCTCCTGGGAGATGCTATACAGCGTCCTTAGTAACCATGCGTCCGGACGTCGGAAGGAGCTCCGCGGGACCCGAAAGACCAACCTCTCAACTACCGTAACTCGATCGGGTGGTACGCACGCTCAGTCAGTTGCCGTGGCGACCAAGACTGACATGTTTCATGCGCCTGCGCTTTGTTAAATTCACGGGAGCCACTGACATGAACGTATTTAAGAAGGAAAGAAACAAGGGGAGAGGATAATTGATAAAAACAACAATATTAGTATTAACCCCTTGCTTACAACATGAGGCACGTTATCCAAGTACATGTGTATGTCCAATGCTGAACAAAAAAAAATAAAAAAATCTAGTAAATAATAATATTGAAAATAATAAATAAAATATAAAAAGTAAAAACAAAAAAACTATAATAAGAATAAAAGAATATAACCTAATGAAATTATATTCTATCTATATGAAAAAATAATAATTCCTGATAGTGACTTCTATTAAGGAAATACAATCTAAAAATAAAAATAATAAATAAATAAAAAGGTCACCAATACGAAAAATCGAAAAATTTATGGAATGAAATATTATTCAAAATTATTAACTTTGTTAAATATACATAACATATGTATATATAACAATTATATAAAAAACAAAAAACACACATCACTATGTTTACCACTGATAAAAAAGGCACTGATGAAATGATTATAGTAACAAAACACTGCTATCCAAAAAAAACAAAAAACCTTAAAACCTTCTGGAAATACACTACCCGTCTATTGTCACTATTCATAAAAACCATCAATACAATACTGGTGAAAATATACTACTATGATACAATGTAACTACTCGCCAATATCAATCTAAACCTAAAAAGACTAAAATCAAAATAATTTTTTACAACTACATAATACTGAGAACATCAATATCTTCATTCATTCCTTCAGGCGAAAGAGAACCCAACCGGTAGATGAGGAAGGTTTCCCTTCGACAAAGAAGGGAAAAGCTTTTGTTCTCAGTAAGGGTTTCTCTAGGTATTGCTTCTGTTGCTCGTACCTCAATCTGATTAAAATCCTTATTATGTACTCAGCAGCAGTGACATGGGACGATATGTTTGACACAACCTTTGTGTCACCCACCCTAGTACGCAGGGTGCGGATGGTGCGTCCCACATAAAGCATACCACATGAACACCGTAAAACGTACACTACAAATTCCATTGAACAAGTGATGAATTGTTTAATTTTAAATGATTCACCCTTCTTAGTGATGATCTCAAAACAGCCATGTGGAATGGAATGACAAGTAAGACAACTCCTTTTACGGCATTGAAAAATTCCGACCCTATTGTCGAAATAAGTTCAAATGTCAAACAAGGGTCCTGTCTTGGGTTTAGTTAGCTTTCTAGGGTCAATGATATTTTTAACAGTACGGGAATGTCTAAACGCCACTTAGGGCTTGGGGGGGGGGGGGGGGGGGAGGGAGCACCAGAGCTAGAACATGATCGAGTTTCAAAATAGCGTAATGTTTGTTAATAATTTCCGAGATCACTTTATATTTAGTATTAAAGTTTGAAACAAACCTTGCAGAGTGAAATATTTCAAGGAAATCTTTCCTCTGTAGCCTAGAGGAATGTATCTCATGTGAATGGAAAGTCTTTAATATCAACTCATTTGGATAGTTCTTCTCTTCAAACTTTTTCTTCATCTGTCCCTGTGACTTCTACTCATCTATTTTGGTCCAGTTCCTACATAACCTATGGAACTGTCCATTGGGAATGTTGTTCTTCCATGTGGGATGATGACAACTATCGTAGTGGAGGTAAGAATTTCCCGATGTGGGTTTGATATGATTCCTAGTAATGATGGTGTTATTTTCATGAGACAGCACCAGATCCAGGAACACTAGTTCCTCCTGGCTTATCTCATGAGTAAAGGAAAGTCCAAACATATTATCATTACAATATGTTACAAACGAGAAGAACGTGGATAATATATGGATGATGTTCTATTAATGTGGAGTGGTAGTAGGGATTTGTTCTTCTCCTTTGTAAATATTGTAATGATAATATGTTTGGACTTTCCTTTACTCATGAGATAAGCCAGGAGGAACTGGTGTTCCTGGATCTGGTGCTGTCTCATGAAAATAACACCATCATTACTAGGAATCATATCAAACCCACATCGGGAAATTCTTACCTCCACTACGATAGTTGTCATCATCCCACATGGAAGAACAACATTCCCAATGGACAGTTCTATAGGTTTACGTAGGAACTGCACCAAAATAGATGAGTAGAAGTCACAGGGACAGATGATGAAGAAAAAGTTTGAAGAGAAGGGCTATCCCAATGAGTTGATATTAAAGGCTTTCCATTCGAATGAGATACATTCCTCTAGGATACATAGGAAAGATTCCCTTGAAATAGTTCACTCTGCAAGGTTTGTTTCAAACTTTAATACTAAATATAAAGCGATCTCGGAAATTATTAACAAAAATTACGCTATTTTGAAACTTGATCATGTTCTAGCTCTGGTGCTCCCCCCCAAGCCCTAAGTGACGTTCAGACGTTCCCGTACTGTTAAAAATATCATTGCCCCTAGCAAGCTAACTAAACCCAAGACAGGACCCTTGTTTGACATTCAAACTTATTTCGACAATAGGGTAAAAAAAATTCAATGCCGTAAAAGGGGTTGTCTTACCTATCGATCCATTCCACATGGCAGTTTTGAGATCATCACTAAGAAGGGTGAATCATTTAAAATTAAACAATTCATCACTTGTTCAACGGAATTTGTAGTGTACATTTTACGGTGTTCATGTGGTATGCTTTATGTAGGACGCACCATCCGCACCCTGCGTACTAGGGTGGGTGAACACCGCAGACTTGGGGCTACCCCAAAGCATCCTCCCCATGTTGAGGGCATGTGGCCTGGAATGGTTCAGGAGGGGGGGCTCTCTCTTCTCCCCCCCTTTTCCTAAGGCCTGTCAGGTTGCGTGCTTTGATAAGGGACTGGTATGGGTTTTGGGGGTCCCCTACGGCATTTTTTTTTGGCGTATGGTTCCCCTTAATTTCCATATCAGACCTGAAGGGCCTGGTGTGGATTCTAGGGGGACCCCCACACAATTTTTAAAAAAAAATTTGATTCGGGTTTCCCCTTAATATTTAGACCAGACCCAATGGGCCTGGTAATGGATGGGGGGTGGGGGGGTGGGGATCCCATGCTCTTTTCTTCAATTATCTGTACCTATATGACCGAGTCCCGACAATTCATTACAGACGCAATCAGTTTTAAATGACAATTTTTCCTTTCGAAATGTCTATTTGCTGTGGTACTGTTCTAAACACGGGGAAAACATCCCCACACATGATATTTAAAGGAACATTTAATTTTTATTGTTTCACTTTAAGCATTAAAAAATTCACTGGTCCCCCAAAAAACTTCAGTTTTTAAAAAAATTTAGCATTGATGTCCCCACTTTTTATGAGTATAACTTGCATATAAGCCTTTAAGATTAGCATTCTGATTATTCATGTTCGTGTCCCATAGAGTTTAATGGTATTTGTGTGTTCTGCCAAATTTTTTGCCTGTTCGCATGTTCTGCTACGCACCGAACAGGAGGACATTTGGCTCATCCCTACTAATGACTCATCGGTTGTTAAGGATGCGCCAGCCAGCTTCCCGGCCCCTTCCTTAGCAAACAGTTATAGATTTTATTTTATTTTTTAAACGCAAATTGCAGTAAAAACGCGGTACTTTCGCTTTGGATGCGGGTCCATTGAAGTCTATTACATGCAAAATGCTGCATTTTGCGGGAAAAAAAAGTCCTCGACCCCTTCCAAAAAACGCAGAGGCACAAAAAATGAATTGGCGCGAACATGTTCCACAGGAACATGTTAAATTTCCATGCATTTCTGCAAAATGCATCAAAAATGCATTAGGCTGAATCGAGCCTAATGCTGGCCATACAGAAAAATAAGCCTTCGGCCATTGAGAGCAAACGATGGTGCCATCATGTAATGACCGATAAATCGGTCAGTGGATATAAATGAATCCATTTTTTTTTTTATGTTTTACATATACCATCAATTTATCGTTTGTTCGGCAGAAAATTTCTAAACTTGTCCTTCATATTTTCAGCTCAAAAACATCCCAGCAATTATCGATTTTTGTGCCCATTAACTAGTGGAAAAACAAATGAACTGTCTATCAGAATTTCAGCCGATTTTCCGTATTGTATATGGCCAACATTAGTCTGGCAATAAATAATGTCTTTGAGCCATATAACGTTGAAGGCTTTATCTGACTTGCTGCAGCTTCTAATGCACACAGTGGGGAGCTCACAGCATGCAGTCAAATTGCAGTAAGCAAATTCAGTACAGGAGTGGAGCCTGTACAATAGTGAAAGGCTGAAGGTAAGGCTGGAGTTTAGCTTTAATGCAGTGCCAAGGACATTGTGCAAAAGTCAACAGCAATTTGCCAGAACATTTTCTTACTGGATAGGTAATGGGCTGCTTTAATATTCATACACTTTTCTTACAATTACAATTACGCCTAGTACTGTACTACTGAATACGCCAGGGGTAGGCAACCTTTTGGGCACAGTGTTCCGAAAAATGTTTTCAAAGAAATTGAGCTTGTCAATTTTATAACAAAATATTTAAACTTCACACTCTCAATCACAAAAAGGATTTTTTTAATAAAGTTAATGTTGTAAACTACTTTAATAGTGAGAAATTAACATCCTGCACTCTCACGCCTCAGATCAGCCCCAATTTCTGCAACTCCACACATCCGATCACTGTCCCCGCTGCACATCTGCCCCACCACTGTACTACCCTGCATATCTGCCCCACGACTGTACCTCCCTGCACATCTGCTCCAACGCCGTATTCCCATGCTCTTCTGTCTCACTACTGAATCACCTTCTCATCAGTCCTAACACTGAACCCATCTGCTCATCTACCCTACCACTGTAACCTGCTTTCTCATCTGCCCCACCAATGTACCTCCTGCACATCTGCCCCACCTCTGTACCACCCTGCTCTTCTGCCCCACCACTGTTCCCCCTGCTCATCTGCCCCACCAATACACCTCCTTTTACATCTGCCCCACTGCTCTACCCCCCTGCCTTTCTGCCCCAACACCTTATCCTCCTTCTCATCTGTCCCATCATTGTACCCCCTGCTCTTCTGTCCCACTGCTGAACCCCCTTCTCATCTCTTCCACCACTGTACCTCACTGCACATCTGCCCCACCTCTGTTCTCTCTGCTCTCCTGCCCCACCACTGTTCCCCTTGCCCATCTGTCCCACCATTACACCTCCTTTCACATCTGCTCCACTGCTTTACCCCCCTGCTTTTCTGCCTCAACACTGAACCCCCCTTCTCATTTGGCCCATCACTGTACCCTCTGCTCTTCTGTCCCACTGCTGAACCCCCTTCTCATCTCTTCCACCACTGTACCTCACTGCACATCTGCCCCACCGCTGTTCCCTCCTGCTCTTCTGTTCCACCTCTGAACCCCTCCTACTCATCTGCTCCTCCGCTGTACCCTCTTCTCATCTATGATATGTGTGATATGCAGAGTGGTGAAAGGAAGCAGAAATGAGACACATCTACCTGTCCTGGCACACTCATCCTGCTGATCCACCTCTTGCATCCAGCCCACATACTTGTATGTGATGTATGTGATCTCACATACAAGCATCAAGAATGGATGCGCAATGATGAGCTTAGATCAGGTGCATTTTCTGAAAGCAGTGGGACTGTGTGCAGGATCATAAGTTGGGCCCCCACAGCTGAGAAAAAGTGGTTGGGTGTGATTTTCATTGTGCTGAATACTGGCTGTAGCTTAAAGGGACATGGAGTGCAGGGGTTCAGTAGTAAGTGATGCCAAGGTTCAGGAATAATTTCAACAAAGTTCCCAGAAGCTCAACAGTAATTCCACAAACTGTCACCTGATTGGTGTTTTCTCAGTCAGTGAAATCTCTTCTTTCTGAGATTGATCATGGCAACCAAGCGAGTCATCTTTCTCCCAGATGATGGACAGGGCTAGCAGGACTGTGATTAGCTTTAGCAGTGGCCAATGATAGTCCTCCTCCTCCTCCTGGAAACAGGGACAGCACCCCCCCCCCCCCAGCAGAACTGCACCCAATCTCTTCCCCATCACAAAAACTGACGATCGCAACCAAACAATGTTTGCCATCTTTTACAATGTGTGGGGACACAGTCCCCCTCAGTGCAGGCACGGTGTGGGGAATTCTGAAATTGGAATGCATTAGTGTCTCACTGACACTTCCCTGCGCTGCTCTCCTGATGGGGAGGGAGTCGAGTGCTGGCAAAAGAGGCTTTGCGTGCCAGGGGTTGCCTACCCCTGCTATACAATATATTTATGTTCCTTTTATATTAATGACCTTCCTTTTTCTGAAAAGTGTCCCATATATACATATTTTTATGAAGGAATGTCCCTTTATATAGATGTTTTTTTTAAACTATGTCTTGCCTTGTAGTTCTCCAAGCGTTGCTGGCCTGTTATGATATGTGAGGTTTTGCTGTACCATGTAGCCTGGTATAGTATTGTTGTATATCTATTTTGTGCTTGATTGTTTTATATTCATTGCATGTGAGATGTAGCCCTACATCCTACTAACCTTTGTACACTGTCCTACATCCTACTACATCCTACTGTACACTGCCCTACCTACTACTGACCTCTGTACACTGTCCTACTGTTGGAATCGAATATGAATTAATGTTATACATAGAAAGTTCTACACATCTGTTTGTACAACCGAACTCAGCCATATTGATATTTGCAGTCCCACATGTTTAAAGGTATAGAGGAATGTGGCACCAAACAGAATCTGCATAGCAGAATGAGTTCTATTCAGCCCACCTGGTGTGCACGGAGCTTCAAAGACATTTAGGACAATGACGGCGCCGGTCTGTCTGTAAGAACAAAAAGATAACTAATGAGCGGGAAGGGCGTCCGAGATCGAATCACAAGATGTGAACCCAGTCGGAGCAGTTGCAATTCATGGGCAAATACTGCCCCCCGGAGGCCAATTATGGCAGGACTGTCAGAGATATTTAGCCTGGGGGAGGAGACGCTGATTGGTCCACAGGCAAAGGAGGGTGGGCAATGGGGTGTGGTGTGGCTGAGGTGTGTTTATCAAAAAGGGTTTTATCAATGAGATCTGCCTCTCATTCCATCAGGAGGTCCAGTCACGAGGGTCTGATAAGTATTGCTTGTATTGTATGCTATGTATTCTTGTAACTTCTATTGATACCTTATGCAAGCTTTCTTATTTCCTTGGGAAATAAAGGAGATTTGATTGATCCTAGACCGTGTATTTGGTTTCATAGCTAATTGTTATAGTATTGTGATATTAACGATAGCATGTGCTCAGAGTATAGATAGACTAACTAAACTATAGGGACTAGACAAAGTAATACATAACTGATAATAATAATAGGTTGTATTGATCAGTTACTTCACCTACCTACCTACTAACCTCTGTACACTGCCCTACCTCATACTTACCCCTGTACACTGCCCTACCTACTACTGACCTCTGTACACTGCCCTACCTACTGCCCTACCCACTGTTCGTTCGGCAGAAAATTCAAACTTGACCTTAGTTTTTTTTTTCGGCTCAAAAACTTCCCAACGATTATTGATTTTGTGCCCATTAACTGGCAGAAAAACGAAGGAACTGTCTAAATGAATTTTCCAATGTTTTGTAGTGTATGGCCAGCATTAGTCTGGCAATAAATAATATCTTCGAGCCATATAATGTTGCAGGCTTTATCTGACTTGCTGCAGCTTCTAATGCACACAGTGGGGAGCTCACAGCATGCAGTCAAATTACAGTAATCAAATTCAGTACAGGAGTGGCGCCTGTACAATTGTGAAAGGCTGAAGGTAAGGCTGGAGTTTAGCTTTAATGCAGTGCCAAGGACATTCTGAAAAAGTCAACAGCAATTTGCCAGAACATTTTTCTGACTGGATAGGTAATGGGCTGCTTCAATATTCCTACACTTTTCTTAGAATTACAATTACTCCTAGTACTGTACTACTGAATACGCCGGAGGTAGGCAACCTTTTGAGCACAGTGTTCTGAAAAATGTTTTCAAAGAAATTGAACTTGCCGATTTTATAACAAAAAAAAAATGATTGAATGTGAAGTTTACAAAGTTAATGTTGTAAACTACTTTAGTAGTGAGAAATTAACATCCTGCACGCTCAGGCCTCAGATCAGCCCCTATTCCTGCACCTTCACACCTCAGATCACTGTCTCCGCTGCATGTCTGTTTCACCACTGTAACCCCCTGCACATCTGCCCCACCACTGTACTACCCTATACATCTGCCTCACTACTGTACTACCCTGTAAATCTGCCCAACCACTGTAACCCCCTGCACATCTGCCCCACCATTGCACTACCCTGCTCATCTGTCCCACATCTGTAACCCCTTGTACATTTGTCCCACCACTGTAACCCCCTGCACATCTGCCCCACCACTATCCTACCCTGCTCATCTGTCCCACATCTGTAACCCCCTGTACATTTGCCCCACCTCCGTACCCCCCTTACATCTGCCCCACGTCTGCAACCCCTTTTCATCTGTCCCACCACTGTAACCCCCTGCTCATCTGCCCTGCCACTGTACCCCTTTTCTCATCTGCTCCACCACGGTACCTCCCTACACATCTGCTCTAACGCCGTATCCCTATGCTCTTCTGACTCCCTACTAAATCACCTTCTCATCTGTCCTAACACTGAACTCATCTGCCCCACCACTGTAACCCGCTTTCTCCTCTGCCCCACCAATATACCTCCTGCATATCTGTCTCACCTCTGTGCTCTTCTGCCCCACCTCTTTTCCCCCTGCTCTCCTGCCCCACCACTGTTCCCCCTGCTCATCTGCCCTACCACTACACCTCCTTTCACATCTGCTCTACTGCTCTACCCCCTGATTTTCTGCCCCAACACTGAACCCATCTGCTCTTCTGTCCCACTGCTGAACCTCCTTCTCATCTCTTCCACCACACTACCCTCCCGCTCTTTTGTTCCACCTCTGAACCCCTCCTACTCATCTGCTCCACCGCTGTACCCTATTCTCATCTATGATATGTGTGATATTCAGAGTGGTGAAAGGCAGCAGAAATGAGACACATCTACCTGTCCCGGCACACTCATCCTGCTGATCCACCTCTCATATCCAGCTCACGCGCTTGTATGTGATGTATGTGATGTCACATTCAATACTAGAATGGATGCACAATAATGAGCTCAGGTCAGGGGCATTTTCTGAAAACAGTAGGCCTGTGTTCAGGGTCATAAGTTGGGCCATCGCAGCTAAGAAAAAGTGGTTGGGTGTGATTTTCATTGCGCTAAATACTGGCTGTGGCTTAAAGGGACAAAGAGTGCAGGGATTCAGTAATAAGTGATGCAAAGGTTCAAGAATATTTTTAACAAAGTTCCCAGAAGCTCAACAGTAATTCCACAAACTCACCTGATTGTGGCTAGTAGGGATGAGCTTCGTGTTCGAGTCGAACATACGTTCGACTCGAACATTGGCTGTTCGTCCATTCGGCGAAGTCCGAACATTTTGGTCCGTTCGCGCCAAATTCGTGTGGCGCTCGCGGCCCACAATGCACTGCGATGGCGCAGTGCATTGCTGGCTCATGATTGGCCAAGCATGCAATGTGACCCCGCATGCTTGGCCAATCGCAGCGCCAGCAGCGAGGAGAGCCATGATTGGCCACAGGCAGGATGCCTGTGGCCAATCATAGCTCAGGCTGTGTAGTGCACGCCCCACACTATATAGGGCCGCCAGCGCGGCGGCCTTGTGTAGTGTGTTGGCGTCTGAAACAGTGGGTGTTCTGTGTACCTTCAACACAGTACACACTGATAGTTTTCGGCCGATTTTCGATCTTGCTGTTGTGTAGTGGTTATTGTCTGCGTGCCCTGACCGCAGTATACACCGCTATATTCACCTCACCTATATAGCTAGTGATCTATCTTTTATAATAGAGCTTGCAGTCAGTAGTGTTAGGAGATAGTGCGTGCTGTCTGCGTGCTCTGTACCCAGTACATACCGCTATATCCACCTACATAGCTGTTCTCTATTTGAGCCCACTTGCCATCTGCAGGAGTTATTGGAAGTTGTGTGTGCCTCCAGCACAGCACAGTATACATCTGTATATACCCCTTTATCTCTGGTGTTCTATAATAAAGGCATCTGCAGGAGTTAGTGGGCGTTGTGTGCCTCTAGCACAATATACACTACCCAACTGCTTTTTTACCCAACTCCCTTTAGGCCATTACCATGTCTGGAAGGCCAGCAAGGAGAGGCAGACAGGCGCGAGCCGATAAAAGAGGGCAAGCAGGCTCTGTGTCTAGAGACAACAGTGCTGGTCGTGGACGCGGTGCATTGTCATCAGCACGTGGCCATGAGACACGCTTGTCCTTCTTTTCGGCAGCTGGACATGTTGAACCGCAACATGCCAACGACTTGGTAGAGTGGATGACCAAGCCCTCTTCATCCTCCTCATCCTCTCTCACCCAGTCTCAGGGTACTAGCAAAGCAGCTGCCAACGCATCGTCTTCCCTCCTCTCAATGTCATCATCAGTGACTCCTTCCCTAGACCCACCACGTCCTCCTGAGGAGTCTCCTGAACTCTTTGAGCACAGTGTTGGTTACATGCTCCAGGAGGATGCCCAGTGTTTTGTGGGCTCTGATGATGACACTCAGCTAGAGGAAGGCAGTAGCGTGAGCGCAGAGAGAGGGGATGCTCAAGAAGGACAGCAATCTGGCAGTCATGTTCCACAAGCTGCAGCATACTGCCAGGTTTGCTACAGCGATGAAGAGGGAGGGGATGATGAGGGCACTGACTCCATGTGGGTGCCTGGAAGGAGAGAGGAGGAGGAGGAGGAGGAGGAGGAGGAGGAGGCACATGTCCAACGAGGCAGGATGCCCTCCGGGGGCCAGCTTAGGGGCAGCACACCGACTGAATCACACCGCAGAGCTCCGCCTGTGCAGAGCGCTACCTCTGCGCGTTATTCTAAAAGTTCTTTGGTGTGGGCCTTTTTTGAGACGAGTGCATCAGACCGCACCGCTGCTATTTGCAACATATGTCTCAAGCGTATCTCACGTGGCCAAAACATCAGCCGCTTGGGCACCACATGCTTGACCAGACATATGTTGACCTGCCATGCAGCTCGTTGGCAAGCGTACCTCAAAGACCCACACCAAAGAACAAAGCGGACCTCTCCTTGCTCCTCATCAGCTGGCATCTCCAACCCCACTAGACCTTCAGTCCTCTCTGAAACCTGCTCTGAGATATGTGTGATATTCAGAGTGGTGAAAGGCAGCAGAAATGAGACACATCTACCTGTCCCGGCACACTCATCCTGCTGATCCACCTCTCATATCCAGCTCACGCGCTTGTATGTGATGTATGTGATGTCACATACAATACTAGAATGGATGCACAATAATGAGCTCAGGTCAGGGGCATTTTCTGAAAACAGTAGGCCTGTGTTCAGGGTCATAAGTTGGGCCATCGCAGCTAAGAAAAAGTGGTTGGGTGTGATTTTCATTGCGCTAAATACTGGCTGTGGCTTAAAGGGACAAAGAGTGCAGGGATTCAGTAATAAGTGATGCAAAGGTTCAAGAATATTTTTAACAAAGTTCCCAGAAGCTCAACAGTAATTCCACAAACTCACCTGATTGTGGCTAGTAGGGATGAGCTTCGTGTTCGAGTCGAACATACGTTCGACTCGAACATTGGCTGTTCGTCCATTCGGCGAAGTCCGAACATTTTGGTCCGTTCGCGCCAAATTCGTGTGGCGCTCGCGGCCCACAATGCACTGCGATGGCGCAGTGCATTGCTGGCTCATGATTGGCCAAGCATGCAATGTGACCCCGCATGCTTGGCCAATCGCAGCGCCAGCAGCGAGGAGAGCCATGATTGGCCACAGGCAGGATGCCTGTGGCCAATCATAGCTCAGGCTGTGTAGTGCACGCCCCACACTATATAGGGCCGCCAGCGCGGCGGCCTTGTGTAGTGTGTTGGCGTCTGAAACAGTGGGTGTTCTGTGTACCTTCAACACAGTACACACTGATAGTTTTCGGCCGATTTTCGATCTTGCTGTTGTGTAGTGGTTATTGTCTGCGTGCCCTGACCGCAGTATACACCGCTATATTCACCTCACCTATATAGCTAGTGATCTATCTTTTATAATAGAGCTTGCAGTCAGTAGTGTTAGGAGATAGTGCGTGCTGTCTGCGTGCTCTGTACCCAGTACATACCGCTATATCCACCTACATAGCTGTTCTCTATTTGAGCCCACTTGCCATCTGCAGGAGTTATTGGAAGTTGTGTGTGCCTCCAGCACAGCACAGTATACATCTGTATATACCCCTTTATCTCTGGTGTTCTATAATAAAGGCATCTGCAGGAGTTAGTGGGCGTTGTGTGCCTCTAGCACAATATACACTACCCAACTGCTTTTTTACCCAACTCCCTTTAGGCCATTACCATGTCTGGAAGGCCAGCAAGGAGAGGCAGACAGGCGCGAGCCGATAAAAGAGGGCAAGCAGGCTCTGTGTCTAGAGACAACAGTGCTGGTCGTGGACGCGGTGCATTGTCATCAGCACGTGGCCATGAGACACGCTTGTCCTTCTTTTCGGCAGCTGGACATGTTGAACCGCAACATGCCAACGACTTGGTAGAGTTGATGACCAAGCCCTCTTCATCCTCCTCATCCTCTCTCACCCAGTCTCAGGGTACTAGCAAAGCAGCTGCCAACGCATCGTCTTCCCTCCTCTCAATGTCATCATCAGTGACTCCTTCCCTAGACCCACCACGTCCTCCTGAGGAGTCTCCTGAACTCTTTGAGCACAGTGTTGGTTACATGCTCCAGGAGGATGCCCAGTGTTTTGTGGGCTCTGATGATGACACTCAGCTAGAGGAAGGCAGTAGCGTGAGCGCAGAGAGAGGGGATGCTCAAGAAGGACAGCAATCTGGCAGTCATGTTCCACAAGCTGCAGCATACTGCCAGGTTTGCTACAGCGATGAAGAGGGAGGGGATGATGAGGGCACTGACTCCATGTGGGTGCCTGGAAGGAGAGAGGAGGAGGAGGAGGAGGAGGAGGCACATGTCCAACGAGGCAGGATGCCCTCCGGGGGCCAGCTTAGGGGCAGCACACCGACTGAATCACACCGCAGAGCTCCGCCTGTGCAGAGCGCTACCTCTGCGCGTTATTCTAAAAGTTCTTTGGTGTGGGCCTTTTTTGAGACGAGTGCATCAGACCGCACCGCTGCTATTTGCAACATATGTCTCAAGCGTATCTCACGTGGCCAAAACATCAGCCGCTTGGGCACCACATGCTTGACCAGACATATGTTGACCTGCCATGCAGCTCGTTGGCAAGCGTACCTCAAAGACCCACACCAAAGAACAAAGCGGACCTCTCCTTGCTCCTCATCAGCTGGCATCTCCAACCCCACTAGACCTTCAGTCCTCTCTGAAACCTGCTCTGAGAGGAATGAAGGTGTAGAATTAGGTGTGTCACAGCCAAGTGCTTCTGGGAACTCTGCTAGCGGTACACCCACGTCCGATTATAGCAGGCAAATGTCCCTGCCCCAGCTGCTGGACCGGCGAAAGAAGTTCACTCCCAGCCATCCACATGCCCACGTTGTTGAATGCTAGCTTGGCTAAATTGCTAGCACTTCAACTGCTGCCTTTTCAGTTGGTAGACTCGACCCCCTTCCGTGAGTTTGTACAATGTGCGGTTTCTCAGTGGCAGGTCCCCAAACGCCACTTTTTCTCACGGAAGGCGATTCCGGCTCTCTACCGGCATGTGGAAGGCAATGTCCTTGCCTCGCTGGACAGGGCGGTCAGCGGTAAGGTGCATATTACCGCTGACTCATGGTCCAGCAGGCATGGACAGGGACGTTACCTGTCTTTCACGGCCCATTGGATCACTCTTCTGGCAGCTGGGAAGGATGCAGGACAAGGTGCAGTAGTGTTGGAGGTTGTTCCGCCACCACGCCTCCAAAATGCTACTATTGGTTGTGACACACCTCTCTCCTCCACCCCCTCCTCTTCTTCTTCCTCCATGGCCTCTTCCAGTGCTCTGTCCTCAGAACCAGCGGTGCTTCGTAGGCATTCCAGGGGCTACGCAAGTACGCAGGCAAAACGATGCCATGCCGTGCTTGCGCTGGTTTGTTTGGGGGACAGGAGCCAAACTGGGGCGGATGTTTTGTCAGCTCTGCAGGGGCAAGCCGAGAGGTGGTTGACGCCACGCCAGCTCAAGCCAGGAATGGTGGTTTGTGACAATGGCACCAACCTCCTCTCCGCCCTCCGAGAGGGACAACTGACCCATGTGCCCTGTGTAGCTCACGTCCTTAACCTGGTGGTGCAGCGGTTCTTGGGCAGGTACCCCGGCTTACAGGATGTCCTGAAGCAGGCCAGGAAAGTCTGTGTGCATTTCCACCAATCATTTAATGCCTGTGCTCGGCTGGCTGAGCTCCAAAAGGAAATTGAACCTGCCCAAGAACCGCCTTATATGTGACATGCCCACCAGATGGAACTCAACATTGGCCATGCTGCAGCGGCTGCACACGCAGCAGAGGGCCATCAATGAGTACCTGTGCGACTACAGCACCAGGACAGGGTCAGGGGAGCTTGGTTTTTTCTCACCACGCCAGTGGGGCATGATCAGGAATGCATGCACTGTCCTGTCACCGTTTGAGGAGGCCACAAGGATGGTGAGCAGTGACAGTGCATGCATCAGTGACACTGTACCTCTTGTCCACCTCTTGGAGCATACGCTGCGTGGAATAATGGACAGGGCACTTGAGGCAGAACAGAGGCAGGAAGAGGAGGACTTCCTTGCCTCTCAAGGCCCCCTTTATCCAGACAGTGTTCCTGCTGTGCCACCCATCACACAGGAAGAGGATGAGGAGGAGGAAGAGGAGGAGGAGGATGATTGTGTCAGCATGGAGGTGGAGGCTGGCACTCAGCATCAGCACCAGCAGCAGCAGTCTTGTAGGGATGATTTACAGTCCCAAGAAACACGTGGACTTGTACGTGGCTGGGAGGAGGTAGCTGCGGATCATGTTGTCCTTAGTGACCCAGAGGACTCTGGACCGAATGCCTCAGCTAATCTACGCTGCATGGCCTCCCTGATCCTGCAAAGCCTGCGGAAGGATCCTCGTATTCTTCGGATCAAGGAGAGGGACCATTACTGGCTGGCCACTCTCCTTGATCCACGGTACAAGGGTAAGGTTGCCGACCTTATCTTGCCATCGCAGAGGGAGCAGAGGATGAGACATCTCCGGGAGGCCTTGCAGAAAGGTCTGTGCAACGCGTTTGCAGAGACTGGGAGGTTACAAACTCCTGGTCCTGGACAACGTGTTGCTGAGGCATCGGTCAGAAGGAGCGGTGGAGAAGGTGGCCGTCTGACTGATGCTTTCAGACAATTTTTTAGTCCGCAGCCCCAAGGTATGATCGGTTCCAGCACCCATCGCCAGCGTCTGATTTACATGGTGCAGGAATACCTAGGGGCAAGGTCAGACTTGGACACCTTTCCCACCGAAAATCCTCTGGCTTACTGGGTCTTGAGGATGGATCACTGGCCAGAGCTTGCACAGTATGCAATTGAGCTACTGGCCTGTCCTGCATCCAGCGTTCTTTCGGAACGCACCTTCAGTGCTGCTGGTGGCTTTGTTACCGATCACAGGGTGCGCCTGTCCACCGAATCAGTTGATCGACTGACCTTCATCAAGATGAATCAGTCTTGGATCAGAATAATTTTTTTTTAAATATCACATCCCTTCAAGACTGCCTATGCTGATGCTGAGTGACTGTCCTGTTATGTTGATTATCTATCCTCTTCCTCCTCCGCTGATATGTTGGAAGAACATTTCTGGTTCTGGTTGATGCCATCAGCCCAATTTTTCTGCCCCTGTTTAACAGGGGCGTTTAAGTACAATTTTTGATGCAATGCTTTGCAGCAGGGCTAATTCCTGCAATCAAACTAGAGTATATGGCAGAGGTTGCAGTGTGGTGGCACCAGCACCAGTGACTAAGGCCCAATTTTTCTGCCCCTGTTTAACAGGGGCGTTTAATTACAATTTTTGATGCAATGCTTTGCAGCAGGGCTAATTCCTGCAATAAAACTAGAGTATATGGCAGAGGTTGCAGTGTGGTGGCACCAGCACCAGTGCCTAAGGCCCAATTTTTCTGCCCCTGTTTAACAGGGGCGTTTAAGTACAATTTTTGATGCAATGCTTTGCAGCAGGGCTAATTCCTGCAATAAAACTAGAGTATATGGGAGAGGTTGCAGTGTCGTGGCCAAATTTTTCTGCCCCTGTTTAACAGGGACATGTAATTACAATTCTTGATATAATATTTCACAGGAGGGCCCCTTCCTGTGCCCACCCAGAGTAACGGTGAGGACTTATAGTGTTGTGGCACCAGCACCACAACCACCAAAGGTCAATTTTTCTACCACTGTTCAACAATGGCATGTAATTACAATTCTTGATATAATCGTTCACAGCAGGACGCTCCAGCGCCCACCAAGAGTCACTTTGAGGGCTTACAATGTTGTGGCAAAACCAACACCTTGTTCCGCCATTTCTGCAGAGCATATAGGGCAGGCCCCTACTTTCAAACATCCAATTTACAAACATCTCCTACTTGCAAACGGAAGGAAACAACAGCAAGTGAGATGAAAAAAGATGGACGACAAAACAAATTATACAGGGGTGATAACCCTTCCCTATGTTTTCCAAAAAGCTTAAAAAAAGTTTTTTTGACTGGAGCTACACTTTAAAAATGTACCAGTTGAAAATTACAAACAGATTCAACTTAACACAACAAACCTACACAGTCCCTGTCTTGTTTGCACCGCCTGTATACTGCTGTTCTGAGTATATAGGGCCTGGGGGCCACACGCATTTCCTTTTTTTAATATGGGTACGGGGTTCCCCTTAATATGCGTACAAGACCTAAAGGGGCTGGTAATGGGCAGGGAGGGCTACCCATGCCATTTTTCTCAATGATTTTCAACCATATTGCAGGAACCAGATATAACATTAAAACCGCGAGCAGTTTTAAATGGTGTTATTTCCGTTTAATGTCATTTTGACTGTTCTAAACACGGGAAACACGTGGCACTTCACAGGCATACTACAGACACCCCCCAGGCACCATATTTTAAGGAATATTTCACTTTTTTTTTCACTTTAATCGTCATTAAAATCAGTGCTCCCGCCAAAACGGCCATTTTGAAAAACATTTTAGGCATTGACCCATGTCCCCTGGGGCAGGAGCCAGGTCCCCAAACCCTTTTTAGGACAGTATCTTGCATATTAGCCGTTAAAATTAGCACTTTTCATTTCGAGCGTTCGAGTCCCATAGACTTCAATGGGGTTCTAAAATTAGTTCGAATTTGGGGTCCGTTCGAAAGTTTTGGTGCGAACCGAACCGGGGGGTGTTCGGCTCATCCCTAGTGGCTAGCAGGACTTTGATTGGATTTAGCAGTGACCAAAGATAGTCCTCCTCCTCCTAGAAACAGGGACCCCACCCCCAGCAGAACTACACCCAATCTCTTCCCCATCACAAAAACTGACAAACCAAACAATATTTCCCATCTTTTACAATGGACGGGGGCACAGTGCCTCCCCCTTAGTCTCTGTGTCCCCCTCCGTTGTTTCTCTGTGTCCCCCTCCGTTCTTCCTCCGTGTCCCCCTCCGTTCTTCCTCTGTGTCCCCCTCCGTTGTTTCTCTGTGTCCCCCTCCGTTGTTTCTCTGTGTCCCCCTCCGTTGTTTCTCTGTGTCCCCCTCCGTTGTTTCTCTGTGTCCCCCTCCGTTGTTTCTCAGTGTCCCCCTCCGTTGTTTCTCAGTGTCCCCCTCCGTTGTTTCTCAGTGTCCCCCTCCGTTGTTTCTCAGTGTCCCCCTCCGTTGTTTCTCAGTGTCCCCCTCCGTTCTGCTGCTGTCCCCCACCGTTCTTCCTCCGTCTCCCCCCCCGATCTTCCTCCATGTCCCCCTCTGTTTTTCCTCCGTGTCCCCCTCTGTTCTGCTGCTGTTCCCCTCCATTCTTCTTCTGTGTCCCCCTCTGTTCTGCTGCTGTTCCCCTCCATTCTTCCTCCGTGTCCCCCTCCGTTCTTCCTCCGTGTCCCCCTCTGTTCTGCTGCTGTTCCCCTCCATTCTTCCTTCCTGTCCCCCTCCGTTCTGCCTACGTGTCCCCCTATGTTCTGCTGCTGTTCCCCTCTGTTCTGCTGCTGTCCCCCTCCGTTCTTCCTCCGTGTCCCCCTCTGTTCTTTCTCCATGTCCCCCTCTGTTCTTCCTCTGTGTCCCCCTCTATTCTTCCTCTGTGTCCCCCTCTATTCTTCCTCTGTGTCCCCCTCTGTTCTTCCTCTGTGTCCCCCTCTATTCTTCCTCTGTGTCCCCCTCTATTCTTCCTCTGTGTCCCCCTCTATTCTTCCTCCGTGTCCCCCTCTATTCTTCCTCCGTGTCCCCCTCTATTCTTCCTCCGTGTCCCCCTCTGTTCTGCTGCTGTTCCCCTCTGTTCTGCTGCTGTCCCCCTCCATTCTTCCTCCGTGTCCCCCTCTGTACTTCCTCCATGTCCCCCTCTGTTCTGCTGCTGTTCCCCTCTGTTCTGCTGCTGTCCCCCTCTGTTCTTCCTCCGTGTCCCCCTATGTTCTGCTGGTGTCCCCCTCCGTTCTTCCTTGTCCCCCTCTGTTCTTCTGTGCCCCCATACTTTATTTTTTCCTTATTTATAAACTCTTACAGAAAACATCTAACATAAATAAAATGTATTTTTAATCCCCACCAGACAGAGCCAGACTTACTGCTGGTAAGGATGCAGCCTGTGCCCAGTCAGTGCCAGTCCTGGGGCCGCCGCCGACTACTCCCGCAGCCGTTGCAGTGCATTGCCAGCAGCGCCGAGGTCCGTGAGTTTGCCTCCCGCCAGACATTGACAAACTTCCAGGTTAGTGATACACTTTGTTACAGTGAGCATACTCCCCCTCCATTATGCTGCTGTCCCCCACTATCTCTCCGTTCTGCTGCTGTCCTCCTCCAGTTTTCCTCTGTGTCCCCCTCCATTCTTCTGCTGTCCCCCTCCAGTTTTCCTCCGTGGCCCCCTCCGTTCTGCTGCTGTCTCCCTCCAGTTTTCCTCCCTGTCCCCCTCTGTTCTGCTACTGCCTCCCCTCCAGTGTTCCTCCATGTCCCCCTCCGTTCTGCTGCTGTCCCCCTCCGTTCGGCTGCCCCCTCCATTCTTCCTCCACTTTCAGTGTCACTTACAACTCCTCCTCTGTTCCTCTTTCTGTTGGGGTACCCCAAGGCTCCGTCCTTGGGCCTCTCCTATTCTCTCTTTATACCTCTTCCCTGTGTCAGTTGATAACCTCATATGGCTTCCAATACCACCTATATGCCGATGACACACAGATCTCTCTCCCCTCTTCAACTAACCTCCTCGATCTCCTCATGGATCTTAAACTTACTGAATGACATATTTGTATGGATGTCACAGTCACACCACTTCCTCAAACTCAGTCTTACTAAAACGGAGCTAGTTACATTTCCTCTTTCCCAGTCCCCCCCCCCCCCCCCCCATGATTTTATCAACAGCACAACCATTAGTCCCTCCACACATGCCAGGGTGCTGGGTGTCATCCTTGACTCTGACCTCTCCTTCAGCCCCCACATCAGTGTTGCCAACCGTCAGTATTTAGTGGCAGCCAATAAAAAACAGACAATTTTCTCCTGCAAGTAAATGTAAAAAAAATGCCAGAAAAAGTAAAAGGTTGCCAGTAAAAAATATGGCTGTGACGCTTGGCTTGGTCCAGAGCCGGTTGAGACCATCTGAGTGCCTTCTACAGTGTGATCGGGCAGCTCAGGCGGTGCAATGGAGCCAAGCAGAGCAGCCAAAGCCTTGTGATGCAGTGAACTTGCCAGAGTAAGTGATGTACAAAGTACACAGTTGTCACTAAGTGACTTAGTTAAAGCAGGTGTACATTGCATACCTGTCTAAACTGGTTACCACTGTTTGCTTTTTTTCCCCCAAAAAATTGGCAAAAAAGGTATCAAAAACCATCTTTTTTGGGCGGGTGCGGGGGGGGGGGGGGTTGTCCCTGAATGGCAGTTTGGAAATGTGGTCACCCTATTGCCTACCCCTGCTATACAGTATATTTATTTTCCTTTTATATTAATGACCTTCCTTTTTCTGAAAAAGTGTCCCATATATACATATTTTTATGAAGGAATGTCCCTTTATATAGATGTTTGTTTTTTTAACTATGTCTTGCCTCATGGTTCTCCAAGCGTTGCTGGCCTGTGAGGTTTTGCTGTACCATGTAGCCTGGTATAGTATTGTTGTATATCTATTTTGTGCTTGATTGTCCTTTTTTATATTCATTGCATGTGAGATGTAGCCCTACATCCTACTAACCTTTGTACACTGCCCTACCTACTACTGACCTCTGTACACTGCCCTACCTACTACTGACCTCTGTACACTGCTCTACCTACTACTGACCCCTGTACACTGCCCTACCTACTATTGACCCCTGTACACGTCGAAATTCAGCTGGTTCAGCAGGGACCTTTTATTTTTCAATCGATGTATGGGCAGGATGGTTGTAAATAAATTGATTTACTGATCAACTTCTGTACAACTCTGTTGGAAAATTTCCCCTCAATCAGTGCCACCGGCTTTTGCCAATAGCACTGATCAATGTATTGTGAAGCGGGGAAGTCTCTCTGTATATAGCTGGTTGCTAAGGAGGGGGCCGCCGCATCCTTAACAACCGATGAGTCATCAGCTGTGAGCAGGCTTTCCTACTGAAAGTAAAAAAAAAGAATTGCTGGCTAAAACAAATTGTGAAAAAAAGAAAATAGTGTTGCCCCCCCCCCCCCCCCGGGCCATGCCAGGCCCTTGGGTCTAGTATGGATTCAGAGGGGACCCCCCCATGCCAAAATTAAAATACATACCAGACCCTTATCCGAGCATGCAGCCTGGCAGGTCAGGACAAGGAGGGGATGAGCGAGCTCCCCCTCCTGAACCATACCAGGCCGCATGCCTTCAACATGGGGGGTTGCTTTGGGGCGGGAGGCTCTGTCCCCCCCACCTCAAAGCACCTTGCCCGCATGTTGATGGGGACAAGGGCCTCTTCTTGACAAGCCCCCGCCTGCAGACACCGACAACCACCAGCCAAGGGTTATCGGAATCTGGAAGCACCCTTTAACAAGGGGGCCCCAGATCCTGGCCCCCCATGTTTATGAGTATGGGGTATTCTCCTGCATCTTCCTCCTCCAGGCTTCTCCTTCTGACTTCCGCTTTTCTTCTTTCTTCTGTCTTCTTTGTCTGGTGTTCTTCTTCCTCTGTCACCGACGACCTTCCTCCGATGCTGCGTCCTGCTCCCGCCGCCGACCCTCCTCTGATGCTGCATCCCGCTGATCTGTCCATGCTGATGTCAATCATTTCTTAAATATTGATGGGGGCATGGCCATCAGATTACGTCATCAGGAGGCCCCATCCCCTTGTGATGTCACTGCCCGGGACATGATGGGTCCGTGACGTATCAAGGAGTCTCCAGGTGACGTAATCCGATGGCCACTCCCCCATCATTATCTAAGAAATGCTTGACATTGGTGCAGACAGATCAGCGGGATGGAGCATTAAGGGAGGGTCAACGGCGGCAGAGGAAGAACACCGGAGCAAAGAAGACAGAAGAAGAGCATTAGAAAAAGCAGTGGGAGAAGGAGAAGCCCAGGGGGAGGAAGATGTGGGGTAGAAGAAGATATTTTTTATGAAACACTTGTCAAAAACTGTACCACCCTGCTCATCTGCCCCACCAATGTACCCCTTTTCTCATCTGTCCCACCACTGTAACCCCCTGCACACCTGCCCCACCACTGTACTACCCTGTTCATCTGTCCCACATCTGTAACCCCCTGTACATTTGTCCCACCACTGTAACCCCCTGCACATCTGTCCCACATCTGTAACCCCCTGTACATTTGCCCCACCTCTGTACCCCCCATACATCTGCCCCACCTCTGCACCCCCTGCTCATCTGCCCCATCAAGGCCCCCCCTGCTTTTTTGTCCCACCGCTGAACCCCTTTCTCATCCCTCCCACCACTGTACTTCCTGCACATCTGCCCCGCTACTGTACCCCTTTTCTCATCTGCTCCACCGCTGTACCTCCCTGCATATCTGCTCCAACGCCGTATCTCCATGCTCTTCTGACACCCTACTAAATCACCTTCTCATCTGTCCTAACACTGACAGATGAGATGCAGGGGTTCAGTAATAAGTGATGCAAAGGTCAACAGTAACGCCACAAACTCACCTGATTGTGGTTTTCTCAATCAGTGGAATCCCTTCTTTCTGAGATTGATAGTGAGAAACAAGCAAGTTATCTTCCTCCACATGGTGGACAGGGCTAGCAGGACTGTAATTGGCTTTAGCAGTGACCAATGATAGTCCTTCTCCTCCTGGAAACAGGGACCCCCGCCCCCAGCAGAACTACACCCAGTCTCTTCCCCATCACAAAAACTGACAAACCAAACAATATTTCCCATCTTTTACAATGTGCGGGGGCACAGTGCCTCCCCCTCAGTGCAGGGGTGGCGTGGGGAATTCTCAACTTGGAATGCATTAGTGTCTCACTGACACTTCCCTGTGCTGCTCTGCTGATGGGGAGGCAGTCGAGTGCTGGCAAAAGAGGCTTTGCATGCTGAGGGTTGCCGACCCCTGCTATACAGTATATTTATGTTCCTTTTATATTAATGACATTATATTTTCTGAAAAAGTGTCCCTAATGCTGCGTACACACGGGCGGACTGTATGGCCTACTTAGTCCTTCGAAACACATTTCAGCGGACAGTCCGCTCGTGTGTGGGCTTCAGCGGACTTTTTCAGTGTGCAGTCCGGCGTACTAAGAATTTCGGATTTTTCGAAATTCTGTCCGTCGTACTCGCATTTCGGCGGACAATCCGGCCGTGTGTATGCCAGTCCGCCGTACTTTTGAAATGAGCGGACTTTTCCCGCCCGGAGAAAAGTCTGCTCATTTCGAGCGGCTATCCAGGTAGGCGGGGCCCGCGGGGGAGACGTCGCTGGCCCCGCCGCCTGGTATGGACTTAAAGGGGAACCCCAACGCCGAAAAAAATCGGCGTGGGGGTCCCCCCCAAGTTCACAACTGACCCTTGTCCGAGCACGCTACCCGGCCGGCCAGGAAAGGGGGGCGAGCGAGCTTCCCCCCTCCTGAGCCGTAACAGACCGCGTGCCCTCAACATGGGGGGTGCCTTGGGGAAGGGGGGGCCGCGCGGCCCCCCCACCCCAAAGCACCTTGTCCCCATGTTGATGAGGACAAGGGCCTCTTCCCGACAACCCTGGCCATTGGTTGTCGGGGTCTGCGGGCGGGGGGCTTATCGGAATCCGGGAGCCCCCTTTAATAAGGGGGCCCCCGGATACCGGCCCCCCACCCTATGTGAATGAGTATGGGGTACAATGTACCCCTACCCATTCACCTGTAAAATAAAAGTACAAAAAAAACCACAACACACGAGATAAAATACTTTATTGCACAGCTCCGGGGGTCTTCCGTCTTCGGGGGTCTTCTCGCCGGACTCCTCCGCTATCTTCTTGTAGCTCTTTTGCTAGCGGAGGAGTACGGCTTTCTTCCTCGCCGCCGGCCTCTTTTCCCGACTTCGGGGGTCTTGTCCCCCTCTTCGGTTCTTCTGCCGGGCCACCGCGCCTTCTTCAAGCTCTTTTACAGGGTTGGTCACATGGGTTGATGTCACATGAGGACTATAACATCGTAAGGGGGCGGGGTCACCATGTGACACCAACCCATGTGACATAAAGCCATGTGACACCGCCCCTTGTCCCTATATAAGTGGCCGCGCAGCACGGCCCTGGCATTGTGGCTGGAGAGACCGTCGAGTCAACATCTCCTGGAGAAAAGGGAGAAGAAGAAGAAGAAGAAGAAGAAGAACGGAAGGCGGCGGCAGCGGCGACAGAAGACTGGGCCACCGCCTGTAAAAGAGCTAGAAGAAGGCGCGGTGGCCCGGCAGAAGAACCGAAGAGGGGGACAAGACCCCCGAAGTCGGGAGAAGAGGCCGGCGGCGCGGAAGAAAGCCGGACTCCTCCGCTAGCAAAAGAGCTACAAGGGGGCTCCCGGATTCCGATAAGCCCCCCGCCCGCAGACCCCGACAACCAACAGCCAGGGTTGTCGGGAAGAGGCCCTTGTCCTCATCAACATGGGGACAAGGTGCTTTGGGGTGGGGGGACCGCGCGGCCCCCCCTTTCCCAAGGCACCCCCCATGTTGAGGGCACGCGGCCTGGTACGGCTCAGGAGGGGGGGGCGCTCGCTCGCCCCCCTTTCCTGGCCGGCCGGGTAGCGTGCTCGGACAAGGGTCTGTTGTGGACTTGGGGGGACCCCCACGCCGATTTTTTTCGGCATTGGGGTTCCCCTTTAAGTCCATACCAGGCGGCGGGGCAAGCAAAGTCTCCTTTGCGGGCCCCGCCTACCTGGAGACGCGCTCGAAATGAGCGGACTTTCCTCCGCGTGTGTGGGCGAGTCCGTTCATTTCAAAAGTAGGGCGGATAGTACGGCGGACTTAGTACGCTGTATTAGTCCGCTCAAAAAGTGCCGTGTGTGGGCAAGTAGCCCGTTTGGAAATTCCGACGGACAGTCTGGCGGGAAAGTACGCCAGACTAAGTACGTCATACAGTCTGCTCGTGTGTACGCGGCATTATATACATATTTTTATGAATGAATGTCCCTTATATAGATGTTTTTTTTACTATACCTTGCCTTGTAGTTCTCCAAGTGTTGCTGGCCTATTATGATATGTGAGGTTTTGCTGTGCCATGTAGCCTAGTATAGTATTGTTGTATATCTGTTTTGTCCTTTTTTATATTCATTTCAACTGAGATGTAGCCCTACATCCTACTAACCTCTGTACACTGTCCTACACATTACTTTCCTCTGTACACTGCCCTACCTACTACTGCTACTGACCTCTGTACACTGCCCTACATACTACTGACCTCTGTACACTGCCCTACATTCTACTGACCTCTGTACACTGTCATATATATGTGAAGTTTTGCTGTGGAATGTAGCCTGGTATAGTATTGTTGTATATATATTTTTTGCTTGATTGTCCTTTTTTTAAATTTCAAGTGAGATGTAAAGCCCTAGAGTGTCACCGCACCCTGTAGCTCACTAGAATTCTACTATAAAATCAGTGGGGGTTATTATTATTATTCAGGATTTTTATAGCGCCAACAATTTACGCAGAGCTTTACAATATGAAAGGAGACAATACAGTTACAATACAATAAAATACAAGAGGATTAAGAGGGCCCTGCTCAGAAGAGCTTACAATCTAATGGGGGTGGGGCAGGTGGTACAAAAGATTAAGCTGTGAGGAATGAGCTGATGGAAGTGGTAGGAGATTAGTTGGAGACATGATAGGCTTCCCTGAAGAGATGAGTTTTCAGGGATCACCTGAAGGTAGCAAGAGTAAGGGATAGCCAGACCAGTGGAGGTAGCAAGTTCCAGAGGATGGGAGAGGCTCTGGAGAAATCCTGGAGGCGAGCATGGGAGGAGGAGACAAGAGAGCTTGAGAGTAGGAGGTATTGAGAAGAGCGGAGGGGATGATTTGGGTGATATTTGCAGACAAGATTGGTGATGTAGCTTGGGACAGAGTTGTGAATGGCTTTGTATGTTGTGGTTAGTAATTTGGGAGCCAGTGTAGGGATTGGAGGAGAGGGATGGCAGAAACTGAGCGGTTGGTAAGGTGGATAAGTCTGGCAGCAGTATTCATGATAGACTGAAGAGGAGATAGCCTATGGAGAGGCAGGCCAATGAGAAGGGAGTTGCAATAGTCAAGGCGAGAGATAACGAGGGAGTGAATGAGGAGCTTGGTGGTTTCATTTGTTAAAAAGGGGCACATTTTAGAGATGTTACAGAGGTGAATTCTACAAACTTTTGACAAAGATTGGACTTGGGGCTGAAATGACAAGTCAGAGTCTAGGATTACACCTAGTACCCTGGCGTGAAGGGAGGTGTTACGTATGTGGGATGTGAGCCTGACGTGAAGAGGAAGGCCTCTCGTACAACTCCGGGTCACGGACCACTGGTAGTGATACAGCAGCCACAGGAGCACGGTGGGGTATGAGTGCCTGTAAACAGTTCAATAGTCCCTGTAGTAGCGGTGATCAGCAGGCAGATAGTGGATGAGCTCACACGATGCTTGACTGGTGGCAGACTGGGATGAACCACAGAGCAGTACCAGATACAGGCTTGCAGGGCTGGGAGCTGAAGCAGGCTGGATGAGCGAGATGCAGGGTCAGACAGGCCGGGTCGGTAATAATCAGGCAGATCAGGCATAGACGGTAGGCAGAAGAGAGGTCAGGTCACAAGCCGAGTAGTACCGGAAGATCAGCAGACAGAAACAGCAGGCAGGATTAGAGTCAAAGAGTAGCCGGGATCAGAACAGGCAGCAGGCAATCACAGGTAATGACAAGCTGGATCAGATTCAGAGGTCGCACAGGAAACAGGATACAACACAGAAGCTGCAGACCAAACAGCAATGAACCTCTGTAGGAGCCCTGTTTAAATAGCCCGCCTGACTTCAGTATTAGTGACAGGTGTGTGTCTTAAAGTGCTAGTATCCATGCGTGCACGCTGGGATGTTACATGGAAAGCCTGTCTTCCCTGACAGGGGGGCCTGATGGTTGCATTGTTGATTTTGATGGAAAAGACATGTAGAGGGGCATGTGCAGGGGGGAATATTAATAGCTCAGTTTTAGAGAGATTTAGTTTAAGGAAGTGGTGTGACATCCATGCTGATATGTCAGTTAGCAAGTTATGTGAGAGGAGACTGAAGGAGTGAGGTGAGGAGTAGACAGATAGATTTGGGTGTCATCGGCGTATAAGTGGTATTGGAAGCCGTGGGCGGTTATCAAGTGACCAAGGGAGGAGATGTAGATAGAGAAGAGAAGGTGTGAGGGCTTACCTAGGTTGGAGTCCATGGTGCAGAGATGTACGCTCACCCTTGCAAATACACACAGCCCACGGTAACAAAGAGATAAGCTGCCTGGGCTGTGAATCTGTGCACGGGGGCTTGAAAGGAATAGCCAAGGGATAGTCGAAGTAAAGCCATAGTCAGGGATTCCAGAAGTCAGAATAAACGATAAGCAGAGCCAGGGTCAGAAGCCAGCGTCAGTCTTGGAACGCTGTAACTGGAGCCTTAGGCAAAACAGGAGACAATGAACTGACAAAGCCCTCAGAGTGAGGCAGTGTTTTATACCCAGCTGATTAGGTAGCCTGCCTCAGCTGATCCATGAGTGACAGGTACTAAACAACAAGATCCAGAGTATGGTCCGAGTATTTTATGCAGAACTGTGGAAAGCTGGAAAGCAGGCTGAAAGGAACTGAGGTGTGGCTCAGAGGTAAGGTAACAGGAGCACTAAACAAACAGTCATTAGTTCAATACCACCCAGAGCCACCTGGGGCGTGACCATGCCTGGCAGTCTAAAAGACATGGTAGGGACCGTGACAGAAGGGGTCCAAGAACAGAGCCCTGGGGGACCCCCACAGAAAGAAGCAATGGAGAGGAGGAGACAGAGTTTTAGGTGACACTGAAGGAGCGCTGTGACAGATAGGCAGAGAACCAGGATAGAGCAGAATCTTAGAGGCCAAGGGAATATAGTTTATTGAGGAGTGGGTGGTCAACAGTATCAAAGGCAGCAGAGAGGTCAAGGGGTAGATCTGAAATGAGGGTGAACTGCTGATTTTATCATCCAATTATGTGCAAGCTAAAATGCTGTTTTTTATTTTCCTTGCATGTCCCCCTCGGATTTACAGTGACTGCACTTCCAAGTGCACTTGCAGTGCAAAGTGGATTTGCCATTTGTAAATAACCCCCATTGTGTTATTCACAATGGGTAGGCTTGACAAAGGGGGCGTTAGCTTGAAATGTGTTGTTGCGTCTTCCGGAATGCACAACCATCCGCCGTGAGTCTACCCAAGCTCCCCAAGTGAGTCTAGTGCACACACTCCTGTACTGTTAAAAATTCTGCATTATCTACACCGTGCCTCTGTGGATGCTACGGTAGTATGCTACTTAGGCTTGAGACAGACTACTTTCATGTGAGAGGGATTCTTATCAAAGCTGCTGCAGGTATATCTTTAAATCATACTTTCACTGGCCAGTGGCCACACCCACTTTTTGCCATGGTATGCAACGAGCACCAAATTCCACCCTTTTAAAAATTGTCTTAGATCTGTTTAGCTATACCATGCTGGGTGGGAGGAGTGGCCAACATATGTAGTAGCTAGAATTCTATGCTATAAACATTCTTTCAGTTAGAGGCATGGAAAATTCTAAACAGCAAATAATGTTAAATAGAAAGTTGATTTTTTTTTCCTTTAATACGCTGGCTATGATATGCATCCATTTCAGGTAGTAACAGTTCTGTCAGGCGATACTGTCAAATTTGGTTATACATAAGTAGGTGAAAAGGCAGAGAACATGTCATTTTCATTATGCAAAGTATACCAAAACAGCATGCTGTCATGGCAGTTCCAAACTTAGCACATCTCAAAGACAAGCCTGAGATATAAATGAAATACTTCATGTACTGATTACGATGAGAAATAGTATCTCAAAAACTCAAAAAATAATTTTAAACCTACTGGAATGCTTCATAAAATAATGATATTTACGGTTATATCTAGAGGAGGTTAATATGAAAATTATGATTCACACTGTAGAAGTCTTATGTATTTTAGGTGAATACATGTCTGTATTACAATCATTGTGTATGTTAGATATGTGCATTAATTTTCGTCCGAATTTCGGTATTTTTGTTATCGTTTTAACAAAAGATAACGAACGTGCAGAATCCGAAAACCAAAAGATCCGTCATAAACAAATGCTTTATTTTTGTTTTCGTTGCAACAACAGTTCGATATAGATAGGAGATTTGACATGACGCTGACAATAGCGATCTGTGTTCTAATGTGCCTAACCTTAGCTCTATTAGAGCTACATAGATTATTATTATAGATTATTCTACATAGAGAGAAAAGATTCGACATAGAGAGACAATAGCAAAAAAGGTTGAATGTGCCTAACCTAACTCTATTAGTCCACGATTGTTCGACATAGAGAGAAAAGATTCAACATGAAGATTCGACGAAGCCAATTCTGGCCAATACAAGTGGTTTGTAGGGCAGTATACAGAGGTCAGTAGTAGGTAGGGCAGTGTACAGGGGTCAGAAGAATGTAGGGCAGTGTACAGGGGTCAGAAGTATGTAGGGCAGTGTACAGGGGTCAGCAGTAGGTAGGACAGTGTATGTAGGGCAGTGTACAGAGGTCAGCAGTAGATAGGGCAGTGTGCAAAGGTCAGTAGTATGTAGGGCAGTGTACAGAGGTCATAGGTATGTATTGCAGTGTACAGAGCTAATAATTATGTATTGCAGTGTACAGAGGTCAGAAGTATGTATTGCAGTGTACAGAGGTTAGTAGTAGGTAGGGCAGTGTACACAGTTCAGTAGTAGGTAGGGCAGTGTATAGAGGTCAGTAGTAGGTAGGGCAGCGCACAGAGGTCAGTAGTAGGTAGGAAAGTGTACAGAGGTCAGTAGCATGTAGGGCAGTGTACAGAGGTCATAGGTATGTATTGCAGTGTACAGAGCTCATAATTATGTATTGCAGTGTACAGAGGTCAGAAGTGTGTATTGCAGTGTACAGAGGTTAGTAGTAGGTAGGGCAGTGTACAAAGTTCAGTAGTAGGTAGGGCAGTGTATAGAGGTCAGTAGTAGGTAGGGCAGTGTATAGAGGTCAGTAGTAGGTAGGGCAGTGCACAAGGGTCAGCAGTAGGTAGGAAAGTGTACAGAGGTCAGTAGCATGTAAGGCAGTGTACAGAGGTCAGTAGGATGTAAAGCAGTGTACAGAGGTCAGTGGGATGTAGGGCAGTGTAAAGAGATCTGTAGTAGGTAGAGCAGTGTACAGAGGTCAGTAGGATGTAGGGTAGTGTACAGAGGTCAGTAGTAAGTAAGTAAAACAGTGTATAATTATTACTATTTTTATACAGGATTTATATAGCGCCAACAGTTTGCGCAGCGCTTTACAACATGGGGCAAACAGTACAGTTACAATACAATTCAATACAGGAGGGATCAGATGGCCCTGCTCATTATAGTTTACAATCTAGAAGGGAGGGTCAAGTGGAACAAAAGGTTATAGCTGTGGGGAAATGATCAGATGGAGAAAATTAAAACACAGTTGTTAGGTGTGGGTAGCATAGGCTTCTCTGAAGAGGAGGGTTTTCGGGGATCGTCTAAAAGCTAATAGAGTAGGAGATAATCAAAAAGATTGGGCTAAGGAGTTCCATAGGATTGGAGAGGCTCTGGAGAAGCATGGGAGGAGGTGATGAGGAAACTAGAGAGCAGGGGGTCTTGAGAAGAATGAAGAGATTAGGTTGGCATTTTGAGACTGGGTCAGTGATGTAGCTGGGGGCAGAGTTGTGGATGGCTTTGTAAGTAGTTGTTAGTATTTTGAATTTAATTCATTGGGTGAGCGGAAGCCAGTGGAGAGATTGACAGAGTAGTTGCAGACACAGAGCGATTGGTAAGGTGGATGAGTCTGGCAGAAGCATTCATGATGGACTGAAGGGGGGATAGGCTATACAGAGGTAAGCCAATGAGGAGGGAGTTGCAGTAGTCAAGGCTAGAGATGATCAGGGAGTGAATTAAGAGCTTTGTTGTGTCATTGGTTAGGGGCATATTTTGGAGATGTTGCGGTGGTTGAGGCGGCAAGATTTGGACAGTGATTGGATATAGGGCTTAAAGGAGAGCTCAGAGCCATCGATTTTCGACAGAGAGATTAGGGGAAGAGGCAAGTGGGGGAAGAAAAATGATAAGTTTGGTTTTAGATAAATTAAAGTGGAAGTAAACTCCCCTATCGTATTCAGCCAAGGAAGCTGCCATCTTTGCCTCTGTTTAATCTTCAACTGCTATGGTGCTGCACATGTGATTCGTTATGACACCGGCCATTGGATGGTTTGATAGTTTGGCTGAGAGCAAAGCCAATGTGCTGTTAGCATTCCTGGTATGCCTTTTTTTTAACTGTTTAAATCCATGGGTTTACTTCCACTTTAAGTTTGAGGAAGCATTGGGGGACCCCAACAGAGAAAGGAAGAGGAGAGGAGTAAGTAGACTTGTAAGTAACGTTAAAGGTGCGGTTGGATAAGTAGGAAAAGCACCAATGAAGAGTACAGTCATGGAGATCAAAGGCGTGAATTTTTTTTTTGAGGAGGGGGTGGTCAACAGTATCAAAGGCAGCAGAGAGGTCCAGGAGTAGGAGTACAGAGTAGTGTCCATTGGTTTTGTCTGTAGTAGATCATGTGTTTGTTTTAGGAGAGCAGTTTCTGTGGAGTGTTGAGGACAAAATCCAGACTGAAGGGGATCAAGAAGGCTATTATGAGCAAGGTGGTCACTCAGTTGTTTGTAGACCAGACCTTTAAAGAGTTTAGATAAAAAGGAAGGAGAGGAAGCAAGGAGATGGGGCAAAAATTGTTCAGATTGGATGGGTCCAGCAAGGGCTTTTATAGTATAGGGCTGACAAGTGCATGTTTTAGAGTGTTGGGGAAGATACCAGAAGAGGGGGAGAGATTGAAGATGTGGGTTAGAAAGTGTAGAATAGAGCCAGAGGGTGAACATAGCATTGGCGAGGGAACAGAATCCAGAGGGCAAGTAGTAAGATGGACGTTGGCAAGTAGTTTAGCAACCTTGTATATAGTGGTGGAGTTGAAAGAGGGAAGTGATGATTGTACCTGTAGGCATGAAGTGTAAAGCATGGAGGGTATCTAAACAGTAGAGATCTCCTTGCAAATTGTATCATTCTTCAGTTTGAAGTGATTGGCGATCTCCTGGGTAGTGAGTGAGATGGTGGGGGGCGAAGTAGAGAGTTGAAGGTACAGAAGAGTTGACATGGATGGGATTAAAGGTGCTAATGAGAGAGATAAAATAGGTCTGCTTGGCAGTGATGAGGCAGGAATTGTATTTTTGGAGGGCAGATTTATACTGGTTAAAATCTTTCTGAGACTTCATCTTATGCCACAGGTGCTCAAGAGCACAGCTGTGTTTTCTCAGACTTCTAGTGTCATCTGTTTGCCAAGATTGAAGGAGATGGGCCCTGATTCTGTGTGTAGTGAGGGGGGCAGTGTGTCCAATGGGGCTGGAAGTGAAGCGTTGTAGACAGAAGTGGCTAGATTGGTGCAGGGCAGGGGTGCGATTTTGTCATAGAGGTGGTCAGTAGAAGAGTAGATAAGAGAAGGTTTGAGATGGCGTAGGTTTCTATGGGTAACTGTTAGGCGGCTGGAGGGAGAGGAAGTGGAGAAGAGGGAAAGATAATATAAGGGTAAGGATAGTTGGAGAGGTTGCACGGAGTACATAGGTGGAAGAAAACAAGGACAAGGGTATAGACTTCAGAGTGAGTAGAAGCATGTATCCATTGCTTCAGGTCAAAGGAGGAGGTTAGACTAAGATGTTTGTAAGTAGCAGGAGTGTTAGTATTAGTAGGGATGTTGAAGTACCAGATGATAGTGGGGATTTCATAAGAGAAAATGTATGGTAGCCAGGCAGAGAAGTCATCAAGAAAGGTTGATACTGGTCCAGCAGGCCAGTAGATCACAGCTATCCTTAGAGAAACTGGGGAGAAAATATGAATGCAGTGAGAAGAGTGACAGAGAGGGAGGTGGGTGAAGTACCTGAAAGGTGCTATGTGGGGCTAAAAGGACTCCAACACCCCCTCCTTTTTCAAAGTATGTTCTTGTGTCCATGCACTTTGTGCATTCACTGAAGTGCAGAGTCAGAAGTGCTCCCACTTATATAAATAACCCCACTTTGAGAAAGAACCCCATCTGAAAATGTGCCACCCCCTGGCAAATGAGTACATGGATCAGTAGCATGTAGGGCAGTGTACAGAAGTCAGAAGTAGGTAGGGCAGTGTACAGGGGTCAGGCGTAGGTAGGGAAGTGTACAGAGGTCAGTAGCAGTAGTAGGTAGGGCAGTGTACAGAGGTTAGTATCAGTAGTGGGTAGGGCAGTGTGCAGAGGTCAGTAGGATGTAGGGCAGTGTACAGACAGAGGTCAGTAAGATGTAGTGCAGTGTACAGAGGTCAGTAGGCTGTAGGGTAGTGTACAGAGGTCAGTAGTAGGTAGACATACAAAGATGGATCTCTTAGCAAATCTTAAAAGTCCCTATCACAGTTTTAACCAATTTTTCTCAATCAGTGGGGTACCCCCACAACTGAGAACAGACCCAAATATAATTTACAGAACAAGAAGTTGTATATGGAGAACCAACTATCATGTGATAGAAAAGGACTTTTATTAGAAAAATTATCAAAAGTTGAAAAATATAAAAAAAGGCACACAGTGGCCCACCCTACCAGACACACTATAAAAAGGTTAAAACAGAAAATTGTCACATACAATAAGCACAGCAGAACCTCACATATAAATGCACATTAGCAGTAGTAATATCGAGTGTGCTTCCCAATGTGACTTAGCTCAAGAGGTCTGGGTATGGGGTCATTGGCTGCTATCGCACTACTTGTCCCTGATAGGGCTAGTTGTAGGCTGTATGCAGCACTGACACCTCCTATGCCTCTGGCATTCCCGTATATCACGGCTCATGGCTAAATTGTACACATGAAGAAAGAAGATTTTTGATCCGTCAGCTTCAGTCCGACAACAGACCTGTAATACCGATGACCGTCTTTCAAGTGGGGGCCCCCATGGACCCTCAGAATTGTATGGTAGAACAAAGGCCCTCGAAATTGAATAGTAGTATATGCAGTCACAGAGGTAATATCTGGGAATGGGGCCTTTTTTAGGCCCCCCTTTTCTTCATGGGATTGCCACGTCAGCATTTCTAGACATTAATATAAGGTTTTGAATGGGGCTAATTCTAATTGGTCAGTCTGGGTCATGTGATTAAGAAGGTTCTGGAAGGTTATTAGGTCAGGTAGGTATTAGTCAGATGACCTTTCAGAACCTTCCAGAAGGCATTTTAGGCCGATTTAAGGAGCTGCTTCCCAGGGTTTTCTGCCAGTCACCAGAGAAGAGATAGCGCAAGGAGCTCCAGGCAAAGGAGCTATAATACTGCCAGCTCTTGTGTTCCTCTCTGGTGGTATGAAGACACTGGTGAGGCAGCTTTTGAAATGAAAATGGTGGGAGGGGCAAGAATTGTCCCCACCCACCATGTATGGGATGCTGGCAGACCAATTGTCGTTGAACAGTTGAAATGCTTGCCTATGATTGGTGGTATCAGGCAGCAACGGTCCTGGCACGAGTTGCTGCCTATAAGGGTAGAGAAAAGTGCGTTACAAGTGGCAGTTACCGGGACAAGAAGAGAAGAAGACGTTCCCGCCCCCCTTCCCATGTCGCGGCCTGTATTATGAGGTTATTTGTCCTTTTCTTTGAAAAGGGACTGTTTATTCTGTGTGCTTAAATGGCTTGAGCTTTAATAGCTAAGCTATGTTAATGTTGTTAAAATATTAATTTGTGTTTTTTGACAATTTTATGCTGAATAAAATAGATATATATTGATTTATATTTAAACCTATAATAAAAAGGCCGCGGCCGTTTAACTCCACACATATTGGTTTATTGTTTATTTATTACTAATGTTTAATATATTAAAATTGGCTAAATATAAGTTCTGCCTAGCATACCATGAGCGAAGGTGGCAGGAGGAGGCAGGAGGAGAGGACTGGATATGGTAATGCCTTGCCTTACCAGCAAGTCAAGACGGGGATGGTCCAGAGGAGCTCGACGATGATTTGGAGCCATCATCGAGGAGAATCGACATGGAGGAAACACATCAGCGGTCATGCCAGGCTGAAGAAGAGGAGGAGTTTCCAGCGGAAGATGTTGTGGAGGTCGTTGGGCAGGAAGGTGTCATCTAGAAAGAAGAGGAGAGACAGCGAGCAAGCAAGAGGAGGCGTCAACAGAGGAGGAACTTCAGCCCGGCTCCACTTACCGCGAATGGAAGAAGCAGATCGAGAGCGTCATTGTCAGTGGGAAGATGGCGCACATGAGTGACATTGAGCGATGTGATAAGTGGGAATGAGCCAGCAGATGGCATCACCATGAGCCGGATCATCGTCTAGGCAACGAACGTAGCATGCCCGGGAATCGGCTACAGGAAATAAAACAAGAAGCAGTCAGCAATTACAGAGCTGGATTCCATCAACAGGCGGCATCAGAACAAGCTGGCGGTTCCATCCCTGTGTGGTGTGCTTCACCCTTGCCTCCTCCTGGGTTCATCAGCAATCTTGTGAATGATGATTTTAACACTGGGTCTCAACTCTCTGCCATATCCTCTTCTATAGAACAACTTATTTGTATGTTGCGTGAACAATCTAGGTTGACACCTAATATTGCTGAAGGGAACGATAGTAGCTCTGCAGGGGTCTGGTGTGTAGTTTTGTCAGCTCCAAAGGCTATTTCTCAGAATCCTGTTAGTTTACAGTCTTCTGAATCCATGCCAGTTAAGAATGTACAAGAGAAAGGTGCAAAAGAATGCATGCCATGTGTACTTTCTCCCCTTATTTTCCACCTCTGCTTCAAAAGAGAGAATTTGGAGTGGTGATTATGTAAATTTGAACACATTACTTCCTCCTGTTAGGGATTTTCCTAACAGACATGACAAAAAAGATGAAAAGGATGATGACAGGAGGAAACCAGCTCTAAAATCCTTTTACAACTGGTTACAAGCTTTTGGAATTTTGTGAGTATATTTTGTGAAAAATTTCCATAAAAGAGTCCATTCCTTTTCCAGCACATTGATATAATCCTGGAGGCTTGTAGAAGTTTTAGTGGTCTATCATGGGTCTATCATGATGCTTTTCGCCAGAAATTGGCAGTTTAACCTTCACTTCCATGGGGGTCCAAGGACATCAGTCTTTGGTTAAATTTATTTTTGCTGTAAAAACAGCCTTTTGTAAGGCAAACCGCTATTGTTACTGTAAATACCTCAGGAAATACATATAAAAAAGGTTTGTGTTTTGCGTTCAATGATAGCCAATGTAAATGGTTGAATGCATGCAAATATAAGCACAAATGTGCTTTTTGTTTCGGGAGCCCACCTAATTTCTAAATGTTTTCAGAAACTTCCAGCAGTACAAAGAGATAGCTTTCAAAAAATCTATAACACCAGTGAATGTTCAAAGAATGGTCCCGTAGTTGCGAATTTACCCAAACCAGCAGATGGCTTCACTTCTAACTGAAGGTTTCAGTTTCACAGTAGGTTTTAATTTGCCAGCTTTTGATGTGCAATGGTAGGTAATTTAAAATGAGTAAAAGAATTGCCGCTTGTGATATGGAAAGAATTGCTCAAGGAGGTAAGGGCTGGTAGGATGGAAGGTCTGTTTGATTCCCCCCCACCCCCTTTAAAGGATTTTAGGGTTTTCTCCGTTGGGTGTAGTTCCCAAAAAAAGAAGACATGTACGTAGCTGTAGGGCAACGTAAGCGTAGGACATACATGACAGGGTGCAAGGCTTACGCAGGGGAATGGTACGAGGGGTTAAGAAAGTTGCAAGGCTTACCTGATTGGAGGATGGTGTAAGAGGGGGTGGAGTAGAGTTGATGGGAAGGCACGTGAGTTTAGGAAGGTCAGCAGTCTGGAGCAGCAGGTCAGGAGGAACGTTCCCGCCCGCCCGCCCTTAATATAAGGAGGGTGTGGGGACTATGTGTTCAGGATGAGTGCAGGTGGCGGTAGGGTCCTTGACGGCTGATATACAAATTATACTGTTTCAAGATGAGGTTTTGAAATGTTAGGACCCATCATATGTATGGAGTCCTCCCGGGTGGTCTGGCGGCTGGCCAGACTGACGGGCTAATAAGTTGGGGGTCTGTGGTCAATTGGTAAGTCCCCGAGGCAAGTTGGCGGCTGGGGACGAATGCCATAAAAAAGTTGAGATTACAGGCTCAAGAAAAATGGGGTCGTCAGGGATCAACAACTGTTGATCTGATGAGCTGGTTTTTTGTTACAAGAAAATAGATGGAAAATAAAAAATGGTTACAGAAGTTTTTAAATAAAAAGTTTATTTTGGTTTTTTGTTAAAATAAAGGCCTAAAAGGCCATTTACATCCAGCAGGTGTCTGTGTCATTATTTTTAGAATAAGGTATAAAAGGGGAGGTGTACATGTATGGATTGGCGTAGTAAGGTATCTGGCTACCTTGTCAAGCAAACTAATTCTGTCTCATTCATCACCTATCTTTTTTCCTTTTGGCAATTCTTTGAATGACCAAATAGATTTGAAATTATCTTCTGTAACATATGCATCTTTTGAGACGGAGGTACAAAAGTTGCATATGTTGGGCCCTAATGCATTGATAGTAAAGGCAGATAATAAAGTCATCCTTTCGTCTCCTTCTGCTAAATCCGAGATGTTTTAATTCTTTAGGTAAAAATTTGGAGGGTAAGGTTTATTTTGACAAATGCCTGCCAATGGGCTATTCCATTTCTTGCTTTTATTTTGAAACATTCTCAACTTTCATAGAATGGGTAGTAAGTAAAGTTGCAGATTCACAATTTTCAATACATTATATGGACAATTTTTTTATTTATGGGTTCAGCTAGTTCAAATGGTTGTCTTTATTTATTACAGTCATTCTATCTAGTTTGAAATTATTTAAGGATCCCTTTGATGGAAAAGAAAATGTTTTTTCCACGACATGCATTGAGTTTTTGGGTATAACATTGGACACAGTTGCTATGGAGTTTCGACTGCCTAGTGAAAAAATCTATAGGCTTATACAGTTATTATTACCATTTATCAGACAAAGGAGGGTAACTTTAAAAGAAATGCAATCTCTTTTAGGCCTTTTGCATCCAGGGTTCTTCAAATGGGAAGAGTTTTTTTTCAAGGAGGTAATATATGTGGCAATTTTTTGGATTAAAGTATCCACTGGCACATATTAGAATTACATCAGACATGAAGGAAGATCTATTGGTTTGGTTAAGTTTCTTAGAACATTTTAATGGGAAAGCTTTGTGGCAGCAAGATTTTGTTACTGACAGCGAATTCTGCCTAGCTACTGACGCAGCTGGCTCGGTTAGATTTGGGTCAATTTGGAGAAACCATTGGTGTACATCCACTTGACCATCTAGGTGGGTATCTAACATGGGTATCTAACATTTTTTGCAAAAATATAGTACCGCTGGAATTGTTCTCTATCATAGGGGTTCTTATTTTTCTAATAAGAGGTTATTAGTTAGTACAGATAATAAAGGAGTGGCATTCACAGTCAATTGTCTTTAATCCAAGTCTCCTCAGGTGGTTTCATGTTATTTGGTCTTTCTGTGCTTAAAGAGGAACATCAAGATAAGGGCTAAGTATATTCCAGGCAAGACTGATGTAATAGCTGATGATCACTCTCGCCTACAGATGGATTGGTTTTTCTCCTTAATGCCAGAGGCAGATCTAGACAGGGCGTCTTGTGCTTCTCATTTATGGGATCTGATTTAATCTTTCAGAATATTAAACGATTTGTGGCTAATTCTACATGAAACATTTTCACTTATGCATGGCTACTGTGGGCAACTTTCTTGTCCTTCCTTCAAGATAATACATATTCAGAGCATCTTGTGCTTTTAAGTCTCCTCAGGTGGTTTCATGTTATTTGGTCTTTCTGTGCTTGAAGATGAACATCGAGATAAGGGCTAAGTATATTCCAGGTAAGACTGATGAAATAGCTGATGATCTCTCTCGCCTACAGATGGATTGGTTTTTCTCCTTAATGCCAGAGGCAGATCTAGAGAGGGCGTCTTGTGCTTCTCATTTATGGGATCTGATTTAATCTTTCAGAATATTAAACAATTTGTGGCTGATTCTACATGAAACATTTTCACTTATGCATGGCTACTGTGGGCAACTTTCTTGTCCTTCCTTCAAGATAATACATTTTCAGAGCATCTTGTGCTTTTATTTCTTCAATATTTAATGGAAAGGAAATATTCATGGTTGCATATTAGTAAAATTTTATCTGGCATTTCCTTTTTCCTTCGCCTTTGTAGGCTGCCTACATGTCATGTTTTTTCTCAGTAATGCCGCGTGATCGGACTATCTGGCGGACTTGGTCCGGCGGACAATTCACCCGTGTGTGGGCTCCGGCGGACTCTTTCTTCCCAAAAGTCCGGTAGACTTTGAAAGAAGTCATGACTCAAAATTGTCCGCCGGACTCGGCAGCCAGGCGGACAATCCGCCTGTCTGTGTGCTAGTCCGCCGGACTTTTGAAATGAACGGACTTGCCCACATCCGGAAAATAGTCCCTTAATTTTGAACGTGGCTCCAGGTAGACGGAACCAGCGAAGGAAGTCAATGTCGCCGTCTTCACCAGTGAGATTGACACCTCGCTAGCCCCGTCACCTGGTATGGATTTAAAGGGGAATCCCTACGCCAAAAAATGGCGTGGGGGTCCCCCCAAAGTCCATAGCAGACCCGGAGCATACTGGGGCAATGATATCATAAGAGGCGCCACCACAGCACCCTAGCCTACCTGACAATTCTTCCCCAACTGAGGCTATAGAGGGAACCCAGGAAGGTAGCCTATGACTGGGAAATGAGGGGTGCCTGAGTTCCTTCCATGCCGCGCACATCCTTAGAGATACTGCACACCAGATCGAGCTCCAGGGGTCCCATCTGCCTCAATAGAGTATCCAGACCCCGCAGCCCATCAAGGGATGGTAAAATATGGGCCTCCGATGGAGCAAGCACCAGGATTCATGCCGTCATTGCCGCAGCCTCCCCAGCAGCAAGATGGCGCCGACCAGCACCACAGTCGAAAGCATGGACAGCCCTCCTCTTCTTCCTCCTCAATATTCTCTTCTGATGACACTGACTCCCCTGCAACCCCACGCCATGAGGATGAGCACACAGAGCCTACCCTGACACAGATCATGGAGGCTGTACAGCACAGCCATACTTCTTTCACTACACAGATTGACTCCATTAAAACGGATCTCTCCTTCTTGAAACATGATGTTCATACCCTCCGTCATAGAGTGACGAATGCAGAACAATGCATAGGGGACTTAGAAGATGAGACGCGTCCCTTGCAGGGCTCTGTTAGGGAACTGCGTCAGTCCCAAACCTATACTTCTGATAATCTCATGGATATGGAAGACCGCTTAAGGCGCAACAATTTACGCTTCTTGGGGTTCCCGCAGGGCTCAGAAGGCAGAGACCTGGAGGCCTTCATGGAGCACTGGCTGACCACCACATTTGGTGCCTCCACCTTCTCACGGCTGTTCGCCATCGAACGGGCACATAGAGTTCCCCTACGTCCCCTGCCCTCTGGAGCCCTGCCACCTGCCATCCTCATTAAATTACTACACTCCAGAGACAGGGAAACGGTTCTCGGAGCTGCCAGAGAAAAAGACAAAATATCTTTTAACGGCAGTGGAATCACTCTTTCCTGACTTCTCAGCAGCCACTCAGAAACAAAGGGCTACCTTTCTGGCCATCAAAAATAGGCTAAGAGAGCTCCATCTACCCTATGGTATGCTTTATCCTGCAAGATTGAGGATCACTTATCAAGTCAAGGCCTACTTCTTCACAGATCCTAAGGAGGCGTCGCATTGGGTGGACACCCTGGGATGCCCGGATCACAGGGATCAAGACCAGAGACCACCTCATTACTGAAGTGGCTTGATGCAGAACACATTTTAATACCCCTGGCCTACACCCCCCCCCCCCACTTGTTTGATGTAGATTGGGGGAGGGACAGGGACAGGTTCCTGCATCTATCACTCATTGTGCTACCCACTGAAGCTGGGGATCATCCTCAATTCTACACCACGGGCCACATGCATGTCAGCCGTGTGGGTTGATATTGACTTTAGGTTTCTCCTTCATCGTTTTCTCCTACTAACTCAGTAACTGCTTTTTCTAGAATTCGGGTGATCACATATTTTTGTTTTGTGCAGACGGCTATGAACTTCTCTTCACACCTCAGGGTTTGTTGGTTGAGGGACTGTGACATGACCCCCTTACTTTGCAGTTTTAGTTTTGGGAATAAAGCTCTCATGTGTTTGAGTTTGAGAGTTGTGACAGGGTGGTTTCAAATGTTCTGTGACTGTTTTTTGTTCTTTTTCCTTTTTTGTTCAGCTTTTACTCGCTAATACATGAGTATCTGGTTATTACTTTTCTGCAGCAATGCTGGTAGCTACCATTCTATGTACTTTTGTCTAATGATCTAGCTGGACGATATGGTATACAACTGTCATCTCTACATGCAATCCAGCTCCATTATCCATTTCCAGTCTGCTGTTCGGTTCCAATCTGCTGTCCAGTTTCAGTCTGCTGCACCTGCCTGCTGATCCAACTCCTCCCAGGTTCCTGCCTGCCTTCTGGCCCAATCTGAGGTCCTGCTACATAGTGCTTCCTGAGTTCTTGATCCATCTTCTGCTGTTGATCCTGTCAGGCATTTCTGCCACTCTTGACTCTTGTGCTTCCTGTTCATCCTACCAGGGCCCTCGAGTCAGAGCCGCAAGAGAGGCCATCCCCTGCAGTTCCGGCTCGTCCACTAGATACGTGACAACACATGACAACTACTTACTTTTTCTAAGCACTTTCTTGATCCTTCTGCACTGATTCAGCTCCCTCAGTTTCTGACCAGCGTTTCCTTATTTGCTCCTTGGATCGTCATACCCCAAAATATGTGTGCAGACTCTTCACAACTTTCATCATGATTTTGGCCTTTCTCACATTTGGGTTGGTGTACGGTCCATTCTTCACATCATAGTCGTTCCTCATAAAGATGTCCATCATCCCACCAAAGGACATATATGAGGCCTTAAATCTTCGCCTCCGGGATTGGGACGTTTCTGCCTTTGGGCTTTCCTCCTCCTCATTACTGGAATTAGTAATAACAGACACCTGCTCTGCCATGTTGCTCCTACTGTGCGCCAAAGAGAAGGGGCAGGGAATACACTAGAAAGAACGTCAGGGGTGTGCGACACATGCACAGTGTATATAAAGTAACACGCGTGTGTCGTACATACGTTCGGTGTACTGAGGAAGGAGGACAAACATTCTAACGAAGGTAAAATCTTAACTTTGGTACATCAGTGGCCTATACTGCTTCAAGATTGAGGCCTATATTGGGATAAGATTATAAGAGTTTAGGCTGACATTAGTGTTTTTGTCTTGTGTATTGTCTTACAGAAAATATGAATGACTTTCAGCACCCTTTTTTTTATGGCCAGTTTCATTGACAATAACAGGTAGATGAGGAATTTGTGGGAGGTGAAACACAGCTTATATTATAATAAACAAGCTATTAGGTCAACACTGGAGAAACTTCTGGAATTTGTGAAGACTCGAGTCCCTGATGCAACCATCATGTTCTTGGAAAAGAAAATTGGGATCTTGAGGAACATGTAAAAGAAGGAGCAGAATAAGATCCAGATATCACTCCGATTAGGAGCACCAGCAGCGCAAGTGTATGTTCCCAGGCTGCCATTTCTGGATGACCAGACTGAAGCCAGGGAATCTCTTTCTACCCTTACCTGCAGCCTTCCCTCTATGCTTCCCTCCACCCTTTCCTCAACCCCAGCAGAGGCTGACGAGGAACAACCTGGGCCTTCCATCCTGGAAGAAGTGGATGCACCCAGCTGGAGTCAGGTATATTAATTTCAGACATATTTATTGTCCTAATATCAATGATATTAACTAGATGTTATAATTGCTAACAAATGAATGATTTAAAAAAAGTGATATATACATATCAATAGCCATTAGTGACCAAAAATGTTTGGGACAAGAAAGAAAAATGCTGGGGTTAGATATGATAGTCTTTTCTATTTATTAACATTCAAATTGCAAGTCTTGAGCTGAAAATTGTGTGTGATTGATGAACCAAAAACTAAAACTATGTCCCTTTTTTATACACAGCATGAGCTCAGCCAGGAGGAGGGTCTGGGAAGTGGCAGCCAGGAGGAGGCCATGCCCAGTGGCAGCCAGGAGAAGGCCGTGCCCAGTTGCAACCAGCAGGAGGGTGGGCCCAGTGGCAGCCAGGAGGTGAGTGGGCCCAGTAGGAGCCTCACCCAATCACAGGTGCCTCCCCTCTGCCTTACAACCAAAAGGCTCAGGAAGGGGACGATGACAGAGGCAGAATTGGGCCTCATTAAGGAAGCAAGCCCCAGGAGTCGCCCAATGCTGAAGAGGCCTATGGCTGCTATAAAACCACAACATTGCTTAAATGGGAGGAGGGCCAAAGCCTCCTCTATGAGGAAATTATTAGTGAGGCCCCTCAGAAGGGGTTGAGGGGGAGAACGTTCCCTGAGCGTGAGCGTCACGACCGGAAGGGGAGTGGCCTAGGCATGGCGGCGTGAGAGCCTGGTAGCGGAGCTCAGCTGCACCTCTAAGGAGACCGACAGTGCCTGTACGCACACCCTATCTAACCCATGCCGAGGAGAGGGAAAAGCGCCGGAGCACATACTCCAACCCGCTCATACATCACCCGATACTTGGCGGTAAAGCGGGACCCTAAACAGCCAACAGACGCGGACACCGGTATGCTGCGGACACAGGAGCCCATTGCGGAGGCACTGACACAGGCTCCGGCGGTCGAGCTGACACAGCGTGGAGCTACGGTGACCTCGCAGCTACGATCACAGGTACAGCGGAGAGAATCGGTTACATCATCAGAGATACTATCTGAGACAATATCTGAGACGGCTGGTGCAGTACATATGGTGGTGACCCCTATAGCCTCAGGAGGAGAGGAGCAGGTATGTACACATGCCACATGTAATACACAGGAGCAGGGGAATGAGCCGGATATTAGACAGCTTATTCAGGCTCTCCCAACGAAGGAAGATATACAAAAACTTCTGGCTGGCATAGTGGGTTCACTGAAAGAAGAAATTAAGGAGGTACGGGATAATATCACAGCGGTTGATAGTAGAGTGTGCAATCTAGAAAGGATAAATAATCTGACTGACATAAGGCTGGTGGCTATGGAGGACAAATTAAATAAACAACATCAGCAAATGGCTATGATACAACTGCATTCTGAAGAAACAGAAAATCGAAGTAGGAGGAACAATATCCGGATTAGGGGAATCCCTGAGGGAAGCGAGGGGGACACCCTAAGAGATATAGTGATAACTATCCTAAACCAAATGTTGCACAATCCCCCGAACACTCAGATTGAGCTTGACCGGGTGCATCGGATTCCCAGGATGCATGTTCCTGCACGGTTTAAATCACGAGATGTTTTATGTCGGATACACTTTTACAGGGTAAAAGAGGACATACTAAGAGCGGCTTGGCAAGAGTGAACAGTAAAGTTTGAAGGAAGTGAAATACAAATATATCCGGATATATGTGGACAAACTAAAATGAGGAGAAGGATGCTAAAGCCCCTACTAGACTATCTGATAAGCCAAGGAGCTACATATAAATGGGGTCACCCATTAGCAGTAGTAGTGAAAAAGGGGGGGCAAAGCTTCAATTTAAGGGAAACGACCCAACTCCCAGACCTCTTCTTTTTCCTGGGCGCAGAGGCTATTGAAGTCCCAAATTGGACAGAATTGTTGGAACGACCCTCCCAACAAAATTTATGGCAGAGGGAGAGACCTAGACCAAGCCCATCATAGGAAGAAGAAATCAGCATGGACTGATCGAGACAAATCAAAATGAACTTATAAAGAAAAAATGTTTATTTATTTATTTTTTTTTGGAAGGAATTAATAGATTTAAAGTATTATGATTTGTTAAAGTGTAAAAAAGAATTTATTATACGTATGGTTATAAATTTTGTGTATAAGTATCAGGAAGGCGTAATGAGGATCTACTTTTTGATCTTAGTATAAATGGAATCTTATTAAGTCTGGGTTTGGGAATATGCATTTTTGAGGTTATTTATCCATGTAATTTTTTATTCAATTTTTTTTTTTGTTTTTGTTTTTTTGGGGGGGGGGAGACCTCGGAGGGGGGGGAGAAAACAGAAAACGGAATATATCCCATGAATGGGAATAGGAGGCGAAGATGGGAGGGGGGGGGGTGGGACCCAGATATAGGGGAGGGGGGAGGTGGGGAGGGTAGGTGGGGTAAAATGTAGAGAGACACTAAGAGGTGTGATAATTAAATTAAATATAGTTTAATAAAGTTTAAGGGATGGGGGAGATATTAAAGGTATATGAATAAATAAAATATTGCACTGTGGATAGGTTGATAATAATATACTATGGGTACATAAATATAAATTTTTTTTTTTTTATTTATTTTTTTTTTCATTGAGAGGCATGTTTCTGAATTGTGATTGATGTTGTAAAATTGGATATTAGACGAGTACACGATTGGGTGTTTAAAGGGAAACATCTCCTTTTTTTTTATTTGTGTTTTTTTTTGTTTTTGGGGGTTGTTCTGGTTGAGTCAACCCCTCTCAACCAGAAGGTCACGTAGGGGGAATAAAAGGTTAATAAATATGAGATGTTATCACTACAATAAGGGTATAACACAGAGATGAGGGAATCACTGGTGGATATGGATTGAGGGGGCAGGGAAGGGGGGGGTATAGGGGAAATAGAGATTTCTTAGCGCCCTGATGACGGGACCCACTCCCTTATCTGACTGAGTAGCTGGACAAGGGAGATATGAAGAGAAGAGGGAGGGAAGGGAGGGGGAGAGGCAAGGAGGAGAGGAGAGGGGAAAGGGAAAAAAGAGAAAGAAGAAAAAGGGAGAAGCTGAAAATAAGAGTAGAGAGTGAAAGAATGAATAGTAATGCTGGAAAAATATAATAATATAGGGACCCGCTTGGAGGTATTCCCCATATAAATATATGTTTTTTGTTTTTTTTTCTCGTTATCTCTCCCTCGGAATTTAATAAATATAAAGTAATGGGGGCAGTGGGAGGAGAGGAAAAGAGGAAAGAAGAAAAGGAGAAAGGAGCGGGGGGGCTGGGAAAGATAGGGATGTAAAGGGGTCATTAAAATGCAAAAGATAGAATAGCTAAGAATTTCGATACATTAAAAAAGGGCTGATGGTGTGATAGGTTAAAGGGTGCATAGGGATTGCTAACAGAGCTCAGATCGCTGTCTTCCTTATTCACTTTACATAAGTTAGACGCCTCTCCTTCTAGGGGAGGATAGCCAGAGGCGTCTTAAATTTTTATTTCTTTCCACTAGGCAATTGGCGGGCAGATTCTTAGCAGTAGAGAGCCTGCTAACGCCTAGATTCTACATTACCTAGGGCCTTGAGTCTGTCTGGTCCTGGGATACTTTTTTTTTTTTTTCTCTATCTCTCTGTTTTTTTCTCTTCTCCTCCTCATTACCCCCTCCCCTCCTCCCAGTTATTTGGATTCTCGGTGTTGGGATTCGGTTGTAGCCAAGCGATAAAAGATGACTAGGATAAAATTGACTTCCTATAACGTAAAAGGGTTAAACAGCCCAGAGAAACGTACTAGATTGTTAACGGAACTAGGAAGATTGAAGTCCCAAATTGTTTTCCTACAAGTGACACATTTTAGAAAGGATAAAATCCCAAAATTGGGAAATAGGAGATTTACTACAGTATATCATAGTGCGGCTCAGACTACAAAGGCAAATGGAGTATCAATTATGATTTAAAATCAAATACCATGGAAAGAATGTAAGATAATTACTGATGAGGCAGGACAACTTCTGATTGTTAAAGTGGTAGTATGGTCAATTTTTTAACTTTTACCTACAGGAAAGCCTATAATAAGGCTTACCTGTAGGTAAAAATAATATCTCCTAAACCTGTACGGTTTAGGAGATATTCCCCTCGGTATGCGCCGCTGACTGCAGTGGCTCATGCGCACAAGGGGGTTCTCTTCGTGAAAATCCGGCAGCGCTCGTGCGGCCGGACTGAAATCTCCCGCGCGCATGCGCGGGAGTGACGATATCGCGGCTCTGGCCACTCACAGCGCCGGAGCCGCGATACCCGGAAGAGACGCCGAGGGAGCATGTCGGCTCCCTCGGCGTGGATCGGGCCAGATGTCGGGGCCTCGTTCTAAGGTAAGTATTTCATAATGAGCTAGTATGCGGTGCATACTAGCTCATTATGCATTTTGCTTTGCAGGTTTAAAAAAAAAAAAAAAAAAATTGCGGGTTTACTACCGCTTTAAAGGTATTTTACAAGAACAAAAAGTAACACTAGTGAATATGTATTTACCGAATGAGGGCCAGGTCGCGGTACTTGAGGCATATCTGAATCTGGTATACCAAAATAAGGAAGGGATTTTGGTGTTGGGAGGGGACTTGAATATCGCATTAGACCCGGCTTTGGATGTATCAAAGGGAGTCTCTCATCTATCTGCAGTGAAATTGCGCAGAGTGAAGAAAATGTTACAGGATCTGCAGTTAATAGATACATGGAGAATTCTCCACGTACAGGAAAGAGATTATACTTTTTTTTCAGCTAAACATAAAACATATACTAGAATAGACTATATTTTTATATCCCAAAGCGCATTGACCTGCGTAAAGGAGGCGTCCATAGGATCATTTACGCTGTCAGACCATGCACCAACTAATAGTGTTATGGAATGGGGAGAGAAAGTCCCGCGGGAATGGAACTGGAAGATGAATGAGACACTCCTGAGAGAACCAGAGTACGAGAACCAGATAGCCCAGGAACTGGAACTCTTTTTTATAGCAAATGAATCAGAGGAGGTAACCCCGCTATGTAGATGGGAAGCACATAAATGTTATATCAGGGGAATCCTTATTTCTTTAGGAGCACAAAGGAAACGGGCTCTGGGCGCTAAACTAGATACCCTGCTGGAAGAGATCCGGACACTCGAATCAGTACATAAGAAATCGCAGTTGCAACAGACTGAAGAAAAATTATGGAGGTTACGGGAAGAATTGAATTTGTTATTGATGGATAAAGCAAAAGCAAAATTAACTCGGTGCAGACAAATATATTATGAATATGGAAATAAACCCAGCAGAGTGCTGGCAAATGCGCTCAGAGAAACGAGAGCACGAAATTATATTAAGAGAATTAAAACCCAAGGAGATGTGTTAGTTAACTCACCACAGGCTATCGCGAAAGCATTTAGAGATTATTATACTACCCTATATCAAATTGAAGATCGACGGCCAAAGGTGGGGATACCTTCTAGAGGGGAAAAGGCAAAAGAATATATAATGACATCGGGAATGCCTAAGCTTCTCGAAGAAGAAGCAGAAAACATAGATGGACCAATTACAGTAGAGGAACTGTTAGAAGCCATTAAAGAAATGAAACCCGGAAAGGCCCCTGGCCCGGATGGGTATACATTACTTTATTATAAGACCTTTTTTGAAAAATTGGCACCAAAATTTATAGAGGCTTATAACTCAATACGAGAGGGGCAAAGGATGCGACCAGAAACACTAATGGCTCATATAACAGTGATCGCAAAAGAAGGGAAAGACCCAACTCAATGTACCAGTTATCGCCCAATTTCCTTATTAAATACAGACCTCAAGATTCTAACAAAAATACTAGCGAATAGACTCTTGCCATTTATTCCAGCCTTAATACATCCAGATCAAGTAGGGTTTACCCCTGGTAGGGAGGGAAGAGAAAATACGCAGAGAGTTATTGATGCTGTATATATAGCACAACACTATCAAAAACCGTTAGTACTTATATCGGCAGATGCGGAAAAGGCATTTGATAGGGTCGACTGGACATTCCTGAGAGCAACGTTACAGCATATAGGACTGAAAAAGGGGATGCAGAATTGGATTGATAGTTTATATTCCTGCCCAAAAGCTAGGGTGAAAATAAATGAGATAATGTCTGAACCATTCTGTATAAGGAATGGAACGCGTCAGGGATGTCCACTCTCCCCTATCATATTCACTCTTACATTAGAACCCTTTTTGAGAACAATCCGGGCTAACCCGGATATTCAGGGCATTTCAATAAGAAAAAATGATGAACATAAATTGGCCGCATATGCGGACGATCTGATGTTTTTTATAACCTCCCCAGGGATTTCTTTACCTTCTTTGTTATTGGAGCTTCGCATATATGGAGAGATATCTAATTTTAAAGTAAATTATAGCAAATCGGAAGCGATGGGAGTAGAAATGAATAATGAAATGAAATCTCAGCTAGCGGCGCATTTCGTGTTCAGATGGACGGATTCCCACATATGTTATTTAGGGACTAAAATATCAAATAAGTTGAACAGACTGTTGGAACTAAATTTTATCCCATTAATACGACAGATTAAGCTAGACCTTGAACGTTGGGACAAAACGGTTTTTACATGGTTTGGGAGAATCAATATAATCAAAATGAACGTAATGCCGAGGCTGTTGTACTTGTTCCAAACTCTACCGATAAAGCTCCCGGTAAGATATCTGAGAGATTTGAGATCTAGATTCATAAAATTTATATGGGCAGGTAAAAAAGCGAGAATACGTAGGGATATTCTGATATTACCTAAAGAGAGAGGAGGGGTAGGATTCCCAGATCCAGTAGGCTACTATGAGGCATCACATCTAACATGGGTAATAGATTGGTGTAGAATTCAAAAAGAAAAACCTTGGATCGATATGGAACAAGCAATAATCCCGATACCATTGGAAGGAATAGTGTGGCTATCAGATGTAGAAATACCACAGGAAGTACGGAGACATCCGACAGTGGGTGCCACACTACAGGTAGTTCAAAAGTTATTTAAGAAAACCAGGATATCAGAATATCCAAGCCCTATGATACCAGTTCTGGGCACTCCTGGTTTTCAGCCAGGTTTGACAGATCAGGTTTTTAGGGATTTAAGACGAAAGGGAACCAGTAGGATTATACATTTCTCAATTGATAATCATGTAATGTATAAGGAAGAGATCGAACAAGAATTTAGGGAGGACTTGGACCCATTTAGGCGAGTACAGTTAAATGCGTTTCTGCGATTAAGTAGGCAGAGAATACCGGTGATCAGGACACTATCTGAGTTCGAACAGATATGCTTAAAAGGTGAACCACTGAAACATTCCCTCTCATCAATGTACGTATTGCGGATGGAACAAGAAGCCTCACAAGATCTGGCTTTTATACGAGCATGGGAGAGGGACCTGGGAGTCACTTTCTCAGACTTACAGAAAAATAAGATCTTCATGTTTACGCATAAGGCGTCGATAGCAACTAGATACCAAGAAGGGGGCTACAAAATTTTGTCTAGATGGTATAGGACCCCAGAAGTATTGCACCGGATATACCCACAAGTATCAAATTTGTGCTGGCGCTGCCAGAGAGCCGAGGGTACCCTATTACATATATTCTGGGAGTGTACCGGGGTAAAAGATTTCTGGAAGATGGTATCGGAAACAGTGAAGGAAATAACAGATGTGTCTCTTGGGGAAAATCCGGCAGCTTTCTTATTGCATGATGTTCCGTTATCTATAGAAAAATATAAAAAATCTCTTTTAAGGCATTTGCTTACAGCAGCAAAAGCATGCATCCCAGTTCTATGGAAAACGACGCTGGCTCCAACCAAATCACAATGGATGAGCAGGGTATCGGAGATCCAACAAATGGAAAATCTGACTATGATACTGAAAGAGCAGGAAGATAGGTATCATGAAGTATGGAAACCCTATATTTTATATAGGGAACAAAACCATTAGATGCTGATTCCTGTTTGTTCTTTGTTTTTTTATAAAATTTTTTTTTTTTTTTTTGGGAGGGGTGGGGGAGGGGGGGATGAGAGAGGGGGAGGAAATGAAAAGAGAACATTTTATTATTTATCTATTTTATTTTTATTTTATTTTTTTTATTTTTTTTCGTTTTCCTATTTTTTGTTGTTTTGCTATTTGCTTCTTTTTCTTCAAAGACAAATAACCAGGGCTATAACAGGTTAAGGGGAAAAAAAATAAATAATAATAATAGTGAATATAAGGAAATAGGTAATGTAATAGGAGAAATCTAGCACGATGAAATGATGAACGGCTTGGTCTAAATATAAGATGTAGATGTGTATGTGTCTAGAAATGAAAGACTGTATCACTATATTATGAAAATAAAGAATTTATAAAAAAAAAAAGAAGGGGTTGAGGGGCAAGCTGACTGAGAACAGCCACATATATGAGCTCGCCCAACCTCCTCCTCCTTCTGCCACAAGTCCACCATCAGAGGCACAGCCTCCAAGGAAGGCTGCAGGGAAGACTGCGGGGAAGCGTGAAGGGAAGGTTGCAGGGAAGAGAAGAAAGTGATGACCTGGGTTCAGTCCAGTCTGACAGAAGACACAGGCTGGTGTAGTACCACAGCTTGAGGACAAATATGTCATCTGCTGATGGTCCTGATCTCCGGGATTCCTGGACCAGATTGCTCTCCAAATTATATGGAGTTCTCAAGCTACCAATTTTCTTTTCCACAGACTTGATGTGTGCTCTGGGGGCCAAAAGGCTTCGCAAATTCCAAAAGTTTCTCCAGCGTTGCCTCCCTCTTTAGTTTGTTACCCAGAATAAATGGAGATTTTATTTTCTGAAAATACTTGCCTATGTGTTTTTATTCAAATAGGACAGTTTGTTTATGAGTAGTCAGGTACATTTCTAAAAGACAATGTCAAATTAACAAGGGACACCAACCTTCTTGAGGTTAATAAAAAATACAAGATAATAATGTTATTGTGGTAACTTGACACACAAGTTATATATGGAGATCATTAAAAAAAAATTCAATAATCCAAAAAAAGGAGATGAAATAAAAAAAATAAAAGATCATTATAAAAAATAATTGTAAACATTATTATGGAGATCAGGATTTAAAAAAATACAATATTATTCATGAGATCAGGAGAAATAATCAAGAAATAAGTTTGGGAGAACTCTGTGTGAATATGAGCAGCAAAACAACTTCATTCTTCTAGCAAACAAAGAATGCGTTGCATTAAAAGATCACAGAACTTGCTGCATGAGGAATGTGCTAGCTCCAATACCAATGCTAGTTTTACCACACCGAACGCTTCCGTCTTGTACTTGCTTCAGAGCATGCATCATTTTTTGTCCATCGGAACAGCATACAGACAAGCGGTTTTCCCGATAGGAATTGGTTCCATCGTAAATATTTATAAGATGTTCCATTTCTAGGTCCGTCAGAATTTTCGCTGTAAAAAGTCAGATGGGGCATACATGATCGGAATATACGATGAAAAGCTCCCATCTGACTTTTCATGTCATACATCCCGCTTGTGTGTACACGGCATAACTTGGGATGATGCGTCTAGCCCTACCACAAAGCCACAAACATCTGGAAGAAATAAATGAAGAAAGACAGCAGTTAGCCAATTGTGTATCAAGGTAATCTATCCTTCAAAGGTGTGTACTGTAGTATATATAGAGTGACCCAACACAATATTATAATCTAAACTATTAGTAGTGATAGTGATATAATCTCTATCAGAAACAAAATAATTCATCTAATTAATATAATATGATGTGTGACCAGTGGCGTAGCGTTGGGGGGGCTGGCAATATCTGAAGGGGGCGCGGAAGCCCCGACTCCCGCCATTATGATTTCCAACTCAGGACTTCGCGCTAGGGAGTTTGCCATTGTCTGTGCCCTGACTCCGCCGCTCTCCATGTTTCTGTGTTAGTGCTGCCGGAGCTGCCCCAGCTGTCCAACCTCAGCGATGGACACTGTCTGCGATTGGCTGCTCTCACTCAGTCATGTGTGGGTGCAGTGGCAGACAGAGCTGGCTTTGGCAGGTGATCGCAGCTTGCTCCTGCCTCGCTATCGAGGTCTCATTGCTGACTGGGCCTAGGCGGGCTGCCACCACACTCCGCAGTCTGCATATGAAAGACCAGAACAGCCCGGGTGAGTGGTGGCTGTGTACTGTTGTGCCGGGGCCAGGATGGCTGGACACAAGCAGTCTCAGCAATGACCGGGATCAGGTCAAGTAGGATGGGGATGGCGGGATTTACAGCATGTTTTTTTATCCAGAGTGACACGTTTTCTACAGGCTAAAATGAGACGAGGGAGGAAGTTTATCTGAAGTGCTGTTTTTCTACCAATTCTGGGACACCCCATTCTGGGCAGTGTATAATACATATGGGGGGGGGGTTCAGTGTATATACAATACATGAGGGGGAGGGGTGTATGTGTATATATCATACAAGGGGATCAGTGTATATATAATATATTGGGGGGGGGGGGGTCAGTGTAAATATAATACGTGAGGGGGAGGAAGGTATGTGTATATATAATACATGAGGGGGAGGGGGTATGTGTATATATAATACATGGGGGGGCAGTATATATCATACATGAGGATCAGTATATATATAATATATGGGGGGGTCAGTGTATATATAATATAGGGGGTTATGGGGTGTTAGTGTAGATATAATATATGGGGGGGTCAGTGTGTCTATATAATACATGGGGGGCAGTGTGTGTAATACATGAGGTGATGGGGGTCAGTGTATATATAATATATGGGGTTAGTGTATATATATAAAACATAGGGTGAGAGGGGCGGGTCAGTGTATATATAATTGATGAGGGGGGTCAGTGTATATATAATTGATTGGGGTCAGTGTATATATAATACGTGGGGGGTCAGTGTGTGTTTATAATATATGGGGGTGTGTGTCTAATACATGGGGTGATGGGGGGGTCAGCGTATATATAATATATGGGGTTAGTGTATATATAAAACATAGGGTGATGGGGGCAGGTCAGTGTATATATAATTGATGGGGGGGGTCTGTGTATTTATAATACATGGGGGGATCAGTGTGTGTTTATAATAAATGGGGGGAAGTGTGTTTAATACATGGGGTGATGGAGGGGGTCAGTGTATATATAGTACATGGGATGATGGGGGGGGGCAGTGACACAGATGCATTTTACTTTAATTACATCAGTATTTTCTTAAAATACAATACATGTGCTTAGGGGGTGAGGGCTTTAATACTGTACTAGTAGAAGGGAGTACTAAAAATACACGAGTTAGGGGGCGCAAATTACTTGACTTTCCACGGGTGCTGACAACCCACACTACGCCACTGTGTGTGACCACACCAATATGTGATGAAAGTGTGGTAACCAAATCCACATAAAACATCCACATGTGGCTATATATAGCCAAAAAACAAAAACACAAAACAAAAGTCCATAAAAGTCTCAAAGTATTAGCGCCAAAAAATATTATTATTACTGAACATCTGTATAAAAAAAAACTGTTAAAAAAAATGTATAACAAAAAAAGAGTTAAAAGAACTATGTTAAATCCCACAAGTGTAAGTAGCAGATTATTTATATAATATATCCTACACACACTTATTCCCTTAGCATGATGCCATACTCTGCAGATCTGTGGTAGATAATGATATCAGATATCCTCAGTAGCAGTCGATCCGGACCTCCAGCGGGCAATTTATTTTCCTTTTTACTGTATAATGGTCTGCAAAAGCCCCAAAAATATCCACTCCCAGTGTATATCCACTACACAGTGTATGATCAATCTCTCCAGAGAGGTGTGATTGGAAAAGGGAGAAAGCACAGCATAGCATAAAATCATTTTAAAAAGTATTCTTGTTTATTTAAACCACATAGCACTCACATTTAAAAGTGTCTGGTGCTCAAAGTTTTTGGGGGGAGTGCAAGCAAATTGAAAAATTATGAAAAAAACCCACAGCCCTGCAGCCTCACTGTGCTCATCATTTGCAGTCACTGAGCCCCATAAAATGCAGCCACAGTGCCATCAATTGCAGCCTCTGCGCCCATCATATGCAGCCTGTGCCCATCATATGCAGCTTCTGCCCATCATATGCAGCCTGTGCCCATCATATGCAGCCTGTGCCCATCATATGCAGCCTCTGCTCATCATACAGCCTCTGTGCCCATAATATGCAGCCTGTGCCCATAATATGCAGCATATGCCATCATATGCAGCTTGTACCCATCATATGCAGCTTCTGTGCCCATTATATGCAGTATGTGCCTGTCATATGCAGCCTGTGCCCATCATATGCAGCCTGTGCCCATCATATGCAGCCTCTGTGCCCATAATATGCAGCCTGTGCCCATCATATGCAGCATATGCTATCATATGCAGCCTGTACCCATCATATGCAGCCTGTGCCCGTCATATGCAGCCTGTGCCCATCATATGCAGCCTCTGTGCCCATAATATGCAGCCTGTGCCCATCATATGCAGCATATGCTATCATATGCAGCCTGTACCCATCATATGCAGCCTGTGCCCATCATATGCAGCCTGTGCCCATCATATGCAGCCTCTGTGCCCATCATATGCAGCCTCTGTGCCCATAATATGCAGCCTGTGCCCATCATATGCAGCATATGCTATCATATGCAGCCTGTACCCATCATATGCAGCCTGTGCCCGTCATATGCAGCCTATGTGCCCATAATATGCAGCCTATGTGCCCATAATATGCAGCCTGTGCCCATCATATGCAGCCTCTGTAACCCATCTTATGCAGCCTGTACTCAACAAATGCAGCCTCTGTGCCCATCTTATGCAGCCTGTGCCCAAGATACACAGCCTCTGTGCCCATCATATGCAGCTTCTGCCCATCATATGCAGCCTGTGCCCATCATATGCAGCCTCTGTGCCCATCATATGCAGCCTGTGCAGATCATATGCAGCTTCTGTGCCCATCATATGCAGCTTCTGTGCTCATCATATGCAGCCTGTGCCCATCATACAGCCTCTGTGCCCATAATATGCAGCCTGTGCCCATCATATGCAGCCTGTGTCCATCATATGCAGCTTCTGTGCCCAACATATACAGCCTCTGTGCCCAACATATACAGCCTCTGTGCCCATCATACAGCCTGTGTCCATAATTTGCAGCTTCTGTGCCCATCATATGCAGCATGTGCCTGTCATATACAGCTTCTGTGCCCATTATATTCAGCATGTGCTCCTCATATGTAGTCTGTGCCCATCATATGCAGCCTTGTGTGCCCATCATATGCAGCCTGTGCCCATCATTTGCAGCTTCTTTGCCCATCATATGCAGCCTTTGCCCATCATATACAGCCTCTGTGTCCATCATATACAGCCTCTGTGCCCATAATATGCAGCCTGTTCCCATCATATGCAGCATGTGCCCATCATATGCAGCTTCTGTGCCAATTATATGCAGCATGTGCCCATCATATACAGCCTGTGCCCATCATATGCAGCTTCTGTGCCCAACATATACAGCTTCTGTGCCCATCATACAATAGGCGGGGCCCGCGAAGGAGACGTCGCTGGCTCCGCCGCCTGGTATGGACTTAAAGGGGAACCCCAACGCCGAAAAAAATCGGCGTGGGGGTCCCTCCAGGTCCACATCAGACCCTTGTCCGAGCCGTACCAATACAAACTATTTTATCTTGTGTGTTATGTTTTTTTTGTACTTTTATTTTACAGGTGAATGGGTAGGGGTACATTGTACCCCATACTCATTCACATAGGGTGGGGGGCCGGTATCCGGGGCCCCCTTATTAAAGGGGGCTCCCGGATTCCGATAAGCCCCCCGCCCGCAGACCCCGACAACCAACGGCCAGGGTTGTCGGGAAGAGGCCCTTGTCCTCATCAAAATGGGGACAAGGTGCTTTGGGGTGGGGGGCCGCGCGGCCCCCCCTTCCCCAAGGCACCCCCCATGTTGAGGGCACACGGCCTGGTACGGCTCAGGAGGGGGGGGGCGTTCGCTCGTCCCCCCTTTCCTGGCCGGCCGGGTAGCGTGCTTGGACAAGGGTCTGATGTGGACCTGGGGGGACCCCACGCCGATTTTTTTCGGTGTTGAGGTTCCCCTTTAAGTCCATACCAGGCAGCGGGGCCAGCGACGTCTCCTTCGCGGGCCCCGCCTACCTGGAGACGCGCTCGAAATGAGCGGACTTTCCTCCGCGTGTGTGGGCGAGTCCGTTCATTTCAAAAGTAGGGCAGATAGTACGGCGGACTTAGTATGCCGTATTAGTCCGCTGAAAAATTGCCGTGTGTGGGCAAGTAGCCCGTTCGGAAAGTCCGACGGACAGTCTGGCGGGAAGTCCGCCAGACTAAGTACGTCGGACAGACGCTACGTGTGTACGTGGCTTAATAGAGCCTCAGGCTCTAATCAGTTGCTTAAAAAAAATACTCCCATCTACGCTGCCATAGGAGTCCATGTGTCCAATGTCCTGAAAGGGGCCGGGCGCAGCATCCTCTGGGACTGTGACATCATAACGGGCGGGGACATCATCTGGTGATGTCCCTATATAAGTCGTGGTGCACCACATCTCTGCTATTGTGAGCGGAGGCAGTGACGAGGCAACATCTGAAGAGAAGAAGAGAAGAACAGAAGACGGCAACAGCGGCGACAGAAGACCGGACCACCGCCTGTAAAAGAGCTAGAAGAAGGCGCGGTGGCCCGGCAAGAAGAACCGAAGAGGGGGACAAGACCCCCGAAGTCGGAAGAAGAGGGCGGCGGTGAAGAAGAAAGCCGGGCTCCTCCACTAGTAAAAGAGCTAGCAGAAGATAGCAGAGGAGTCCGACGAGAAGACCCCCAAAGACGGACAGAAGACCCCCGGAGCTGTGCAATAAACTATTTTAACCCTTGAGTGTTGTGTTTTTTTTTACTTTTTTTTTACAGGTGAATGGGTAGGGGTACATTGTACCCATACTCATTCACATAGGGTGGGGGGCCGGTATCCGGGGCCCCCCTTATTAAAGGGGGCTCCCGGATTCCGATAACCCCCCCGCCCACAGACCCCGACAACCAACGGCCAGGGTTGTCGGGAAGAGGCCCTTGTCCTCATCAACATGGGGACAAGGTGCTTTGGGGTGGGGGGGCACGCAGCCTGGCACGGTTCAGGAGGGGGGGCTCGCTTGTCCCCACCCCCTTTCCTGGCCGGCCGGGTAGCGTGCTCGGACAAGGGTCTGATGTGGACCTGGGGGGAACCCCCACGCCGATTTTTCGGCGTAGGGATTCCCCTTTAAGTCCATACCAGGTGATGGAGCCAGCGATGCCTCTTTTGCTGACCCAGGCTACCTGGATACACGCTCAAAATGAGCAGACTTTGCTCCGCGTGTGTGGGCGAGTCCGTTCATTTCAAAAGTACGGCGGATAGTCCGGCGGACTTAGTACGCCGTATTAGTCTGCTGAAAAAGTGCCGTGTGTGGGCAAGTAGCTAATTCGGAAAGTCCGGCGGACAGTCCGGCGGGAAGTCCGTCAGACTAAGTCCGCCGGATAGTTGGCTACGTGTGTACGCGGCATTAGTATCTCTGTGTGCCACACAGAGCATGGGGAAGAGAAAGAGCAGCAAATAATTGTCTGAGGATTTGAGAAGAAAAATCGTGGAAAAGCATGGATAATCTCAAAGTTACAAGTCCATCTCCAGAGATCATAATGTTTCTGTATCCACTGTGCGCAACATTGCCAAGAAGTTTACAGCCCACGGCACTGTAGCTAATCTCCCTGGACATGGACAAATGAGAAAATTGATCAAAGATTGCAATGAAGGATTGTTCAAATGGTAGATAAAGAACCTTGTTTAACTTCCAGACATATTCAAGCTGATATTCAGGCACAGGGTACAACTGTGTCAGCTTGCCCTATATTTCACCATCTGAATGAAAAGGGATGCTATGGTAGGAGACCCAGGAGGACCCCACTGCTGACACAGAAACATAAAAAAGCCAGATTGGAGTTTGACGAAACTTACCCGAGGAAGCCAAAATCCTTTTGGGAGAATGTGCTGTGGACAGACGAAACAAAATTACAGCTTTTTTGTAAAGCCCATTATTCTACTGTTTTTCAGAAAAAGAAACAACGCCTTAAACCACTTGCCTACAGGGTACTTTCACTCCCTTTCTGCCCAGACCAATTTTCAGCTTTCAGCGCTCTCACACTTTGAATGACAATTTGCGTCCCTTTTTCACACAAATAGAGCTTTATTTTGGTGATATTTAGTCACTAGTGTTTTTTTTTTTTTTGAGCTTTAAATAAAAAAAAAAGACTGAAAATTTGGTGAAAAAAATTGCCTTTTTCTTTGTTTCTGTCATAAAATTTTGCAAATTTGTAATTTTTCTTCATACATTTTTGCCAAAATTGATACGGCTACATATCTTCAGTAAAAATAACCATAATTAGTGTATATTATTTCGTCTTTGTGAAAGTTATAAAGTCTACAAGCTATGGTGCCAATCATTGAAAATTGATCAAGCCTGATCACACCTGATGTACTGAAGGCCTATCTTATTTCTTGAGACACTAACAAGCCAGGAATGTAGAAATACCCCCAAAATGACCCCTTTTTGGAAATTAGACATCCCAAGGTATTTAGTAAGTCACATGGTGAGTTTTGTGAAGCTGTAATTTCTTCCCACAATTCTTTGCAACCTGAAGATTTGTGTTTTTTCTTTTACAAAATTGTCGTATTAACGGGTTATTTCTCTCACACAGCATATGCATGCTTGCAACTACACACCAAAACACATTCTGCTACTCCTCCTGAGTAGGGCAATACCACATGTAAGACTTTTTCACAGCCTGGCCTCATACAGAGGCCCAACATGCAAGGAACACCATCAGGTTTTCTAGGGACATAAATTACACATATAATTTCATGACACCCTATCACACTTTTGAAGGCCTTGGAGAACCAGGACAATGGAAACGCCCACAAAATGACCCCATTTTGGGAAACAAACACCCAACGTATAATCTATGATGCATAATGAGTCTTTTGAAAGGTTCATTTTTTTCCAGATGTTTTAGGAATATGTGGAAAAAAATGAAAACGCATTTTGTTTACACACCGTTGTCCATTTTTAAGATTAGACGCATAGCATGTACATAGCAAAAATTACACCCCAAAATACATTCTGCTACTCCTCCTGAGTATGTAGATATCACATGTGTGAGACTTTTGGCCACAGCTTGGCCACATACAAAGGCCCACCATTGAAGTAGCACCAGACGTTCTACAAACATAAATTACACATCTAATTTCCTCACAATCTATCATTTTTGAAGGCCCTTCCCCTGCCATCCATGTATGAGGTATGCCTTGGTTGTTAGTGCACCTTATTTGATACCATGCCTATTTTTTCCAATTCTAATTTTTTTATATATCAAAAAATATTTTTCTATTGAGCCTCTGTTGTTCTATATGACTCCATTCACACTGAGACTGGCTTGGATCGGGGAGGGGGGGCACCCTTTTCTTGTCTTGATTCCGGAGCTGTGATGCGCAGCAGTGCTTCCTTCCTGAGTCTCTTTTGAGATATTGGCGGGGGGCCCTCCTACGCATCAGCATCATGTTAAAACCTGTTTGTGGCAACTTTTTGACTCCGCAATACAGGGACCTCCTTGGTCCATCTCACATCAGAGATGGGGTTGGCGTGGCTTCACTTTGGTGCTTGTGCCGGTGATGAATTTCACTGTCAACTCCTACTCTCATTCGACGGTGTGCATGACGTTGGTCGGGACCCGTCACACACCTGGATTACACCTGGTGAGCTTGATTGCCTTACCATTTGCCTTGACACCAGGGAGGTAACACACACAGCCCATTCACTGGATACACACAGGTAAGTTATGCACATTTTCTCTTTTTTTCAGCCCTTTCCCCTTTTTTTCTTTTGACTCATGTAACATACATATATATATATATATATATATATATATATATATATATATATATATATATATATATATATATATTATATACACACACACATTTTTTTTTTTTTTCACTTTTCACATTTTCACATTTTTTTCACACATATTTTTGACAGTTTTATACAATTTATTTACACTTTTTCCAGAACACCACACTTGTAATCATCCCCACACATGTGGAATGTGTTGTGGCAATAGGGCATGCTATGTGGAGGTTTTCTTGGCTGGGGTGGGGTTCCTTGCTTCAGCTCCGGAACAGACAAACATTTGGGGTCCCATCCTCCTCGATGCTAACCAAACACAGTGCCTTAGCCGGCCTGTGATTATAGATCTCTTTCTTCCCGTGAGGTCTTTCCTCCCTTTAAAGGGGTAGAACATAGTTACTAATACTACATATTTATTTATATTTCTAGTTTACTTCTGTACCCAACTCCTGATGAATGACATATAGCCATGAAACGTGTCGAGTTTCCATGGGGTGCTCAGTCAAGTCTGGCTCATTACCTATTTACTGGCCCATATATATCTTTTATACATCTTAAATTCATTGAGTATATAGCAGCTCTTTTGCATATGGTGTACCAATGCCTGCTAATATGAAATACCTTGTATTACATTTATCAATAGTTTCTATCTGTACAGGGCAACAGATCAGTCCAAGCGGTAGGCAAAAGCATTGTCCATAAAACAGGCCAGGGTCAGTTCATGTGCAAGCAGTCGAAGTGGTGGGCCGAAGCATAGTTGATAAAACAGGCCTGGGTCAGTTCACATGGAAGCAGTCCAAGCAGTAGGCAGAAGCTTACTTGATAAAACAGGACAGGGTCAGTTCACGTGGAAGCAGTCAAAATGGTAGGCAGAGGCATAGTTAAAAAACAGGCCAGAGTCAGTTCACGTGGAAGGCAGTGGCATGGTTATTTGAGGAAGCATGAGAAATGGTCAGCATAGATGATGAAAAGGGGGAAATGGTTAAAAATATGGGCTAGGTTGGGGCGTGGCTTGTTGTGCAACGGGTATGGACGCGTTCTGAGAGAGCTCCCGCTCACACATGGCTTACAACAGCCCAATTCACCAGACCCATCGCGCTCAGATGCCGGGCAAGTGACTCTACAGCTCCCGAGACCCACGCCTGAGGAGAGGGTCGGTGACAACCCCATCGCAGCACATCGCGGACCTTTTTAAAACAAAAACAGGGGCCAGCAGCAGTGTGGGAATGGACAAGATGGTGCCGGGCTGCCATGAGGAGGAATTCAGTGAAGACTCCCAATCTGCACCGGAGGACTCAGGTAGGGGGACAGCTCGTCCTAATCACACCCTCACCCTGGCAGATATGTCAGTAATAGAAGCTGATATTACAGTCAGACACAGGGACAAGGCGATCCGCAGGCTGAAAAAAGTGTCTAGCTCACAAAACCATCATCTTATTGCGATGAATAGACACCTAGAAGTTTTGGACAATAGAAGAAGGAGGAATAATATACGTGTGAGAGGGATACATGAATCGGTGGAATCTGCCCAGATCATCCCAGCTCTGCAGAGAGCCTTCAAGAGTCTGCTAGAGAGGCAAGAAGACATGGCGATTGATTTTGTCAGAGCACACAGAGCACTCAGACCAAAGGGTCCTGACAATGCACCCCCCAGAGACATAATTTGCTGTCTACAGAGCTTCACACTTAAGGAAGAAATCATGCGGAAAGCAAGGAGGAACAAACAAATTATCTTTAATGGGGCCACCATTATGCTATTTCAGGATTTGTCACAGATCACCCTGAAACACCGCAGAGCTCTATGCCCCCTACAGGATAAACTAAGGGAAAAAGAACTGAGATATACCTGGAAGTTCCCTTTTGCACTAGCAGTAAAATTTAATGGACACCAGCATACCCTACGTACACCAGATGATCTACAAGACTTTTGTATGGCTTTGGATCTTGATTACATCTCACTACCAGATTGGTATGCAGAATTCCAAGAGGTACCCTTGGATAGACCACCGTCAAAATCTCAATTTTCCACCACTGAAAAGAGGCAAAACAAAAAGCGAAGGTCACAGCGCCCCGTGGGTTCAAAGACTGAAACACCCAGATCCGCTAGAGAGGACTACAGAGAGCAAGAAGAAGATTGACAGCTCATTCCCTTGTTTACTTCTACATACTGACTATACATTCAGTGGATGCCCCTGTATGTTCAGGTTGAGATCTTGCTAAAATGGGACTTGCCACGCGATAGCTTTCAGGGCCCTCTGGAATCCCATTACTGACTGTCATTGCAGCTGATTCCCCCACCCCCCACTTGCTAAGGCTCTAACTTGTTGCTGATAGTTTTGTCTCCTAGATACACTCCAGACCATCTCGCTCTGAGCCTCCACCATGGCCTATACGGACCTTGGCCATAAATCCTCTTGTGATCTCACACAACGTAAGGGGCCTAAACATACCCGAGAGACGCTCCACATTGCTGAAAGAGCTTACAAAAAGTAGGCCTCATTTTGTACTCTTGCAGGAGACACATTTCAGAACACATCAAGTTCCCAAACTAAATGACTTCTATTTTAAAGAGGCATACCATGCCACAAATGACAAATCCAGAGCTCAGGGAGTCTCTACTTTGATCAGTAGAGATGCCCCCTTTACATTACAAGCCAAAAAGCTAGACCCAAAGGGCAGGTATTTATTCATAAAAGGTCTATACAACAATACTCCGAAGACGTTAGCCAATGTTTATTTCCCGAATACAGCACATGTGTCCTTCTGCCAACATATAGTGCAGGAGCTCTTGGAGTTCTCCTCAGGATGCCTAATCTTGGGAAGGGACTTCAATATACCATTAAACCCTGTAAATGACACATCATACAGGAAAACTTGCATTACATACAAAGCACTCAAACAAATTAAAGTATTACTTCAGTCCCTACAATTGATTGACACCCAGAGATTTATACACCCGAGGGTCGAGATTTTACATTTTTCTCACCCCCACATAGTCAACATTCTCGTATAGACTATATTTTCATCTCCCAATGAGACCTAGCCTTGGTCTTGGGGGCTCATATTGGTATCCAATCATTTTCGGATCACACCCCAAACTCATTACCCCTGAAAGCAATCACATCTGCACCAAAATCTTATTAATGGAGATGAAATGCATCTCTCCTGACATACCAAGATTTAATGACGGAACTTACCGCTACAATCACTGACTTCTTCCAACGAAATACCTCCATAGATACGGACCCTCTCATAACGTGGGAAGCTCACAAATGCACGATAAGGGGGGAACTCATAAGAATGAGCTCAAAGCGCAAAAAGGATAGAGACAAACTCATTCAATCCCTGGCGGAATGCATAAAATGCTTAGAAATGCTTCATAAGCAATCTCTTTCAGTTCAAACAGCTACTGAACTTCTGGAAAAAAGAAAGGCTCTCCAGAGACTCTTTGACAATAGGGCAAAGAGGGATCTGTTTTTTAGGAAGCAGATTTATTATGCACAGTGGTGTAGTGGTTAGCCCTTTCACCTAGCAGCAATAGGGTTGCTGGTTCAAATCCCGACCACAACACTATCTGCCTGGAGTTTGCATGTTCAGGTTAATTAGACCCTGTCCAAAAAAAAAAAATTGGCCATAATATGTGTATGTTGTATGTTAATGTTGTAATTGTGTAGGGACTCTACAGGTTAACCACTTTCAGACCGGACCATTTTGCTGGTCAATGACCAGAGGTCTTTTTACAATTTGGCACTGCGCTGCTTTAACTGGTAATTGCGCGGTCATGCAATGTTGTACCCAAACAAAATTTGCGTCCTTTTTTTCCCACAAATAGAGCTTTCTTTTAAAGGTATTTGACTGACTCTGCGATTTTAATTTTTTGCGATATAAACGTAAAAAGACCGCAAATTTTGAAAAAAAATGATATTTTCTACTTTTTGTTATTAGAAAAATCCAATAAACTCAATTTTAGTCATACATTTAGGCCAAAATGTATTCAGCCACATGTCTTTGGTAAAAAAAAAGTAAATTACTGTATATTTATTGGTTTGCGCAAAAGTTGTCACATCTACAAACTAAGGTACGTTTTCTGGAATTTACGCAGCTTTTAGTTTATGACTGCCTATCTCATTTCTTGAGGTGCCAAAATGGCAGGGCAGTACAAAACCCCCCCAAATGACCCCATTTTGGAGAGTAGACACCCTAAGGAAATTGATAAGAGGCATGTTGAGCCCATTGAATATTTTATTTTTTTGCCTCAAGCGATTGAATAATGACAAAATTTTTTTTTTTTTTTTTTTTTTTTTTACACAAAGTTGTCACTTTGCCATGGTTATATGTGGAATTGTACCCCAAAATACATTCTGCTGCTTCTCCTGAGTACGGGGATACCACATGTGGTCGACTTTTTGGAAGCCTAGCCGCGTACGGGGCCCCCGAAACCCAAGCACCGCCTTCAGGATTTCTAAGGGCATACATTTGTAATTTCACTCCTCACTACCTATCACAGTTTTGAAGGCCATAAAATGCCAAGATGGCACAAAACCCCCACAAATGACCCCATTTTAGAAAGTAGACACCCCAAGCTATTTGCTGAGAGGCATGTTGAGTCCATGGAATATTTTATATTTTGCCACAAGTTGCGGGAATATTACAAACTTTTTTTTTTTTTTCACAAAGTTGTCACTAAATGATATATTGCTCACACATGCCATGGGCATATGTGAAATGACACCCCAAAATAAATTCTGCTGCTTCTCCTGAGTACGGGGATACCACATGTGTGGGATTTTTTGGGAGCCTAGCTGCGTACGCGGCCCCGAAAACCAAGCACTGCCTTCAGGATTTCTAAGGGGGTAAATTTTTGATTTTACTCCTCACTACCAATTGCAGTTTTGAAGGCCATAAAATGCCAAGATGGCACAACCCCCCCCCCCCCGAATGACCCCATTTTGGAAAGTAGACACCCCTAAATTTAGGGGTACACTAGTGAGACTCACAGGTGAAAAAGCACCTAGGCTGTCAGCGACTGTATCAAAACGCTACAAAAAAACTGTTAGCGATCGCAGGGATCAGGCCTGACTCTACGAACGCTGCAGTTATGTGTGTTGTGTTTTGTAAGTGACAGTGATCGATCGATACTGCACTTGGGTGGGCTGGACTGGGCTTGGCGGAGGGGCTAAACGCAGGTGCTAGCAGGTATCTGGGCTGATCCCGCTAACAATGCGTTTTGGGAAACCTAAACTGCTGGCGACACTAATATAGATCTGATCAGATACTATATTACTAAGGGAGGTGTATGCTTTGCGCGTGGGTGTTAGCGCTCCTGGCACTAACCTGACGCTGCCTGGGGCGACGCAGACCTTATCTGACCCTCAAACTTATATCACCCGCCGGGTGATCAGGGGGTTAAACCTTTATTAGGTAATAAATTGCGGGTGCCCTGAAACTAGAGTGTGTGCCTGGCATGTTCTACTGTATTGTGTAGTGTTGGTGCAACTCACCGATCCTCTCTCCTCGGTGCCGGAACGAAAAATACCGACACGGAGGAGAGATTACATCACTTCCTCTGCCTGTGTTTACATTACAGGAGAGGAAGTGATGTCACGCTGCACTTCCATTCGTCAGGAGCGATCGCGAGGGGGTGGCCATGAACGAATGGCCGCCCCCTCATCCCGGATCGCTCCTGAACGGATTCCGACCGCCGCTGGCACCGGGGGGGGGGCCCGATCGGACCCCCCACCCGCGGGAAGGCAGGGACGTACAGGTACGCCCATATGCCTGCCCGTGCCATTCTGTCGACGTACATCGTCGTGCGGCAGTCGGCAACTGGTTGAAGGACCGCATAAATAGCTGCGGATGTACACCGGTGGCAAGAAAAGCGCCCTGAGGAGATTCAGTTCGTATAGGTAGCGCTCTACAATTCATTCATGAATCAGGCAATAAGACGGGGAAACTATTAGCAGGGGCTTTAAAGGAACAGACAGCAAAAAATGTCATAGCTGGTATACGAAGACGTGACAGAAAATTAGACGTGACCGCTGAGGCAATAACAAAACATTTCCATGACTTCTACACAAAGTTATACAACTTACCATCCCAACACAAACTGGAGTGCCAGGAGGGGGGCAGGGCACAGATCATTCAGGATTACCTAGAAAAAAGTGGCACGCTTGCCCTATCGGAATCAGACATATTAATGCTAGAGGAACCAATAACAACTGAGGATATAATCACCGCTATTAAACAACTTAAATCAGGCAAAAGTCCACGCCTGGATGGATTTACATCCATATATTACAAAACTTTTTCAAATTTACTCAACATACAGCTTAGGGCCACTATAAACGCTTTGGCCTAACCTAGAGCAGTAACGCCTGATTTACTATCAGCGCACATCACTATTCTCCACAAGGAAGGCAAAGATCTAGCAGAATGTACTAGCTACCGCCCTATCTCTTTGTTAAATTTAGATGCAAAGATCCACGCGAAGATCCTAGCCTCTAGCCTGAGCCCATTACTCCTGAACCTGATAGGCCCAGACCAGGTGGGCTTTATGCCTGGCCGGGAGGCTAAAGATAACGTCATAAAGGCGTTGCTCTTGACTCAGATGGCACGCACAGGAAAAACAGAAGGCTTTCTCTTGTCCACGGATGCAGAGAAAGCCTTCGACCGCTTGGCATGGGACTACATGTTGACTGTTTTTGCCAAGATAGGCTTAGGTCCACGCCCGATGGCTGGCATCTCCGCGCTATACCAATGCCCAACAACAAAATTAAAGATAAACAGTACCCTGTCAGATAGAGTCCTGATAAAGAATGGAACTAGGCAGGGGTGCCCGTTATCTCCTCTGTTGTTCATACTTTCCCTGGAACGCTTCATTAGGATAATCAGAGCAAACACAGACATTCAGGGCTTCAAGGTCGGAGATATGGAATACAAGGTGGCCGCTTATGCGGACGACTTACTTTTTTTTCCTGTCAAACCCACTAATCTCCCTTCCTGTTCTATTGAAGGGCTTTGCCACCTATGGCTACATTTCAAATCTTAAGATCAACTATGCAAAGTTAAGGGGCACTCTAATGGGCACATATGTTAGTGGGGGCACAGTGATAGGCACGACGATGGGGACACCTGATGTATAAGGGAACTCTGATGGGAACACCCGATGTAAGGTGGCACTCTGATAGGGGCACCTGATGTAAAGAGGCCCTCTGATGGGAACACCTGATGTAAAGGGGCACTCTGATGGGAACACCTGATGTAAAGAGGCACTCTGATGGGGGCACCTGATGTAAAGAACAAAAATATTACAGCGCACACATGCAAACTAAGGCCGCGTACACACGGGCGGACTGTCTGGCCAACTAAGTCCGTCAGACAATCCGACAGACAGTCCGTCCTACTTTTGAATGAACGGACTTGACCACACACGATGAACAGACAGTCCGCTGAAAGCTTGCGCGATGACGTGTACAGCACGTACGACGGGACTAGAAATACGACGTCCAATACACTGCAATGCAACCTTCGGCCGTGTAAATCCTTTCTGAGCATGCGCCATACCTAGTCAACTTGCCTACTCACGAGCGGACTGTCCGCTGAAACCAAAGTTGGACGGACAATATTACGGAAATTCCGAAAGACTTAGTCCGCCAGCCTGTCCGCTGAAAAAGTCAGCTGAAGCCCACACACGAGCGGACTGTCCGCTGAAACACGTTTCAGCGGACCAAGTTCGTCAGACAGTCCGCCCGTGTGTACGCGGCCTAACATTTACCTACAGCAAGGCTTTTTAAAAACACCTAGACATTTTCAAAAAACATTATCAAAAAATATGGGGATTTGGTCACACCATATTGCTTCTGGAATATGGTGCTTAAGCCCACTTACTGCGACAAAGTACCCCATGATTAGTGGGTCCTACACTATCTATAGATTGGGAGATTCTGCTTCTCCGAACCATGGGAGCTATACTCCTCTATATGGGAGAACATGAGGTATCCACCATGACACAGGTGTCTTTAAAAAGCCTTGCTGGAGGTAAACAACTATTGTCTGTACAACAGAACAATTTTTTTTTATTTTTGTTGTGTTGTATGGTCTTATGGCAGCGCCATCTTTATGCATTTTTTAGGGTGTGCCCCCCAAATATCTAATTTACCTGATGTAAAGAGGCACTCTGATGGGGGCATCTAATGTAAAGGGGCACCTGATGGGGGCTACTGGTGTAAAGCGGCACTCTGATGAGCACACCTAATGTAAAGGATCATTCTGCTGGGCACACCTGATGTGATGGAGACACCGGATGTAAAGGGGCACTCTGATGATGGCACATAATGTAAGGGGGCGCTCTGATGGAGACAAATAATGCAAGGGGGCACACTGATGGGAGACACCAGATGTAAGGGGGCCTTCTGATGAAGAAACCTGATGTAAGGGGGCACTCCAATGGGGACACCTGATGTAAGGGGGCACTCTAATGGTGGCAACTGATTTATGGGGGTATTCTGATAGGGGCACCCAATGTAATGAATTACTGTGGTTGGGACACCTAATGTAAGGGGGAACACTATAGGGGACATTTACATTTGCAGCTTATTACCAGAGTGTGTGGAGGAAAAGTGCCAGAGAGCGTGGCTTGCGCCCAAAAAAGGAAAGTAGACACATACAATCTTTCATGGCACAGACTTGTGATTTGGACCTCGGCCATTTTTTTTTTTTTTTTTTTTTTTTTAGTTACTGGACCTCCTTGAATTTTAATTCACTACCCCTGATCTACAGTGTATGTAGCTACGCTCTGTCTAGCGTCTTGCATGTGTTAAATTGTGGCAAGTCTGCCATCTTGTGGAAACTGGTAGATATATGTACATTAGTATAAATAAAAAAAAAGCCCATTTTAAATTTGTTTTCATACTGATGTAATCACAAAAATCACCATGTATTATTTTAAATATTATCATTTAAACCCCCAATTTATACCTCTGCTCCAGCGGGCTCTGGACCTCTCTTTCTTTGTTTGAAGCTCCACTCACTGGACAGAGCCTCTGTGTCATTATGTACAACACAGGGACCTTAGCTGTATGTTGTATGTTAATGTTGTAATTGTGTTGGGACTCTACAGGTTAACCACTTTCAGACCGGACCATTTTGCTGGTCAATGACCAGAGGTCTTTTTACAATTTGGCACTGCGCTGCTTTAACTGGTAATTGCGCGGTCATGCAATGTTGTACCCAAACAAAATTTGCGTCCTTTTTTTCCCACAAATAGTGCTTTCTTTTAAAGGTATTTGACTGATTCTGCGATTTTAATTTTTTGCGATATAAACGTAAAAAGACCGCAAATTTTGAAAAAAAATGATATTTTCTACTTTTTGTTATTAGAAAAATCCAATAAACTCAATTTTAGTCATACATTTAGGCCAAAATGTATTCAGCCACATGTCTTTGGTAAAAAAAAAGTCAATTACTGTATATTTATTGGTTTGCGCAAAAGTTGTCACATCTACAAACTAAGGTAAGTTTTCTGGAATTTACGCAGCTTTTAGTTTATGACTGCCTATCTCATTTCTTGAGGTGCTAAAATGGCAGGGCAGTACAAAACCCCCCCAAATGACCCCATTTTGGAAAGTAGAAACCCTAAGGAAATTGATAAGAGGCATGTTGAGCCCATTGAATATTTTATTTTTTTGCCTCAAGCGATTGAATAATGACACAAACATCACTAAATGATATATTGCTCACACATGCCATGGTTATATGTGGAATTGTACCCCAAAATACATTCTGCTGCTTCTCCTGAGTACGGGGATACCACATGTGGTTGACTTTTTGGAAGCCTAGCCGCGTACGGGGCCCCGAAACCCAAGCACCGCCTTCAGGATTTCTAAGGGCATACATTTGTAATTTCACTCCTCACTACCTATCACAGTTTTGAAGGCCATAAAATGCCAAGATGGCACAAAACCCCCACAAATGACCCCATTTTAGAAAGTAGACACCCCAAGCTATTTGCTGAGAGGCATGTTGAGTCCATGGAATATTTTATATTTTGCCACAAGTTGCGGGAATATTACAAACTTTTTTTTTTTTTTCACAAAGTTGTCACTAAATGATATATTGCTCACACATGCCATGGGCATATGTGAAATGACACCCCAAAATAAATTCTGCTGCTTCTCCTGAGTACGGGGATACCACATGTGTGGGATTTTTTGGGAGCCTAGCTGCGTACGGGGCCCCGAAAACCAAGCACTGCCTTCAGGATTTCTAAGGGTGTAAATTTTTGATTTTACTCCTCACTACCAATCGCAGTTTTGAAGGCCATAAAATGCCAAGATGGCACAACCCCCCCCCCCCCCCCCCGAATGACCCCATTTTGGAAAGTAGACACCCCTAAATTTAGGGGTACACTATTGAGACTCACAGGTAAAAAAGCACCTAGGCTGTCAGCGACTGTATCAAAACGCTACAAAAAAAACTGTTAGCGATCGCAGGGATCAGGCCTGACTCTGCGAACGCTGCAGTTATGTGTGTTGTGTTTTGTAAGTGACAGTGATCGATCGATACTGCACTTGGGTGGGCTGGACTGGGCTTGGCGGAGGGGCTAAACGCAGGTGCTAGCAGGTATCTGGGCTGATCCCGCTAACAATGCGTTTTGGGAAACCTAAACTGCTGGCGACACTAATATAGATCTGATCAGATACTATATTACTAAGGGAGGTGTATGCTTTGCGCGTGGGTGTTAGCGGTACTGGCACTAACCTGACGCTGCCTGGGGCGACGCAGACCTTATCTGACCCTCAAACTTATATCACCCGCCGGGTGATCAGGGGGTTAAACCTTTATTAGGTAATAAATGGCGGGTGCCCTGAAACTATAAAAAAATAACTAACCAACCAGCGTCACCTGTAACAGTTATATGGTGATCACTGGTGAAAGGGTTAACTAGGGGGCAATCAGGGGGCTTTATGCGGTAGTATATGGGGGTCCCTGGCGCTATAAAAAGCTGCGGCGAACCTAAATACCTACCTGCCTAACTAGCGTCACCTGTGACACTAATACAGCGATCAGAAAAACGATCGCTTATTAGGCTGGGTTCACACTGGAGCGATGCGGGAACGCCACGAATCCGCGGCGGGTTCCCGCATCACACTGCCCTATGCGAACTGCTGGGAGTGTCAGTGAAATGTTAATGACACCCCCAGATCAGTTCGCATATCGCAGTGCGATCTGCAAACTCGGACAGGAATCGGATCGCATGGTGTGAACACCCATGCGATCCGATTCTGCTGCGGACCAAAAAAAGGGTCCCGTGTGAGTTTGCGGCGGGTGCGATGCGAATTCAGCCATACTATCTGTATGGCTGAACTCGAATCGCACAGAGATCGGATGTGATTTGCACTGCAGTGCGGTGCGAATCACATCCGTTCTCATAAACCGCTGCAATGTGAACCCAGCCTTAGTGACACTGGCGATGGGGGGTGATCACGGGGTTAAACCTTTATTGGGGGGGTTAGTGGGGTACATTAGAACTAAAGGGGGCTAACCCTAACTGCCCTAACAGTTATTACAGTCACAAATGACACCAATGCAAAAAAAAAAAAAATGCAATTGGTGTCACTGTGACTGGGGGTGCAGGGGTGATTGGGGGGGTGATCGGGGGGTGAAGGGGGGGTGAGAGTGTGCCTGGCATGTTCTACTGTATTGTGTAGTGTTGGTGCAACTCACCGATCCTCTCTCCTCGGTGCCGGAACGATCGGGCCCCCCACCCGCGGGAAGGCAGGGATGTACAGGTACGCCCATATGCCTGCCCGTGCCATTCTGTCGACGTACATCGTCGTGCGGCAGTCGGCAACTGGTTGAAGGACCGCATAAATAGCTGAGGAGATTCAGTTCGTATAGGTAGCGCTCTACAATTCATTCATGAATCAGGCAATAAGACGGGGAAACTATTAGCAGGGGCTTTAAAGGAACAGACAGCAAAAAATGTCATAGCTGGTATACGAAGACGTGACAGAAAATTAGACGTGACCACTGAGGCAATAACAAAACATTTCCATGACTTCTACACAAAGTTATACAACTTACCATCCCAACACAAACTGGAGTGCCAGGAGGGGGGCAGGGCACAGATCATTCAGGATTACCTAGAAAAAAGTGGCACGCTTGCCCTATCGGAATCAGACATATTAATGCTAGAGGAACCAATAACAACTGAGGATATAATCACCGCTATTAAACAACTTAAATCAGGCAAAAGTCCACGCCTGGATGGATTTACATCCATATATTACAAAACTTTTGCAAATTTACTCAACATACAGCTTAGGGCCGCTATAAACGCTTTGGCCTAACCTAGAGCAGTAACGCCTGATTTACTATCAGCGCACATCACTATTCTCCACAAGGAAGGCAAAGATCTAGCAGAATGTACTAGCTACCGCCCTATCTCTTTGTTAAATTTAGATGCAAAGATCCACGCGAAGATCCTAGCCTCTAGCCTGAGCCCATTACTCCTGAACCTGATAGGCCCAGACCAGGTGGGCTTTATGCCTGGCCGGGAGGCTAAAGATAACGTCATAAAGGCGTTGCTCTTGACTCAGATGGCACGCACAGGAAAAACAGAAGGCTTTCTCTTGTCCACGGATGCAGAGAAAGCCTTCGACCGCTTGGCATGGGACTACATGTTGACTGTTTTTGCCAAGATAGGCTTAGGTCCACGCCCGATGGCTGGCATCTCCGCACTATACCAATGCCCAACAACAAAATTAAAGATAAACAGTACCCTGTCAGATAGAGTCCTGATAAAGAATGGAACTAGGCAGGGGTGCCCGTTATCTCCTCTGTTGTTCATACTTTCCCTGGAATGCTTCATTAGGATAATCAGAGCAAACACAGACATTCAGGGCTTCAAGGTCGGAGATATGGAATACAAGGTGGCCGGTTATGCGGACGACTTACTTTTTTTTCCTGTCAAACCCACTAATCACCCTTCCTGTTCTATTGAAGGGCTTTGCCACCTATGGCTACATTTCAAATCTTAAGATCAACTATGCAAAGTTAAGGGGCACTCTAATGGGCACATATGTTAGTGGGGGCACAGTGATAGGCACGACGGTGAGGACACCTGATGTATAAGGGAACTCTGATGGGAACACCCGATGTAAGGTGGCACTCTGATAGGGGCACCTGATGTAAAGAGGCCCTCTGATGGGAACACCTGATGTAAAGGGGCACTCTGATGGGAACACCTGATGTAAAGAGGCACTCTGATGGGGGCACCTGATGTAAAGAACAAAAATATTACAGCGCACACATGCAAACTAAGGCCGCGTACACACGGGCGGACTGTCTGGCCAACTAAGTCCGTCAGACAATCTGACAGACAGTCCGTCCTACTTTTGAATGAACGGACTTGACCACACACGATGAACAGACAGTCCGCTGAAAGCTTGCGCGATGACGTGTACAGCACGTACGACGGGACTAGAAATACGACATCCAATACACTGCAATGCAACCTTCGGCCGTGTAAATCCTTTCTGAGCATGCGCCATACTTAGTCCGTCCAACTTGCCTACTCACGAGCGGACTGTCCGCTGAAACCAAAGTTGGACGGACAATATTACGGAAATTCCGAAAGACTTAGTCCGCCAGCCTGTCCGCTGAAAAAGTCAGCTGAAGCCCACACACGAGCGGACTGTCCGCTGAAACACGTTTCAGCGGACCAAGTCCATCAGACAGTCCGCCCGTGTGTACGCGGCCTAACATTTACCTACAGCAAGGCTTTTTAAAAACACCTAGACATTTTCAAAAAACATTATCAAAAAATATGGGGATTTGGTCACACCATATTGCTATGCGGTGCTTAAGCCCACTTACTGCGACAAAGTACCCCATGATTAGTGGGTCCTACACTATCTATAGATTGGGAGATTCTGCTTCTCCGAACCATGGGAGCTATACTCCTCTATATGGGAGAATATGAGGTATCCACCATGACACAGGTGTCTTTAAAAAGCCTTGCTGGAGGTAAACAACTATTGTCTGCACAACAGAACAAATTTTTTTTATTTTTGTTGTGTTGTATGGTCTTATGGCAGCGCCATCTTTATGCATTTTTTTAGGGTGTGCCCCCCAAATATCTAATTTACCTGATGTAAAGAGGCACTCTGATGGGGGCATCTAATGTAAAGGGGCACCTGATGGGGGCTACTGGTGTAAAGCGGCACTCTGATGAGCACACCTAATGTAAAGGATCATTCTGCTGGGCACACCTGATGTGATGGAGACACCGGATGTAAAGGGGCACTCTGATGATGGCACATAATGTAAGGGGGCGCTCTGATGGAGACAAATAATGCAAGGGGGCACACTGATGGGAGACACCAGATGTAAGGGGGCCTTCTGATGAAGAAACCTGATGTAAGGGGGCACTCCAATGGGGACACCTGATGTAAGGGGGCACTCTAATGGTGGCAACTGATTTATGGGGGTATTCTGATAGGGGCACCCAATGTAATGAATTACTGTGGTTGGGACACCTAATGTAAGGGGGAACACTATAGGGGACATTTACATTTGCAGCTTATTACCAGAGTGTGTGGAGGAAAAGTGCCAGAGAGCGTGGCTTGCGCCCAAAAAAGGAAAGTAGACACATACAATCTTTCATGGCACAGACTTGTGATTTGGACCTCGGCCATTTTTTTTTTTTTTTTTTTTTTTAGTTACTGGACCTCCTTGAATTTTAATTCACTACCCCTGATCTACAGTATATGTAGCTACGCTCTGTCTAGCGTCTTGCATGAGTTAAATTGTGGCAAGTCTGCCATCTTGTGGAAACTGGTAGATATATGTACATTAGTATAAATCAAAAAAAAGCCCATTTTAAATTTGTTTTCATACTGATGTAATCACAAAAATCACCATGTATTATTTTAAATATTATCATTTAAACCCCCAATTTATACCTCTGCTCCAGCGGGCTCTGGACCTCTCTTTCTTTGTTTGAAGCTCCACTCACTGGACAGAGCCTCTGTGTCATTATGTACAACACAGGGACCTTAGCTCCGTATTGTAAGCTGAGGAGGCTGGAGTGTGTGCAAAGTCAGTCGCAGCTTAGAGAGCAGGCTGTGGGGAACTGGTTGCAGTGATGGAGGGAACCTGCTGGAGCAAGGAATAAAGTGCTAATTGTTTATAACCTATTCACACACCCCTAAACATACTGTATCTAAGGTGGATTTGTTTATACTCCTCGAGTTTAAAGGTTCACTCATTTTATGCACATACTGTATCTGCGTACACCCATATGACCATGTATACTTAATAGATACATGCATATTTTCACATTTAGGCCCCATTTATAACACAAACTCTGTATTCACCCTGTGTTTCTGCATGCCCTTTTCTGTGTGTTTCAGTGCATTTGCAGTGCATTTACATGTTTTCAGTGTGTTTGAGGGGTCACCAGGCCAGGGTTATGGGGAAGAGTCCTAACCAACATGGGGGCAAGGTTATTTTCCAGGGGGGCAGGTATCTGCATGCTCGAATAAGGGCCTGGTTTGATTTTTTTTTAGGGGAGGGAACATGGTTTTTCCTTCTTTATTTTTGCATTTATTTTTGACATTACCTGGAAACCCTTACCCTTGTGACATCATAATGGGCGGGGTCTCGGGGTGACATCACTGGATGGCCATGCACTATGGCTTATATGAAATGGCAGACAGCGGGAGCCGACACAATGGATGGAGGCAGCCAGCGTCGGAGTAAGGCCGTGTTTTTTATTTTTAGCTGACAGTGGTGGCGGCGGACAAAGAAGACATCACAAGAGAAAAGAGACAGCGGAGGGAGAAGAAACTACCAGAGGGAGAAGAGACCACCAGAGAGAGAAGAAGGAGAAGAGACAATGGAGGGAGAAGAAACCAACAGAGATAGAAGAGGTAGAAGACACAATTTTTAATAAAGGACTTGTCAAAAACTGTCTTTTGTGTTTTGTAACACTTTACTTTTTTTTTGGTGAATGGGTAGGGGTACCCCATACTCATTCACATGGGGAGGGGGACAGGGATCTTGGGGTCCCCCTGTTAAAGGGCATTCCAGATTCTGATAAGACCCTGAAAACTACCACCCAGGGTTGTCAGGAAGAGCCCCTTGCCCCAAAGCACTACCCCATGTTGAGAGCATGAGTCCTGGTATGGTTCGGGTAGGGGGGGTCCACTTGGTCGCTGGGCTGTAGGCTCAGATAAGGGTCTTTTATGGATTTTGGGGGGGAACGCCATGCCATTTTTTGCCACTTTTTTTTGCTGCCAATTAATTTTTTCATATTCATCTGTCAGCGGGGAATCCCACTGACAGCTGATGACTCATCGGTTATTAATGGACTGTAGTACACTTATGCAAAACGTACTAAAAAACGAACAGGTGTGAACCAGGTCTTTTGTTGACTCCACCCAATTTTAAGGTACACTGGTTGAGCTCTGCCTTCAGGTTTATTGCTGGAGGACCTTAAATCTGAACTTTAGCCTCCAGCACGTTTGCCTGGAGGGAGCCCACTCCTCCTTAAAGGTACAGGGGCACACTGGACACCCAGCAAACAGCACAACAACAGCAAAGGTGCGTCACTGTGCCTTTGACAGCTTCCCACCCGCCTTATGCCATCAATGCCGGATTTGAGCGGGGATATCTGAATGATGCCTGTAGCTACAGGCATCATTCAGATATCGTCTTTTAGAGCCGGCGAATCTGTGCACCATAAGAATGATCATAGTGGCTGTTCCACCTCTTGATCATTCTTACGGGAGGCAAGAGTGGACTCCCCCCTCCTGCTGCCCTCTGGTGCTTCTACTGACTCACCGCTATGATCGACGAGTCGGACTCAGGATCCGCCGGCCCCAGATGTTCAGAATAGAGATTTCCGGCAGACCAGATGGTTGCCAGAGTCTCTATGATCGTTCGGAGGCCAGGCGCGATGTTATGACATCACAAACTACTGTGCGAGATAAAAAGTTGCAATGACCGCCATTGTATTCTCTAGGGACTTTGCTAAAAAACATATTAATGTTTGGGGTTCTATGTAATTTTCTAGCAGAAAAAATATGATTTTTGCATGTAGGAGAGAAGTGTCAGAATTGGCCTAGTAAGCAAGTGGTTAAGGAGGAGTGGGCTCCTTCCAAGCATACCTGCCCTTAGTCTATCCATTTTTACATATGTGCTCCTACTATGGAGGCTCTCGAAAATTATAGAGTTAGGACTGCAGATAATACTAGGGTGCCTTGTCATGGCCTCTTCAGCTTACACATGAATTTGTAAAGAGGGATGAGCCGAACAACCCCTGGTTCGGTTCGCACCAGAACTTTCGAACGGACTGAAAATTTGTGCGAACTTTAGAACCCCATTGAAGTCTATGGGACTCGAACGTTCGAAATAAAAAGTGCTAATTTTAATGGCTAATATGCAAGATACTGTCCTAAAAGGGTTTGGGGACCTGGCTCCTGCCCCAGGGGACATGGGTCAATGCCCAAAAACTTTTTAAAAACAGCCGTTTTACCAGGAGCACTGAATTTAATGATTAAAGTGAAAAAAAGTGAAATATTCCTTTAAATATCATGCCTGGGAGGTGTCTATAGTATGCCTGTGAAGTGGCACGTGTTTTCCTTGTTTAGAACAGTCCCTGCAGAAATTGACATTTAACAGAAAAAAAGTCATTTAAAACTGCTTGCGGTTTTAATGTTATATCTGGTTCCGGCAATATAGATGAAAATCATTGAGAAAAATGGCATGAGTAGCCCCCCCTGCCCATTACCAGCCCCTTTGGGTCTTGTACGGATATTAAGGGGAACCCCGTACCCATATTAAAATAAGGAAAGGCTTGGGGCCCCCAGGCCCTATATACTCAGAACAGCAGTGTACAGGCGGTGCAAACATGACAGGGACTGAGTAGGTTTGTTGTGTTAAGTAGAATCTGTTTGTAATTTTGAACTGGTACATTTTTAAAGTGTAGCTCCAGTCAAAAAATCAATTTTTAAGATTTTTGGAAAACATAGGGAAGGGTTATCACCCCTGTATAATTTTTGCCATCTGTCTTTTTTCATCTCACTTCCTGTTGTCTCCTTCCGTTTGCATTTAGGAGACGTTTTTTAAGTTGGATGCTTGAAAGTAGGGGCCTGCCCTATATGCTCTTCAGAAATGTGGGCCTAAGGTGTTGGTGTTGCCACAACACTGTAAGCCCTCAAAGTGACTCTTGGTGGGCGCTGGAGTGCCCTGATGTGAATTATTATATCAAGAATTGTAATTACATGCCATTGTTGAACAGTGGTAGAAAAATTGGGCCTTTGGTGGTTGTGGTGGTGGTGATGGTGCTGGTGCCACAACACTATAAGTCCTCACAGTTACTCAGTAATTACATGCCCCTGTTAAACAGGGGCTAAAAAATTGGGCCTTAGGCACTACTTGCTGGTGCCACGACTCTGCAACCTCTCCCAGATACTCTAGTTGGAGTGCAGGAATGAGCCCTGCTGCTAAGCATTGCATCAAAAATTGTAATTACATGCCCCTGTTGAACAGGGGCTGAAAAATTGGGCCTTAGGCACTGGTGCTGGTGCCATGACACTGCAACCTCTCCTATATACTCTAGTTGGAGTGCAGGAATGATCCCTGCTGCAAAGCATTGCATCAAAAATTGTAATTACACGCGGCTGAAAAATTGGGCTGGTGGCATCACCCAGAACCAAAAATGTTCTTCCAAGATATCAGCGGGATCATTGAGGAGGAAGAGGATAGTCAGTCAACATAACAGGACAGTCACTTAGAATCAGCATAGGCAGTCTTGAAGGGATGTGACATTTCCCCAATTTTTTTTCGGTTACATCAGCTTCAGGTGCTTGGTAGCTGGTGGCGATCCAAGACTGATTCATCTTTATGAAGGTCAGTCGATCAACTGAGTCGGTGGACAGGAGCACCCTGTGATCGGTTACAAAGCCACCAGCAGCACTGAAGGTGCGTTCGGAAGGAACGCTGGATGCAGGACAGGCTAGTAGCTCAATTGCATAATGTGCAAGCTCTGGCCAGTGATCCATCCTCAAGACCCAGTAAGCCAGAGGATTTTTGGTGGGAAAGGTGTTCAAGTCTGACTTTGCCCCTAGGTATTCCCGCACCATGTAAATCAGACGCTGGCGATGGTTGCTGGAACCGATCATACCTTGGGGCTGCGGACTAAAACATTGTCTGAACGAATCGGTCAGACAGCCACCTTCTCCACCGCTTCTTCTGTGATTGACCGAAGCCTCAGCAACACGTTGTCCAGGACCAGGAGTTTGTAACCTCCCAGTCTCTGGGAACGCGTTGCACAGACCTTTCTGCAAGGTCTCCCGGAGATGTCTCATCCTCTGCTCCATCTGTGATAGCAAGATAAGGTCCGCAACCTTACCCTTGTACCGTGGATCAAGGAGAGTGGCCAGCCAGTAATGATCCCTCTCCTTGATCCGAAGAATACGAGGATCCTTCCGCAGGCTTTGCAGGATCAGGGAGGCCATGCAGCGTAGGTTAGCTGAGGCATTCAGTCCGGAGTCCTCTGGGTCACTAAGGACAACATGACCCACAGCCACCTCCTCCCAGCCACGTAGAAGTCCACAGGTTTCTTGGAACTGCAAATCATCCCTAAAAGACTGCTGCTGCTGATTCTGAGTGCCAGGCTCCACCTCCATGCTGACACAATCATCCTCCTCCTCCTCCTCATCCTCTTCCTGTGTGATGGGTGGCACCGCAGGAACACTGTCTGGATAAAGGGGGCCTTGAGAGGCAAGGAAGTCCTCCTCTTCCTGCCTCTGTTCTGCCTCAAGTGCCCTGTCCATTATTCCACGCAGCGTATGCTCCAAGAGGTGGACAAGAGGTACAGTGTCACTGATGCATACACTGTCACTGCTCACCATCCTTGTGGCCTCCTCAAACGGTGACAGGACAGTGCATGCATCCCTGATCATGCCCCATTGGCGTGGTGAGAAAAAACCAAGCTCCCCTGACCCTGTCCTGGTGCCGTAGTTGCACAGGTACTCATTGATGGCCCTCTGCTGCATGTGCAGCTGCTGCAGCATGGCCAACGTTGAGTTCCACCTGGTGGGCATGTCACATATAAGGCGGTTCTTGGGCAGATTCAACTCCTTTTGGAGCTCAGCCAACCGAACACTGGCATTAAATGATCGGCGGAAATGCACACAGACTTTCCTGGCCTGCCTCAGGACATCCTGTAAGCCTGGGTACCTGCCCAAGAACCGCTGCACCACCAGGTTAAGGACGTGAGCCACACAGGGCACATGGGTCAGTTTAATATATCAAAAAGTGCAGCGCTAAGGTACACCTATATATGACAATTAGTGTGTATGAAGAATAAAAAAGATATAAGTGAAATCAATCTAGGTATATAAACAACAGTGACCAGAGTTCCAATAATGATGGTTAAATAAATGTCCACTGATAACAATCAAACTCGTAAAATTCGGATTTTTAAACAGTCCAGGACACAGCAGATCTTGCAACCGACTACTGGATAATCATTGAAAGAGGTGGATACTCTTACCGGATAGGTTGGACACAACTACCATATAGTAATGTGTCAAAGGCTCAGAGGGGCTCCAATGGCCCGAATGGAAGGATTCCCAGCCAGATGATGTGTCTCCTCAGGATTGATCGTCCTGATCCTCGGTTCTCCACAATCCCCAATTCAGAAAGATGGATCAGCTGTCGGGGCACAGACTTCTATGGAGCTTGATCTAGAATGACTCCACAAAGGCTCCCCATAGAGGGGGAAAGCACAAAAACAGCGCTTCTATAATAAACCTTTAGTGGTTGAACTTCACTATGAGAAATGCTGTTTTTGTGCTTTCCCCCTCTATGGTGAGCCTTTGTGGAGGCATTCTAGATCAACCTCCATAGAAGTCTGTGCCCCGACAGCTGAACCATCTTTATGAATTGGGGATCGTGGAGAACCGAGGATCGGGACGATCAATCCTGAGGAGACACATCATCTAGCTGGGAATCCTTCCGTTCGGGACATTGGAGCCCCTCTGAGCCTTTATGACACATTACTATATGGTAGTTGTGTCCAACCTATCCGGTAAGAGTATCCACCACTTTCAATGATTATCCAGTAGTCGGTTGCAGGATCTGCTGTGTTCTGGACTGTTTAAAAATCTGAATTTTACTAGTTTGATTGTTATCAGTGGACATTTATTTAACCATCATTATTGGAACTCTGGTCACTGTTGTTTATATACCTAGATTGATTTCACTTATATCTTTTTTATTCTTCATACACACTAATTGTCATATAAAGGTGTACCTTAGCGCTGCCCTTTTTGATGTATTGTACTTCAAACTTGGTTTGTTTGTGTGCTAGCAGCTTGGCTGTGTTCACTCACAGATAGTGTTTTTGTTTATTATTTGAATTTTTAGGTTTCTTTCACTCATAACTGCAAGGTAGCGTGGTGTTTCCCCCTTTTACAGTCACATTAGTCAGTTAAAAAAGTGGCGTTTGGGAACATAACACTGAGGAAACGCACATTGCACAAACTTACGGAAGGGGGCCGAGTCTAACAACTGAAAAGGCAGCAGTTGAAGTGCTAGCAATTTAGCCAAGCTAGCATTCAACCACTGGGCATGTGGATGGCTGGGAGTGAAATTTGCCTGCTAAAATCAGAAGTGGGTGTACTGCTAGCAGAGTGCTCGCAAGTACTTGGCTGTGGCACACCTAATTCTATACCTTCATTCCTCTAAGTGAAGGTTTAAGAGAGGACTGAAGGTCTAGTGGGGTTGGAGGTCCAAGGTGACGAGGAGCAAGGAGAGGTCCGCTTTGTTCTTTGGTGTGGGTCTTTAAGGTATGCTTGCCAACGAGCTGCATGGCAGGTCAACATATGTCTAGTCAAGCATGTGATGCCCAAGCGGCTGATGTTTTGGCCACGCGAGATACGCTTGAGACATATGTTGCAAATAGCAGTGGTGCGATCTGATGCAATTGTCTCAAAAAAGGCCCACACCAAACAACTTTTGTAATAACGCGCAGAGACAGCGCCCGGCACAGGCGGAGCTCTGCCATGTGATTCAGTCAGTGTACTGCCCCTAAGCTGGCCCCCAGAGGGCATCCTGTCTCATTGGAGATGTGCCTCCTCCTCTCTCCTATCAGGCACCCACATGGAGTCAGTGACCTCAACATCCCCTCCCTCTTCATCAGTGGAGCAAACCTGGCAGTATGCTGCAGCTGGTGGAACATGACAGCCAGATTGCTGTCCTTCTTGAGCATCCTCTCTCTCTGCGCTCACGCTAGTTCCATCCTCTAGCTGGGTATCATCATCAGAGCCTTCAAAACACTGGGCATCCTCCTGGAGCATGTACCCAACACTGTGCTCAAACAGTTCGGGGGACTCCTCAGGAGGACATGGTGGGTCTAGGGAAGGAGTGACTGATGATGACATTGAGTCAAGGGAAGAGGATGCATTGGCAGCTGCTTTGCTAGTACCCTGAGCCTGGGTAAGAGAGGATGACTAGAATGAAGAGGGCTTGGTCATCCATTCTACCAAGTCTTTGGCATGATGCAGCTCAACATGTCCAGCTGCCGAAAATAAGGACAAGCGTGTCCCATGGCCACGTGCTGATGACGATGCACCGCGTCCACGACCAGCACTGTTGTCTCTAGACACAGAGCCTGCTTGCCCTCTTTTATTGGCTCATGACTGTCTGCCTCTCCTTGTTGGCCTTTCAGACATAGTAATGGCCTGCAGGGAGATAGGAAAACCAGCAATTGGGTAGTGTATATTGTGCTGGAGGCACACAACATCTACTAACTCCTGCAGATACCTGTATGATAGAACACCAGCAATAAAGGGTAGATACAGGTGTATACTGTGCTTGAGGCACACAGCACCCACTAACTACTGCAGATGCCTGTATGGGAGAACACCAGCAATAAAGGGTAGATACATGTGTATACTATGCTGTGCTGGAGGCACACAACACCCGCTAACTACTGCAGATGCCTGTATGAGAGAACACCAGCAATAAAGGGTAGATACAGGTGTATACTGTGCTGGAGGCACACAACACCCACTAACTCCTGCAGATGGCTGTATTAGAGAACACCAGCAATAAAGGGTAGATACAGGTGTATACAGTGCTGTGCTGGAGGCACACAACACCCACTAACTCCTGCAGATGCCTTTCTTATAGAACACCAGCAATAAAGGGTAGATACAGGTGTATACTGTGCTGTGCTGGAGACACACAGCACCCACTAATTCCTGCAGATGGCTGTATTAGAGAACACCAGCAATAAAGGGTAGATACAGGTGTATGCAGTGCTGTGCCTCCACCAGCAATAAAGGGAAGATACAGGTGTATACTGTGCTGTGCTGGAGGCACACAACACCCACTAACTCCTGCAGATGGCTGTATTAGAGAACGCTAGCAATAAAGGGTAGATACAAGTGTATACTGTGCTGTGCTGGAGGCACACAACACCCACTAACTCCTGCAGATGGCTGTATTAGAGAACACTAGCAATAAAGGGTAGATACAGGTGTATACTGTGCTGTGCTGGAGGCACACAACACCCACTAACTCCTGCAGATGCATTTATTATAGAACAGCAGCAATAAAGGGTAAATACAGGTGTATACTGTGCTGGAGGCACACAACACCCACTAACTCCTGCAGATGGCTGTATTAGAGAACACCAGCAATAAAGGGTAGATACAGGTGTATATTGTGCTGTGCTGGAGGCACACAACACCCACTAACTCCTGCAGATGGCTGTATTAGAGAACAACAGCAATAAAGGGTAGACACAGGTGTATATTGTGCTGTGCTGGAGGCACACAACACTCACTAACTCCTGCAGATGGCTGTATTAGAGAACAACAGCAATAAAGGGTAGATACAGGTGTATACTGCGCTGGAGGCACACAACACCCACTAACTCCTGCAGATGGCTGTATTAGAGAACAACAGCAATAAAGGGCAGATACAGGTGTATACTGCGCTGGAGGCACACAACACCCATTAACTCTTGCAGATGGCTGTATTAGAGAACACCAGCAATAAAGGGCAGATACAAGTGTATATTGTGCTGTGCTGGAGGCACACTACACCCACTAACTCCTGCAGATGGCTGTATTAGAGAACAGCAATAAAGGGTAGACACAGGTGTATATTGTGCTGTGCTGGAGGCACACAACACCCACTAACTCCTGCAGATGGCTGTATTAGAGAACACCAGCAATAAAGGGTATATACAAGTGTATACTGCGCTGAAGGCACACAACACCCACTAACTCCTGCAGATGGCTGTATTAGAAAACAACAGCAATAAAGGGTAGATACAGGTGTAAACTGCACTGGAGGCACACAACACCCACTAACTCCTGCAGATGCCTGAGAAAAGAACACACTGTCCCTGCCTATGCTGCTCCTTCCCTGCTCGCCAGAACACACTACACAAGGCCGCCATGCTGCTAGGAATGTGATACACTACTTTTCACTTATCTATGCCTTGTGGGAGCCCCTTTGGGATTCCGAAGGTCTGACCTCATGTCTTGACCGATGAAAAAGCAGCACTTGTGTATTTCCCAAAGTGCATAAGTGCTCTAATTCAACATCACATTTCTGTACTTGACTATCCATAGATCACTATACAAAAAAATTGGTGTACAAACTGCGCCCTAAATATTACCACTCTGCGCCTTATGGAAAAGTACTCTTGAGGCTTACTCAATATACAGGTAAAATACCTTTAAGCAGCTACTATTTTAAAAAAGACAATTTAAAAAAAGACAATATAAAAAGAGTTCACAAATAAATGTTCATCTGGAATATTGCTGCTGCAATATTCCAGATGAACATTTATTTGTGAACTCTTTTTATATTGTCTTTTTTTATATTATCCATAGATCACAACTTAAAAAAGTCCAAGCATGTGAGTCCCACTTAAAACTATATGCTGATAATTCAGTAATATGTGCTCTAATTAGCTGGTGACCATGTTCAGGGCTGGCCTGGGAATAAAACCAGCACTGAAAAAAATGTTATCCTGCTGGACGTCATGTGACGCCCAGTTAAGATAACTGAACCACCGGGGGCGTGGCTACCGAGCTGCTGTATGGACGCATGAAGCAGTAGCTCCGTGCCGCCGAGAGCCTTAATCATATACCGAGGTGCTTCCACGGACTACTACCGGCATCGTTGGACGGCGCAACTCCTTCCCACCTCGCCGAGATGACCCGTAAACGCAAAGGCCTGTCGCAATTGAAGAAACTGCCACAGTTCTTCCCACGGACCCCTGGAGGCCTAATCCAAGATGGCGCTGACGGCGCCTTGCCCTCGGCTTCCAGCAGCTCCGGATCAGAGACTCCAAGCCCGGGACTGCAAAAACGATCGCCGCACAGGTCTCCGGGGATGTCTACTCCGCTCTCCCTCAGCCCAGCAAAATCCAAACCGCGGATGGCGGAGAACCTCAGCACGGAACAGGTTAGTGGTGAGGGTGACCAGCTAGAGGATACCAGGGAAATCTCTGACACTATAGACACGTTCCCTACATCTTATACATTCTGAGGGAAACTGCGCTACTTATTCACAGGTAGAGGGGAAATGGGTGGAAATTTTTTTTTACGGATAGAAAATGTCCTTACAGTAAGGGCTAGACAGGTTGCAGCCCCCCACCAAAGAAAACCCCCAAACAGGGTTTTCACAATATTATAACCTAAAAACCGGGGTATCTGGCGCTACCTATGATTAAGTAAAAATTAGATAAAGTTTAGATAGTCCCTCAACAATGGACATTTAATATATTAATTTAATATTTGTGGTTCTTGGTTTTTGGTTATATATATATATTTTTTAAGGGTGGTGTGGTACACTTATCCATACATTTTTATATTTTTTATATTTTGGATTTTTTTCATTTTTTCTTTTTTCCTTTTTTTCCTTTTATATATGGACTTTTGATCTGTAATATACATTTACACTTTGTGATAGGGTTGTTGAGCTATGATTTCTAGGTCTTTTCTATATACACCTCAATCTAGGGTGTGGTGCCTGTTTGTTTTGTGCTTTTTTCTTCTTGTTTTCAGACTCTGTTCTTTTTTTTTTAGATTCTGACTATTTTCTATTTTTTAATCATTTGATTTATTTTTCAGTCTTACTCAATATATTTTTTGTGGTTGGGTATTTCACTAGGAAGATTTGGAGCCTATGTTTACAATAATTTGCACTTTATAATTCTGATTCACTTCGGATAGAGGCACACACATTTTGTATGTTTGATTTAATCTGTTACACATTTGCACTTTAGGAGTAGATTTGCTTATACGTGAGGGTGAGATGTTGCTGGATGAGTTCACATGCACCAACATCTATGCGATTTCTGACATAAGTTGCATGTGAGCACCATATCACATATTTCTATATATTTTTGAACATAAGCACCTTTTGGAAGCTGAGGTCTAGGTCCTTCTGATACAAGTGCATATTATTTCCGGACCAGGCCACATCCAAGATTATCTATGTGATTTTATTGTTAAAGTCGCATAGGGGTTCACATTGGTTAAATCACATAGAGCTTTTGGCGCCCAGCAGTCTTTGGGATTATTGAACCTTGTCCCTGATAGAGGCTAATATTGCCATTAGTGTGGGAATAGGATATCTGATATAGGGCGCATTTTATGAGATTGCTGGTATTTTTAGGGACTATAAAAATACTCACTTTGTATCTCCAATCTATACTTTATCTAATTTTTACTTAATCATAGGTAGCGCCAGATACCCCGGTTTTTAGGTTATAATAACCTTCCCTTCATCTAACCAGCCTGTATCCGACACTACACTAAAAGACATGCTGGTCTCCCTGCGCAGCACCTTACATACGGACATGATGGAGTGCATGAGGGGATTCAAATCGGACATAAACGAAATGGGCGCTCGGATCGACCATGTGGAGCATAAAATGGGTGAATTCGCGACTACCATTAATTTCCTTGGTCGATGCCCATAATGACCAATCGGAGGAGGTGACATGGCTAAAATCGAAAGTCGCAGATTTAGAGGACAGGTCCAGACGCAATAATGTCAAACTTAGAGGCATCCCTGAGCTGGTGTTGCCGGGGCAACTACTACAATATGCCCAGGAACTGATGGGTGCCTTCCTGCCAGACCTGTCTGCTTCTGATCTAGCAATAGACAGAATACATCGCCTGCCAAAACCATTGCATCTCCCAGATAACATCCCAAGGGATGTTCTGATGAGGGTCCACTTTTTTCAGGTCAAGGAGAAGTTTACTTCAGCCTTCCAGACCAATAAACAACTGCCAGAGCACTATGCCAATCTACAGGTATTTGCAGACCTATCGCAGCATACAATGCAAAAAAGGAAAGCGCTGCTGCCCATCACTAAAGCTCTCCGTAACCATGCCATCCTCTACAGATGGGGATTTCCATGCAAACTTACCATATCTAGGGAGGGCCAAATAACGGTTATCAACAATCTGGAAGATGGTCTGGACTTACTCAGACAGTGGGATATACTCCCCTCTCAAAATGACAGTACTCCAACCTCTCTGTCTAAAATACCATCGCAAGACAACTGGCAAGTAGTATCACATAAAAAGAAAGCTTTGAACCGCAACATTGAGCCCCCGATCTACATTTCTGTTTGAGACTTTTTAATCTCTTTTGAGATGCTCTCAGTACCTATGGAACTTTGTAAGTTCTAGTTTCTCCCCCCAGTTACATGACAGGCAGGAAAACTGCCCACAGATTCCAAGTTGAATCGACCTTTTTATTTTTCTGGCAAATGCCAGGGTTTCAAAACTGTTTCTTTTTTTTTTATCTGTAATGCCTTTTTCCCTTTCTTCTTCTGTGTTTTTTTCCTATCCCTTGAGCTTACCCTTAACCCCCATGAGATGGACTCTGCTATGCTAAGATCTCATCATCCGGAGATGTGGAACCAACCCGACTTGGACGCCTGTACAACTGTGGAACTGTTTTGCAATCACGAGAGGTATGCGGACCATCCCAATCTTTTTTTTTCTTTTAGCTAACAATGCTAAATATCGTTTCATTTAATGTACATGGATTAAATCATCCAGCAAAAAGGGCATCTGTATGGAAAGAAGCTCAGAGACTACGCGCTGATGTACTCTGTTTACAGGAATCACATTTTCTAGCTTTTGACCCTCCACCTTTTCACAACAAAAATTTCCCACACCTTTTTTGTGCCTCCGCTACTCAAAAACGCAAAGGCGTTATAATAGCCATCAGAGACTCGGTCACTTTTTCACACAGTCTTATGGTAACGGATCCTGAGGGCAGGTATGTTATTTTGGTAGGCTCTCTCAAAAACAAGATCTATACCATTGTAAGTCTTTACGCTCCCAACTCCCACCAGACAAGATTTCTCAAAAGACTGATCACGAAAGTCAACGCGGTACGTCAAGGAGCTCTAATACTATGTGGAGACTATAATATCACTGCAGACTTTAGGATGGACACTACCACTAAGTCTCGTAGGCCTCTTCCCTCATTACAGCGTTTGCTACATGAGGAGGGGCTGTATGACATTTGGAGATGTCAGCATTCTAATGAGAGGGACTATTCTTTTCACTCCTCTAGACACAATACGTATTCAAGAATTGACATGATCCTTGTTGATAGATTCTTGTTGCAAGCAGTGTCCTCCTCCGCCATCCACAGCATCTCCTGGTCTGACCATGCACCTGTTTCTGCTGTGGTGGTGGAGGGGAACATTCATAATGTGTCTGGTGTCTGGAGGGCGAGTGCTGGATTATTTGGGTCGCAGGCTCAGATGTTAGAAGTGACCAATAGTCTTAAAGAATTTTTTCTAACTAACACTAATTCTGTAGACGATCCTATGACTCTTTGGTGTGCGCATAAAGCTTTTATGAGAGGTATTTTACTGCAAGCTAGTGTAAGACTCAAGAAACAGAGAACTCTCAAGTTAGAACGCATCCTACGAGATATCAACTTATTAGATAAGCAAAACAAGATAACCCCCTGCCCCACGATAGCACACAAACTAGGCGCTCTTCGATCCGAACTCAGGCTTTTGCTATTAGAGGACCATAATAAATTTGTTAACTATCTCAAATTAACACATTATTCGGCAGGAAATAGAGCAGGTAAATATCTAGCCCAACGTTTGAAAGAACATAGAACCCGTACCACTATTCCCTACTTAATCAACACTTCAGACAATAGTAAAATATATAATCCTAAAGATATAGCAGATTCCTTTGCCCAATATTATTCCTCCCTCTATAATATTAAATCAGATACTAAAACTCCACAGCCAATGGAAGAAGACATCCAAGCCTTTTTGGACAGTGTTTCACTTCCCAAGCTATCCGAAGAACAACTTTCCACCCTTAATGCCCCTATGTCCCAAGCAGAAATACAGAGGGTCATTAGATCCCTACCATTAGGCAAATCTCCAGGCCCTGATGGCTTTCCTGGTGAGTATTATCTAAAATTTGGCGAACTACTGACCCCAACATTACAAGTAATCTATTCCCAAGCGACTACTTCTTCCTCATTTCCTCCGGAAATGCTTGGCGCATATGTTGTCACCATACCCAAACCGAGAAAATCCCCAGATACTCCGTCCAACTTCCGCCCTATTTCACTTCTAAATACGGACGTGAAGATATATGCTAAAATCTTGGCCCAGAGACTACTCCTTATACTGCCCACACTTATAAACCCAGACCAAGCAGGATTTACAATGGGACGGCAGGCATCTGATGCGACTAGAAGGGTGATTGACGTTGTGTGCCATGCGAAGGCCTGTCGAGCGCCTTCTCTGCTCCTCTCTTTGGATGCGGAGAAGGCGTTCAACAGGATACACTGGGGCTACACGAGCTCTGTTCTTCGTAAATTCGGATTTGAAGGCCCTATCTTTTCTGCAATATTAGCCCTCTATTCTACTCCTTCTGCAAGGGTATATACCTCCAGTATCTTATGCAAGCCCTTCACCATAACGAATGGTACACGACAGGGGTGTCCCTTATCCCCCTCAATTTTCAACTTATTGATTGAAACCCTAGCTGAAAAAATTAAGTCACACCCAGACGTCCGGGGATTCGCCTTCCAAGGCAAGGACCATAAAATAAACCTATTCGCTGACGACATTATCTTGTTCCTTACGTCCCCAACACTATCCTTAAAATATGCCCAGAATATTTTAGATGAATTTAGTAATATCTCATACTACAAAGTCAACGATACCAAGTCCCTTATCCTCCCTCTAGACGTCCCACGAGAGCTAAAGCTTAAACTACAAAAATCTTCTCCTTACTCATGGAAAGGAGACAGTATAACATACCTAGGCCTTCAAATTAGACTCCAATAGATTGGCTGATACCAACTACCTTTTGCTACTTCAAAAGTTAACTACTGAGACCAAACGTATTTCTAAAACAGAACTAACTTGGTCAAGACCTCCTTTAAAATGCTTTTACTCCCACAGATCCTCTACGTGTTCCGCACGTTACCCATACCCATCAAAGCCACACATCTTAAGTCACTCAACTCTCTTCTCAACAACTATATTTGGCAAAAGAAGAAACCGTTGAGGTACAAGATTACTTTATGGCAGTCGTACTCACCCAACTCAAAACTTGGTTCAACAGACAGGCACCTGCCACTTGGCGGGATATTGAACAATCCATGTCTCCGACAGGCGACCTTCTCACCTTATTGTGGCTTGATCGTTTGAGGCCCTTTCCTCTACGACACCTACCTCTCACAATTCAGGCTTCTCTTTGGGCATGGAGGGGCCTCGGACAGATCGAAAAGCTGGAATCAGGGGAAGTTGAAGTCCCTATAGGCATTGAGTTGCTCACTAAAGCTATCCCCAACCTTGCTCTCCAGAACTGGCAACGTAAAGGTATCACTTTAATATTTGACTTGTTCTGTGAAGAACAAGTCAAAGATTTTAATACACTTAGAGCTGAATATGATCTCGAGTTAGGGGAGATATATAAATATGGTCAAATATCACATTTCCTGCGCTCGCTGCCAGCATACCGGATACACCTGCGAGAAGATATCTGGAAATTTTATATGAATAAGTGTACATCAGTAAAGGGGGTCTCTCTCTTTTACGGCCTACTCCAGCATAAAAATGTGTTCACCAAGTCCTCCCCGTATTCAAAGTGGGAGGGAGACTTGGGGAAGGTATACTCGCCGAAACAGTGGCACCAAGCCGTTAATTCAATCTACAAAGCCTCTAGGTGTGTTAACCACTGGGAACTATATAAAAAAATATCCTTAAGATGGTACCTTACCCCATATCGGATGTCAAAATTTTCCACTAAACACTCTAATTTGTGCTGGAGGGGTTGTGGAGGAGTGGGCACTCTTAAACATAGAGACTTGTGTTTATTATATTATTATATTCTCTGGTCTTGTAAACATTTAACCAGCTTTTGGAATAGTATATAATAATATATAAATAGTGTATTCAGACTGTTATCCTCCTTCACAGGAATTATCTCTTCCTCTGAGCCAGGGTTAGCCCTATTAAATTTAGGTATTGAGACCTATCCTCCTCAGTATCGCACGGTTGTAACACACATTCTCTTAGCTGCCAGGTCACTCATAACTCAAAAGTGGAAAACAGATGTGGTCCCCAATCTCTCCGAAGTAATTACTATTGTGAAAACTAACTGTATAGATGAAACTTTATTGCTCCAAACATTGAGTAATGGTGTGAAACGTGCTGATGTTTGGAAGATATGGAGAGTTAAATATCCACCACTGTACTCCCAATATGTTCAAAGTATCGGGTCCATCTCAAACCCTCTAACCCTTAGACCTTCCCTTCCCCTCTCCCTCTCTTCCCTATCCCCCCTAAATCTGCTGCTTCGTCTTAAGGTCCAACACCCTCTTTCTCTTTCTGTTTTCTATTTTTTTTTCTTTTTTGTTCTCTCCTTACGATCTATGCTTTCTGTGCTTTAAGCTTATCCCTTCTTCATTATTGAAACGAATGGATAGCTTACAGATATTGAATAAGGTTTAGTTGTATTATACAGAATGGTATGCAAAGACCTTAGTAGTCGACTCTGAATATGAGTGAATACATTACTATGCCCTTCTTTCTCAAATCTGTCTAAACCTACAAATATACAATATGCTATTGTTCATAATGTAACTCCTTTTACTCTGGAAGTTGTATGTGTTTGTTTTTTACTTGTGAAAAACTTTAATAAAGATAATAAAAAAAAAAAAAAAGATAACTGAGCCACCACCTGGCCGTCATTTTGCTATAGCCCGGGTGGGAAGTGGTTAAAGTATTTTAGATTAAGGAACATTGTTCTGAAATTCTTTGACAATTTGTAACTGCTTTTCTTTCGCAGATTGGCGAACCTCTGCCCATCTTTACTTCTGAAACACTTTGGGGGTTATTTACTAAAGGAAAATCCACTTTGCATAGAAAGTGCACTTGGAAGTAAAGTCGCTGTAGGTCCGAGGGGGACATGCAAGGAAAATAAAAAACAGAACTTTAGCTTGCACATGATTGGATGATAAAATCAGCAGAGCTTCCCCTCATTTCAGATCTACCCCTTTAGAGCACTTCCAAGTGCTGTTGCAGTGCAAAGTGGATTTGCCTTTCATAAATAACCCCCTTTGACTCTCTAAGATGCTCTTTTTATTCCCAATCCTGTTACTGACCTATTGCCAGTTAACCTAATTAATTGCAAAATGTTCTTCCAGCTCTTCCTTGTTAGTGCCACTTACTTTGCTAGCTTTTTTTTTTTTTTGCCTTTTTGCAACTTTTTGGAGACATGTTGCTGCTACCAATTTCAGAATGACCTTATTTTCTTTTAGATGGTACATTTTCTCAATTTAAACATTTAATATGTTTTCTATTTTCTGTTGTGAAAAAGAATGGGTTCATGAGATTTGCAAATCATTGCATTCTGTTTTTATGTAGATTTTACACAATGTCCCAACTTTTTGGGAATTTGAGTTATACTATTGGACTAAATTGTTTAGCAGCAGAAGGGGGCCCAGACATCATAATCATACATATTTTACTGCAGTAATATTGTTTTATTGTACTTCCATATGTTCTCCAGTTTTAAAAAATGTAGCACGTATATGCTGATTTTAATATATTTTTTTTTTCTAGTTGACGTTATCTGAGTGTATGTTTACCACATGTTACATCAGACAGGCATTCATTACTCATATGCATATAATATTTGTATTAGGGGCCCTTATACTGTCTTTCATCTTCAGTACATGTCCATGTTATAGTTTCTCTAGCTACAACAAAGTAAAGTTTGGGAATAGTATAGGTTTGCATCTGGATTGATATGGTTTAAATTGATGCTGTTTTCCTATCCTATTATTGAAAAATACATGAGGGGAAAAAAATGGGAGTGTAAATGAAAAATTAAGAACAATATAAAATCAGATATTATAATTTGAATTTATGAAAAGGGATGGTTGGCCAAGCTTTATGCAAAAGGAGTGGAGTATCTATATTGGGTCTCCTGGGTGCACAATACATTCACTACCAGCCTAGTCCTCCATGACCATCCTAATTTTTTTAACGACCTCAATAAATTGCACCTACACCCCCTTCCTGTCCAGACCAATTTACAGCTTTCAGCGCTCTCACAGTTTGAATGCAACACTGTACCCATATGAAACTTGTGTTCTTTTCTCCACACAAATAGAGATTTATTTTGGTGGTATTTACTGTAATTACTAGTGGGTTTTTTATTTTTTGTGCTATAAATTAAAAATTTTGTGAAAAAATGCCCTTTTCTTTGTTTCTGTCATAAAATTTTGCTAATTAGTATTTTTTTCTTCATAAATTTTGGCCAAAATTTATATTGCGACATATATCTTTGATAAAAATAACCCAAATTAGTGTATATTATTTGGTCTTTGTGAAAGTTATAGAGTCTACAAACTATGGTGCCAATCACTGAAAATTGATCACATCTGATCAGGCCTTCAGTACATCAGGTGTATCTCATTTCTTGAGGAAAGTACAAATACCCCCCAAATGACCCCTTTTTTAGAAAGTAGACATTCCAAGGTATTAAGTAAGTAGCATGGTGAGTTTTTTAAGTTGTAATTTTTTCCCACAATTCTTTTCAAAATTAAGATTTTTTTAATTAAATTTTTTACAAAATTGTCATATTATCAGGTTATTTCTACCACATAGCATATGCATACAACAAATTACACCCAAAAATACATTCTGCTACTCTTTCTGAGTATGGCGATACCACATGTGTGAGACTTTTACATAGCTTGGCCACATACAGAGCACCAACACTGAAGTAGCACCTTCAGGCGTTCTACGAGCAAAAATGACACATCCCATTTCTCAACCACCTATTACACTTTTGAAGGCCCTGGAGTACCAGGACAATGAAATTGCCCACAAAATGACCCAATTTTGGAAAGCAAACACCCATCGTATAATCTATGAAGCATAATGAGTCTTTTGAACGGTTCATTTTTTTCCAGAAGTTTTTGGAAAATGTGGAAAAAAAATAAAACACATTTTTATTTTTTTTACACAAAGTTGTCAATTTATAAGATATTTCTAACACATAGCATGTATATAGCAAAAAATACACCCCAAAACACTGCTACTCCTCCCGAGTATGGCGATACCACATATGTAGGACTTTTACACAGCCTGGCCACAGGACAGTGGAATTACCCACAAAATGACCCCATTTTGGAAAGCAAACACTCCAAAGTATATTCTATGAGGCATGGGCTGCAGATAGGTACTCGGATACTCTGATGGCCTGGTGACAGGTACTCGGGTACTCTGACGGCCTGGTGACAGGTACTCGGGTACTCTGATGGCCTGGTGACAGGTACTCGGGTACTCTGATGGCCTGGTGACAGGTACTCGGGTACTCTGATGGCCTGGTGACAGGTTCTCTGATGGCCTGGTGACTGGTATTCTGGTACTCTGAAGGGCGGTGATAGGTACTCAGGTACTCATATGGACTGTGACAGGTACTCGGGTACTCAGATGAACTGTGACAGGTACTCAGGTACTCATATGGATTGCGACAGGTACTCAGGTACTCAGATGGACTGACAGGTACTCAGGTACTCAGATGAACTGTGACAGGTATTCAGGTACTCATATGGACTTTGACAGGTACTGAGATGAACTGTGACAGGTACTCGGGTACTCAGATGGGCTGTGACAGGTACTCGGGTACTCAGATGGGCTGTGACAGGTACTCGGGTACTCTGATGGGCTGTGACGGGTACTCGGGTACTCTGATGGGCTGTGACAGGTACTCGGGTACTGTGATGGGCTGTGACAGGTACTCGGGTACTCTGATGGGCTGTGACAGGTACTCTGGTACTCTGATGGGCTGTGACAGGTACTCGGGTACTCTGATGGACTGTGAGTGACAAGTACTATGATGGGTGGTGACAGGTCCTCTTTATTGGGGGGGCAATCAGTGTGATTGGTGTACACTGTAAGCGGTAACGAGATGTTACCGCAATCTCCTCCTCACACATGATCGTTGTGTGAGGAGGAGAACCCGGTAACATCTCGTTACCGCGGTTTGTTTACATTTAGTGATCGGCTGTAAAAAGATCACAGCCAATCACATGGGTAAACAGCCGGCCAATGGCTGTTTACCAGCGCCAGTGACGAGCAGTGTTCCTGGGAACACGCTGCCACTGGGATGCGCAGCGCACTCGCGTTCATGCGTTGTGCACAGTGGGGGGGTGTTACCATCTGTGATCGGCCGTGAATTAATCACGGCCGATCACGTGGTAAACAGCCATACCCAATGGCTGTTTACACCCCTTGGTGGCGAGCGGTGTCCCCGTGACATGCCGCCACCGAAGGAACAAGGATGCGCATGCACGATCACGTGCATTCCCTGTTTAAATGGGAGGCGTCATATGACGGCCTCCCACCATAAGAGCTGCGCCGCCTGGCTGTCATTTGACAGCTGGCGGTCGGCAAGCAGTTAAATAGTTTCAGTTTATGAGGGTTTTCCTTATATCTATTGTGTTCCCTTATAGTTTAGATCTGCAGTAGATCAATCCACAATACCCAGCAACCCACAATCTTAAGGAGAGTGTGCTATGATTGCAGCAGCTTCAGATTTATGTATTGACAAAGTGTACAGAGTTTGGCACTCAAGTGTATGTAAGGCTAGATTTTTGTCCTGTTGTTTTGGATAGAGTGGTGAATGATTATGACCCCTGTTAGATTTTCTTTTTTTGCTGTCTGTGTGCCACCTGGAAGATTTTCCTGTTTTAGAGAAAAATCAGAAGGTAAGAGGATATCCCTCTAAAGTTAGGGGATATCCCCTCTTAGACAGTTGTCACCAGAACAGGTGCCCCCATTGGAAGATTTTCCTTCACATGCCTTTTTTGCAGTAACTCAACTTACCTAACTAGGACAGGTTTTTCGACAGGCTTGAGAAATATCACATTGGAAAGCTACTTTTTATTAAAAACATGAACAGTGTGGTTGAACACCCTGGAATTGAGCATTCTATACCCCAAAACACTACATTAGCTCTTATATCCTTACAGCACTAATGTCACCTGGATCAGCAAACAGTCTTTTACTCATGAGGCCAATGATTAATTGCCTAGAATAAGCTTTGATGCCTTCCAGTAAAGTAGACTGGATCCTTAAATGGTGAAGTCCCAGGGGTGTTTCTGAAGCTACAGGTAAGGCTCCTAGGCTCTACCACAACCAGGATCCTAAAGAACAGCAAATGAACCAGTGACACAACTTTCAGAGATGCAGGTTTCCAAGCTGGCAAGATGCGTAGGCTTGTGCTCCGAAACGGCAGGCTAGGTCCCAGTGAGCTTCCTGGGCTTAGCAGCATGAACAATCCAATAGCAGTTCCTTGGGCCTCAGGCTGAGGCAAAAGATCTAGAGCATGGCATCCCCAAATATTTATAGTCTCCCCCATTATGCCCCAGTGGCCTGAACCTCCTACTAGGATGGCTGAGGTAAGGAAATGATTCCAGATGGCTGAACTTCCAATAATCCTTTTTATTAAAGCTTCATATGACAAGTGGTTGACAGATGCAACAGGGGACAATGAGGTAGATGCAATTCACGCAAATGTTAGCGCTTAGCCATTACCTATTGGAACTAGTCACCACAAACACCTATATACTGCTCTAATGTGTCATCATTGGGTTACAGATGAACTAACCAAAGAGCATGGCATCCCCAAATATTTATAGTCTCCCCCATCATGCCCCAGTGGCCTGAACCTCCTACTGGGATGGCTAAGACCTACTGACAACAGTGAGAGATCACAACCTCACTGAGCTTAGGGAGAAACCAAGTGCACAACTATACAAATCAAATACTGGAATAACATCCAGCCAAAAACTAAATTTACCTATTTTTTAGTAACCTGACTAAGAGGGTGCTATACTTTCAAACTGAGTGGTAAATACAACCGGGATGCAATTTGCATATATACTCACCCACTACTTTATTAGGTTGACCTCTTCAATTGCTTGGTGACACAAATTGTTACTCAGCCAAATACATGGCAACAACTCAGTGCATTTAGGCATCTAGATGTGGTAAATATGACTTTCTGGAGTTGAAACCAAGCATCAGAATGGGGAAGAAAGGGAATTTACATGACTTTGAACGTGGCATGGTTGTTGGTGCCAGACAGGCTGGTCTGAGTATTTCAAAAACAGTTGATCTACTGGGATCTGCATGCACAACCACCTCCAGGATTTACAGATTTACAGAGAATGTTTGAAAAAAAGAAAATATCCCGTGAGCAGCAGTTGTGTCGAGGAAAATGCCTTGTTGATGTCAGAGGTCAGAGGAGAATGGGCAGACTGGTTCCAGATAATATAAAGGCAACAGTAGCTCAAATAATCACTCGTTACAACCAAGGTATGCAGAATACCATCTCTGAATACACAGAACATCAAACTTTGAAGAAAATGGGCTACAGCAGTAGAAGACCACACCAGTTGCCACTCCTGTCAGTTAAGAACAAGAAACTGAGGCTAAAATTTGCACAGGCCCACCAAAATGGGATAATAGAAGATTAGAAAAACATTGCCTGGTCTGATGAGTTTCGATTTGAGCTGCGACATTCAGATGATAGGGTGAGAATTTGATGTAAACAACATGAAAGCATGGATCCATCCTGCCTCGTATCAGTGGTTCAGGCTGGTGGTGTAATGGTGTGGGGGATATTTTCTTGGCACACTTTTGGCCCCTTAGTACCAGTTGAGCATCGTTTAAACGCCACGACCTACCTGAATATTGTTGCAGACCATGTCCACCCCTTTATGTCTACAGTGTCTGATGGCTACTTCCAGCAGGATAATGCACCATGTCAAAAGCGCAAATCATCTCACTACTGGTGTCTGTATGGAAGGATGGGTCTGTACCGAGGGAGTGGACTGGGAAGGGGGTTTGTGCTGAGGAAGGTTTAGGGCTGTGGGGAGATATCTGTACTGGATAAGTGGGGAATTAAGGCTGTTGAGCTGTTGATAAATAGCTATTAGATAATGTTTTCAGACCTACTTCCCACCTAATGCCAAGTTAGACAGTCAGTCGGGGCTGTTGGCATGTACAAATAATAGAAATAGTATATAATAAAGTAAGTAGGGGGGCGTGGCTTGGCGCCGAATGGAGACGGCCGCCTGATCCACTAGCTCTGTCCACCGGAGGTCCTGCCGCTTGCCTACAGGAGCACACATTGGCGAAAACATGGTGAAGCAGAAGGGGAAGTCACCACAGTCGCGGTCCCGCTCCCCGAGAGGCACGGATCAGCCGCCCGAACGGAGCATCCCGGAAATTTTCCGAGCCCGATCACGCGAGGCCGCGGCCTCACCTCGGGCCTACTCGGAGCACCGCTCCTCCAGCCTCAGCCCGTCGCGCAGGGGAGAAACCCTACACACAGAGAGCCCCACCGCTGCCCGCCCGCTGAATATGCAAGACCTCAGGGCGGTAGCAGCGGATATTAAAGACTCACTAACAGCGGTGATAGCTGACCTTAGGAGGGACATCCAGTCACTGCATCTGCGGATAGAGGACCTGGAAGACACTACAATCCGCCATGACACCACGATGCAGCAACTGCAGCATGCTTCCCAAATCCACAGCAGCCAGCTCAGAGATCTCCACAGACATGTGGAAGATCTGGACAATCGCGGACGTCGCCATAATCTCCGGGTAAGAGGCATCCCTGAATCCATCGATCAAACTCACCTGTCACAAGCAACGGTTCAGATCTTTAATGACTTGCTGGGAAGGCCCCCTGAAACCCCCATAGAATGTGACAGGCTGCATAGAGCGCTCAAACCCAGGGGTAGGGACACGGACCCACCCAGGGATGTGATCTGCTGCCTGAAAAGCTTCAGATTGAAGGAAGACATACTGAGAAGGGCCAGAGATCGCCGTAACCTGACTTACCAGGGGGTAGAGATCAAGATATTCCAGGATCTATCCCCCATAACCCTTCAAAATAGGAGAGATCTGCGTCCACTCCTGGACATCCTCCGCCATAAGGGCATCCAATACCGCTGGAAATTCCCCTTCTGCCTATCGGCTTCATCAGCAGGAAGAGTGGCTAACCTGCGGGTCCCGGAAGATCTCAGGGAATTCTGTGATATCCTACAAATCCCCCTTGTGGAACTTCCAGATTGGTACAGAGCCTACCGTAACCCACCACTACCAAGCACCAACTCCATGGTACCGGTCCGGGATGACTTCCACATCCGGAGACGCAGATCGCTGTCCCCTAGGCCGCAAGCTCAGAGGGATCCGAGAGACAGAGACCGCCAGAGCCCCACGGCATCCCCAGCTCATAGGAGAGCAAGGCCGGACAGGCCCTAAGGTTCTGGATCTGATCCTAACGCCCACTTTCAGTGCCTTCCTTACCCAGAACTGTCGCTCCTTCTTTTTTCTTTTCTTTTTTTTTTTTTCTCTTTCTCTCCCTTCTTTTTGTGCTATTTTTTTTTTTTTTGCCCTGGCTGCCGGGCCTCTTAACGTGACCAAGCTCCTTCCTCCCAATGCCCCTGTATGCCAGACTACCCGATATATTTGATGGAACTGCATTCCCTGACGCTTTTGTATGTACTTAGATCCCCTAACTTGTCTAGTATACCTGTGTACCAGCAAACAGGCTCCAGATGGATGGATCTACTGGCACAGTTATTTAATAGGGAGGGGAGGGGGATGGGGGGGTTCACAAAACCTGAGTATCGGGACTGTCTTCTCAGGATAACACCCAGGTCCGGTGAGCAACCACTCTTTGAAACATTTCTGTGACTCTCCAGGTTTTCAAATGTTTTGTCTTTCCCTATCTTTACAATGGTCTCATGCATGTTGATGTCGCGTTGGGGAAGGACCCGCCTAATTGGGTAAAGATCCATCCTCCTCCCTATCGCACGAACACACGAAACGCCATAGCATTACCTTCTAGAAAGTTTGAATTTCTGATACACCGAACGTCTCTGCTAGCTTGACCCACTTCGAGACAAATATGGTCGAGAGAGCCACCAATTCGTGCTACTCAGCTAGTTTGTGACTGACCACTCTACACCCTAAGAGATGACATAATGAAAGTCATTTGACCTCTATGGTAGCCCAATATTGATACAAATGTAGTTCCAAGTGTTTTCAAGTTATAACCTACGCTTGTCCACGGGTATACCTTACAGTTGTCAAATCTCCTATTTTACCCAAGTTCCTGAATGTTTCCTGCTTTGCTCAAGGGCAGTTGACAAACTTGAGTTGAATGTCTAGCCTCCTAGATCTCTTTACTCCTCTAGGAACACATAATGAGATTCACGTCTTTCCCCCGACCAGGGTGACCTACGCCGCCCTGGGGGTCCCGACGGCCAGGTCAGCGTTAGTTTCGCTAGTTTTACAGTTTACTACAGGTTATAAATGTTTATAATATCCGAAGGGCACTACCCAATATGACGTTTTGTCGTATGATGTCCCCCGGAGGATACTTTCTTTTTGTTTTCTGTACATGTTTGCTGGTTTATACTGTGTTAGATGTTCCTTTGCATGATTGGATGCATGTCAAAGACATTGCTCTGAGCTCTATGATCCAGTGTCCCTAATCCTTTTTTTTTTCTCTCCTCCTCCCACAACATAACAACTAGACATCTGCTCCAACTTATACAGACTCTTACCTAGACCTCCCATGGACCAGAAGCATCACTGATTGATACTTGGACGCCTTTCACCCCCCCACACAACGGGACTGTGAAGATCTCCGTTGACCCGTGCCGGACGACAACCCCTGTGACAGGGTAAGGTAGCTGGACTACACATACCCCCGGTTACTTCCTTACCCCACACACAAACCCCACCCTACTTACCTTAAACCCAACCTTCCTCACCCCCGCTTCCCGTAGAACTCCTACTCCGCCACATTTCCCTCTCCCCCTCTAATCCCAGGCCTCGCCTTCTCGATCCCCTCCCTACCTCTTTCCTAGACTAAGATATACTCGGGGGCCCCGTACCACCCCAGATAACTCCTACTTAGACCTCCTCTTCAGTCGACGGGAGTGCTGACGACCTCACTGAAGACCTGTTCAGATTCCGACTCCCATGGCTGACACAAACCCTACCATGCCACTGACCACAGTTAAAGTTGTCTCACAAAATGTTAAGGGCCTCAACATCCCGGAAAAGCGTAGCCAAGTCTTAGAGATGATGGCCAAATTGAAGGCGGACGTAGTCTTCCTACAAGAAACCCACTTCCATGCAAAACACATTCCGAAATTCTCAAACCGTCTGTATCCGACATCCTTCCATGCACCTAACCCGATAGCTAAAACGAAAGGGGTCTCAATCCTATTGTCGAGGAATGTCCTTTGGCACACAATTGACACCCTTATAGACCCAGACGGACGTTTCCTGTTTCTGAAAGGAACCATACACAACAGAACGGTTACTTTAGCTAATGTGTATAGCCCTAACACGGCCCAGGTCAGCTTTGTCCGGTCTGTTGTCTCAGCCTTGCTGGGCTTCCAATCTGGAATCCTAATTCTAGGAGGTGATCTTAATGTACCCCTACAACCCCTCCTAGACTCATCCTCCGAATCCTCCTTTTTACCCTATAGAGCGCTTAGACAAATTAAACTGCAACTACACGAACTCCTCCTACATGACACCTGGCGTACACTGCATCCTACCGAAAAGGACTACACCTTCTTTTCGGCCCCCCACAATAAATACTCTAGAATTGACTACTTATTCCTCTCACAGAAAGACCTACCCCTCATAACATCAGCCACCATTGAACCAATGCTCATAGCAGACCACAATCCAATAACACTCTCTTTAAAATTCCCAGAAAAATGTTCCAACACCAAAATATGGAGACTTGACTCCTCCCTCCTCACTTCAGAAGGAGACGTCACAGATATACGGGAATCCATAACAAACTATTTTCAGGAAAATGCCAACCCAGAGATATCTCCCATCACCATATGGGAAGCTCACAAGTGCGTACTTCGTGGCAAACTCATGTCCCTTAAAGCCACCCGGAAAAAAGCACAGCAGGCGTTACTAGTGGAACTAACCACCAAAATTAGGAAATTAGAAAAGGCCCACAAACAATCACAAGCCCAAAGCACATACCTGGAACTTACCCAGACCAGGAAGTCACTAACAGATATCCTCAACCATAGGACTCAACGCAAGTTTACACTGACTCATAAACTTTTCTACGAGCAGGGGAACAAATGTGGAAAGTTATTAGCGAGAGCACTCCAAACCAAAAAAGCCAATACTGGCGTACACACCATAAAAGACCCCAAGGGTAAATCACACTCAGCCACAGCAGACATAGCAACACAATTCGCACAGTACTTCAAAGAACTATACAACTTGCCCCAACAAGCTGACACCCCATTGAGTACAACTAAAAGACAAACACTCATCATGGACTTTCTTAACAAATACAGTCCCAATCCCATCCCAAGGGAAGAAGCTTGCGATCTTGATAACCCCTTATCCGAGGATGAATTCAAAATAGCCATTAAACAATTAAAGCCGGGCAAGAGCCCGGGCCCGGATGGCTTCTCGGCACCATATTATAAAACCTTCACAGACCTCCTCTCAGCTCCGTTTCTTAAAGCTTTCAACTCTCTTACACCATCCTCTACCCCCTTCCATAGACTACTAGAAGCCCATATCACGGTCATACCGAAGGAAAACAAAGATATCACCTCAGTCACCAATTATAGACCAATCTCCCTACTCAATGTAGACCTTAAAATATTCGCCAAAATTTTAGCGAACCGCTTACTACCTTTCTTACCCTCTGTTATCAGGAAAGATCAGGTCGGCTTTGTCCCTGGACGAGAAGCCAGGGACAACACCATCAGAGCTATTAACCTACACCATTTGCTCACCACTCAGAATCAAAGAGGCTTCTTTCTGTCACTGGATGCAGAGAAGGCATTTGACAGGTTGGCCTGGGACTATCTAGGGGCAGTCCTACGCCAGCTGGGAATACCTAACCGAATGTATAACCTTATTATGTCCTTATATGCTACGCCAACAGCAAGAGTCAGGGTAAATGGCCACCTGTCAGATGCCTTCTCCATCCAAAACGGTACGAGACAGGGATGCCCCCTGTCCCCTCTCCTCTTCATCTTGACCCTAGAACCCCTTCTCCAATGCATACGCTCCAATGATGACATAAAGGGAATTCCAGTAGCTAGACACACACACAAGCTAGCGGCCTTTGCCGATGATGTGCTATTATTCCTGACCGAGCCATTGACATCAATCCCCTCTCTACTTAGAGATTTCGACCTATTCCGTCGCATTTCTAATTTAAAGATTAATTTCTCTAAATCCCATGCCCTCAATATCTCCTTACCTGATGATCTCGTTGCCCAATGCCAGAACAATTTCCCCTTTGTATGGAAAAAAGATTCCATCACCTACCTAGGCACCCAACTCACCTCACAACTATCAGATCTATACACCAAAAACTTTGCTCCACTGGTTCGTGCCATCTCCGCAGATCTGCGGAGGTGGGATCGACCACACTTTTCCTGGTTTGGCCGTGCAGCCATTCTAAAAATGAATGTGCTTCCACGTGTCTTGTACCTACTACAAGCTCTTCCCATAAAACTCCCACTAACATTTTTTCGGACAGTAAAAAGTATATCGCTGAGATTCCTCTGGAAACATAAACGTCCGAGGATTAGCTTCACCCAACTCTCCAAACCCAAAGGTAAGGGAGGAATTGGCCTCCCTGATATCCAAAATTACTCCAGGGCCTGCCACCTTGGAAGGATTGCTGACTGGTCACTACACAAAGAGAGTAAGGATTGGGTATCCTTGGAGGAATCCTTCTTCGCCGTGGATTCCAGCCTCCCTTATCCCTCAAACTCTAAAGAAACACCCCCTCATAGGAGCAACCCTGGATTGCTTCAGAGAGGCCTGCAGGAGATTCCAAATTTCTTCTAACCCAGGTCCCCTTACGCCTATCCGCCTCAACCCAGCGTTTGCTCCGGGTATGTCCAGTAACTTTTTAAAGAACACATGGCCACACGACACAGTCCTAGCCCGCCACTTCTTCCATTCGGGCACACTTCTGGAACGCACCACAATTCCCAGCCTCCCAAACAGCCCTCCCTTCCCGTGTTGGACTTACTTCCAGATCCGACATTTTATCCACACAAATAACCAATCTGCATGCCTATCTAGGGAATTAACCCCATTTGAAGACTTATGTTCCCAATCTTCAACTCAACAACATATGATCTCAAACATTCATTCAATGCTTTTCACAGCGACCTCCCCTAAAGACGGAAAGGCATGCAGAGCTTGGGAAAGAGACTTGCAAATTGACCTTTCTGAAGCTGACTGGGAACGGATTTCCACAATAGCTCACAAAGGCTCACTTAATGTCACAATACAGGAAAATAATTACAAAACACTCACCAGGTGGTATCGCACGCCAGAACTTTTGAATAAATTCAAACCTGACACCTCTGACAAATGTTGGAGATGCTCAGCCGATAAAGGTACACTTCTCCACATTTGGTGGTCTTGCCCACTGCTTCAGTCATTTTGGACGCAGGTCCGTGACATAACTTCCCAGGTAACTACATACCCTCTAGACTTTACACCAGCTCGGCTTATTCTTCACAACGTTTCTACCTCGACCCGATCGTACAAGAGATCCCTGGGGCTCCATATGATAAATGCAGCCAAGCTATGCATCTCAACACACTGGGGCACGTCCCACATTCCAACGGTGTCTGACTGGCTAACACGCGTGGGAAGAATAGCCGAGATGGAAGAGCTAATCTACATAGCACGAGATTCCCCATCCAAATTTACACAGACGTGGGCCTGTTGGACCCACTTTCGAACCACAGATGGGTATTCTGCCCTGATGAACCTTAACACTCCTCCTTGTTCCAATAGCTGATTTATATTATTCTAACCATTCCCTCCTGGACAGACTATCCCCTTCATTTATATCAGGAACCTTGGATTCAATCCTTACAGGGTCCCAGAGGGAGCTCCCGCAGGCCGGGGGCCCTCACGAGAAACTTTCCCCTCACTACTGCAGTGGAGGGGGTCGAGAAGGCGACTCCCCTGGTTAACTTCCACCCTCCCTCACCCACACTCTCTACCTGACCTTCCCCCCCAATATCCCCCCTCTCCATCGCCCCCAGTATCCCCTACCCCCCTCTAGAAGACTGACTTTCCCCCTCCCCCCCAAAAAAAAGACTAGCTTACCTTGATGGACTGACATCCTTCCTTGCTCCTTAAACTCATCAAGACAGATGATAACACTTCTCTTTACATGATCTCACATACAGCGAGCCAGGACACAGACACTACGGATCATTTTCTGAAGTGAATATGTGATCGATACTATTATTAACTCCGATCCCATACTTTGAGAGATAGGGCTCGATAAGCTCCCGTATTCTGCATTGTTGTAATCACCAGTAATTAGTGGAGCTTCAGAAAAGTTGTTTGAATATTAATACGACTTGATTGTTCCATATGTTTGGTCAGATTTATCCTGTAATAGTATGCGAATACGCACAATGTCTATTCATTTATTTCACATTTTGCATTTCTGTATTTGCTTCTTTTAATACTAATAAAAAATTTCATGGAAAAAAAAAAAAAAAAGTAAGTAACATTAAGTAAATAAAATGTACAAACTTAGACATGTAGTCCTTTTATACCAGCAGAGGGCAGCATTTATTTAACATTGTTTCTGGAGGAATGTAGCTAGTTATTGCAGCAGTTTAGGTGTTGAAGAATGTAGTCACTACTTTGTTTTGGAAAAATTATAATTTTGTTGGTCTTCAGTCAATTGGCTTTTGTATGTCTGTAATGTTTCCAATATTTAAATAAACTATAAATTGTTCACATTATAGTGCTATATGGAGAGGATTGTTTAATGATGCTGCGTACAGAGACGGCTCCCCATGGGGCCCCTCCATAAATCTTGCAGCTTCTGCTGGTCGTCATCAAAAAGCAGACAAAAGTTATATTATAAACTCACAAAATCTAGTTCTGATATAAAAAATTATGCCGTTTACTGTTGGAAGGAAAGAAAGAAAGAGAAAGAAGGAGAAAAAAGAAAGAAGAGAGAAAAAAAAGAAAGAAAGAGAAAAAGATTAAAGCTGAACAATGGCAGTCAGCTAAAAAACAGAGTTGGGATACATGTATGTTTTCTGTTCTGCTTGCAAAAAGAGTATTTTTGTTCAGCTTGCCTTGTGACTTACTCACCTCTGCCACACTGCAAAGCCAGGATGATCACTTTACTTATTGGTTTACTAGCTCTGCTAACTCCTGATTCAGCACCTGAGCTCATTTACTTTGCGTTTTCCATTTAGACATTTTCCAGGCACGTGACAGGCAGTTTTCACCCTATTTATAGATCCTTCCAATAGCTTAAAACTCAATATTACCTGCATCTTAAAGCGGTATTAAACTCAAAACCAAAAACGTAATGTATTGCAGCTTACTAATCATTAGATGTGATGGCTGCATTCGTTTTCTTTTTTTTGTGGCCCTTTTCCCTCTGTTTTCACCTCTTGGTTAGGCCAGTAACATACCTCCTGTATTAGAGCACCCCCACAGTGCATGAAGAAGCAAATGGGCACCTTTGGACAGCAGCATTGTTAACTGGGATGGTGGGGAGTGTTAGGTGTACTAGCAGATTTAAATGCACTAAGCAAATTGAAGCCAAACCCCTACTCACACTAAAGGTACACAAGCAGTTAAAGCAACCGTTTTTGTATTTCCGTTGGGATAAAGGTTTTAGAAGAATACCCAAAAATTGATCATTGTAAGCACCCCTGTCAGCGGTAAATGGTTTGTCTCATGTTAAGGGCAAATTCACATGTGCATTAATACTATGCACTTAAATTGCATTTATTTGTCATTTATAAAGCCTCATAACCACCCTTCAATGTCTGCCATAAATATTACAATGGGTACCACACACCGCTGTACACACATGAGCGGTAGTGTTCAGTTAGGTTGTGTTAAACATCAAGCAGCATATCACATTCATTAACCACTTCCGAACTGGCCCTTGTAGCCTTACTGGACAGCCACTCTGTGCAGAATCGCGTATATATACGTGATTCTGCATTTCCGGGTAGGGGCGCGCATATGGTTAGACACAGCACAAGCTGATCAGTGGGTGCCGGCCAATGGATGACTGCTGGCACCTGCTGATCAGCCAGAAGGAAGACACCAAGGACTCAATGATCACAGAGCACGCCGCCCATGCTCCACAGGGTGCACGTGGGCAGTGCAAGCACGGGAGGACATACATGGACGCCCTCCCAGCAATTTAAGCCCACGCTGTAGCCATATTTTGGCTATAGCGTGGGCTTCAACTGGTTAAACAAACTTTATTGAATTGTTACACAGTGACAATGTATTTATTTCTATTGGCTACTGCACGGTCCGAGAAATTGGATTGCCTTGCACTGCGCTGCTCTGGAAAAAAGTATGACTGGCTGTACTTTTTTTCAGCGCCCACCACCGCAACATTGTGGGAATGCACTGGAATAGCCACCCAATGCAGTCCTATCACACCTGGTGTGAATAGACCCTTTATTGGCCAAGTATGTACAGGCATAAAAATAATTTGTCTTCAGCTTAAAGTTTAGGAGTATAAAATAATTGTGTACTTTGCATATAAATAAACATTTATATATATATATATATACGTGTGTGCACACGCAAACAGGCAAGCACGTGTACTCTACATACAGTGGCTTGAAAAAGTATTCATACTCCTTGAAATTTTCCACACTTTGTCACGTTTCATAATTGTAAAGTGGGAGGAAAACGATAAATGTTTTTTTAATGTTCTACAAGCAAATATGTGAAAAGTGTGGTGTGCATTTGTATTCAGCCCCCCTGAGTCAATACCTTGTAGAACCACCTTTCACTGCAACTACAGCTATAAGTGTTTTGTATGTCTCTACCAGCTTTGCACATCTAGAGAATAACATTTTTGCCTATTTTTTGCAAAATAGCTCAAGCTCTGTCAGATTGGATGGAGAGCATCTGTGAATAGCAATTTTCAAGTCTTGCCACAGATTCTCCATTGGATTTAGGTGTGGACTTTGACTGGGCCATTCTAACACATGAATATGCTTTGATCTAAACCATTCCATTGTAGCTCTGGCTGTATGTTTAGGGTCGTTGTCCTGCTGGAAGGTGAATCTCTGCCCCAGTCTTAAGTCTTTTGCCAACTCTAACAGGTTTTTATATTTGGCTCCATCCATCTTCCCATCAACTCTGACCAGTTTTCTGTCCCTGCTGAAGAAAAGCATCCCCACAACATGATGCTGCCACCACCATGTTTCACTGTGGAGATGGTGTGTTCAGAGTGATGTGCAGTGTTAGTTTTCCACCACACATAGCGTACTGCTTTTAGGCCAAAAAGAAAAAGGCTAAAATTTTTTAGTCTCATCTGACCAGAGCACCTTCTTCCACATGTTTGTTGTCTCCCCCACATGGCTTCTCGCAAACTGCAAATATGACTTCTTTTGGCTTTCTTTCAACAATGGCTTTCTTCTTGCCCTTCTTCCATAAAGGCCAGATTTGTGGAGTGCACGACTAATAGTTGTCCTGTGGACAGATTCTCCCACCTGAGCTGTGGATCTCTGCAGCTCCTCCAGAGTTACCACGGGCCTCTTGGATGCTTCTCTGATTTTATGCTCTACTTGCTCAGCCTGTCAGTTTAGGTGGATGGCCGTGTCTTGATAGGTTTACAGTTGTGCCATACTCTTTCCATTTTTGGATGATGAATTAAACAATGCTCTGTGAGATGTTCAAAGCTTGGGATATTTTTTTATAACCTAACCCTGCTTTAAACTTCTCCACAACTTTACCCCTGAACTATCTGGTTTGTTCCTTGGCTTTCATGATGCTGTTTTTTCGCTAAGGCTCTCTAAAAAGCTGCTAAGGGCTTCACAGAACAGCTGTATTTATAGTGAGATTAAATTACACACGGGTGGACTCTATTTACGAATTAGATGACTTCTGAAGGCAATTGGTTCCATTAGATTTTAGTTAGGGGTATCAGAGTAAAGAGGACTGAATACAAATGCACACCACACTTTTCAGATATTTATTTGTAAAAAAAACTTTGAAAACCATTTATCATTTTCCTTCCACTTCACAATTATGTGCCATTTTGTGTAAGCCCTTGTACACACGGTCGGAGAATCTGTCGGAATGTGTCCTATCGGACCGTGTCATCGGATAATCCGACTGTGTGTGGTATGCATCGGACTGATTCCGTCGGAATATCCGTCGGAACCAATTTTCCAACATGTTGGAAATATTTCCTGACCAACTGGTTCGATCGGACATACTCCGATCATGTGTAGAGAATTTTGATCGGACCAAGTGCCACGCATGCTCAGATCAAATTCCTACATCAAAGCTATTGGCTACTAGCCTGAACGTAGTCCCATCGTAACGAAATTACGTCATCACGTTCTGAAAGATCGGATTTTTCGACAACTTAGTCCGACCGTGTGTATGCAACAGTTTCGGACAAGATCCGACTGACAAAATCCGACGGACAAAATCCGACGGATTTGGTTGTCGAAATCTCCGACCGTGTGTACAGGGGCTTAGTCTAACACATAAAATCCCCAAAAAATACATTTACGTTTTTGGTTGTAACATGACAAAATATGGAACATGTCAAGGGGTATGAATACTTTTTCAAGGCACTGTATACACACATTGAAACAACAACAATAGCTATTATAGAAATACAGTAGTTTCACAAAATGGCTTCAGGTCGTTTCAGGTTATACAATGACAATCTGGAATTCTAAGTTTTTTGTTTTTCAAGAAGCTCAAGTACATGTTCTCAGTCCACTTTTAAATTTATAGCGCCATTTGGTAAACAAATTACTGTTTTATTTCTGTGCAAAAGCTAATAATTCAGTTCTCTCCTTGTCTATCCAAAATGATCTCAATCTAATGTAATAGTACAAGCTGTTTAAATAATTTTGCAAGAGTGGGTGCATTTCAAATGTTTTATCTAAGTTAAATGTGACATGTATATTCCATTACAATTAATATTTAACATGCTTTATCCAGATATGCAATGCATTTAAAGTATGCCTTTTTTTGATTACAAAACACCTAGAGTCTTACTTTCCAAGAACACTCATAAAATAAAATGAGTCAAATAAATGGTCCTGCTTCCAGTTTGGAGCACCGGATTCAGACTTAATGGGTGTAATCTGCCCATTTTACTAGACTGGCTGTACTGCCTTGCAGATGTTCCCCTCATGATCTGTAATCTATTAAGCTGTGGTAATACCTTTTTAAAATGTTCCTGTGTCTTCATTTTAGTTATATTTGCCCAAATATTTTCAACAATCATAGAGATTTTTTTTTAGCATGAATAAATCAATGTATATAAAACTTTCAAAGAATACAAGCACAACTGCAGTCAGTTATTTCCACCCCCCAAAAAATAATACAGTAGGGAACAGTATGAAGCTCTTTTATCTTTTATTGTGTCTGTGTCCCCCATAGGAATATTTCCTCCCATTTCCTATGGTTTTGATGACTATGGGGAAGAACAGAAAAAAGGAATTCTCTCTGTAGGGACACACAGGGCAATACATATGATTTAGCATTAGGGAAAGATTAGAAAGCATCTCTAGATCTGTCTCCATTAAAACTTTTTATCTAGGTGATGGGTGTCGTTGTGAATTGACAAAGACCATAGAACCAGACAAAGAATGTGCACTATGCCACTCAACCCATAGACAAAAAAAGTTTGGCTGAAGTTGGACTTTAAAGTGTCATTAACCCCTTGGTGCTGCCGCACGCAAATATGAGGCCTCTCGGTGCCTGGTTTTTGGCACCGAGGGGTCACATATTTGTGTGAATGACAGTATAAACCACTGTGCCGAGAGCATGCAGTGCTTACTCCCGACACCGTTACCAGTGCTTAACCCAAAGCTCCCGATCGCTGCTTGCGGTCAGGAGTTTTTGGATCAAGTGACCGCCGTGACAGCAAATCACGGCGATCAGGTGCTCTTAAGCCCTCCCCGCCTCCCGGAATCATAAAGCACTTAAAGGGCCAAAAGGCACCGGTGTGAAAAGGTTAAGCCTACATCATCAAAATCTATTAATACATGCTGTATTACATGCTGTTTATCCTCACTCAGTCAGTATGGGTTTCGTTTTCTGTATTCTGCAAAAAAACTGGTCAATCCTACTGTTCTCTAACTCCCCCTTCAGTCAATGTCCCCACTGCAGCTGGGATTTTGCAGAGCAGTGTTGGCAGCTAGTACACAGTTTTCAGTGAATTTCTACCCTGAGCATTTCCTCCCTATCACATCTGAGCCATGTGACTATACACAGTGGTAAATGACAGTCCTCTCTCTTCTTCCTCCTCCTCCATGCCCACTAACCAAATACAATGGGGATGGAATTGTACATCTTGATTGATAGTAGTTTCATCTCCCTGTTATTGCAAGACCCAGGCTCCAGGGGCGTGGCACAGCCTGTGACTGGCAGAAATCTACCCACACCATGGTATTGCCAAAAAATAATAAAGTTATGATTTCAAATATATATTTGTATGACAATTTAAAACAGTTTATTGATATTACTCCTCCTGCCACTGTTTCCCTACAGACAGGGTAGGAAAGAGTGCTTGGATTTTTTTTTTTAATACTTACAGTGCCATCATCCACATACAGAAAAAGAAGGGATAATGTGAATGACTGTGTGTTTAGTATTGCTTTAAGCGTATTATCTTGATTCTGCCCCAGTGCCTTGTGAAGCAAAGGTATAATTATAATTGGTCATCTTGATTTAGATTAATCCAAATGTATACAGTTAATCTGTGTTGGCACAGAATGAGAGGTGGGGGTGTCTTTACTGAGGTGGGGGGGGGGGGTCTGTACTGATGGAGGGGTGTGCAGTGAAGGGGTGTCTGTACTGTGGGGGGAGGTTTATACTGAGGGAGGGGGATCTATATTGATGGAGGGTCTGTATTGAGGGAGGGCAGTCTATACTGCGGGAGGAGGGTCTGTAGTTAGTGGAGGGGGGTTTGTACTGAGGGTGGACTATAGTTGGTGGGGGGGTGGCACCATTTTTTTTCGCACCGGGTGACACCAACCCTAGTGACGCCACTGCCTCCAGAGCTTCTCCTGAGCCTCTCCGATTATATGGAATTCCCTATCCCAATCTGTCCAACTATCGCCTACTCTGTCCACATTTAGGCAATCCCTGAAAACTTTTCTCTTTCTCAGAGGATGCTGGGACGGTGACATCATAATGGGCGGGGACATCACCCGGTGACCCCGCCCATTGTCCCTATATAAGTCGCCACGCAACACGTCCCTGTCATTATGGCCAGAGACAGCGTCGAGTCAACATCTCAAGGAAGAAGAACAGAAGAAGAGAAGACGGCGAAGACAGCGGCGACAGAAGACCGGGCCACCGGCCAGTAAAAGAGCTGGAAGAAGGAGCAGAGGCCCGGCAAGAAGAACCGAAGAGGGGGACAAGACCCCCGAAGTCGGAAGAAGACCCCCGGACAGCGGTGGCGATGAAGAAGAAAGCCGGGCTCCTCCTCTAGTGAAAGAGCTAGAAAAAGAGCAGAAGATAGCGGAGGAGTCGGGCGAGAAGACCCCCCAAGACGGAAAAAGACCACCGAAGCTGTGCAATAAATTATTTTAAACCCTTGTGTTGTGTTTTTATTCTTATTTTTTTCACCAGGTGAATGGGTAGGGGTACACTGTACCCCATACTCATTCACATAGGGTAGGGGGTCGGTATCTGGGGGCCCCCTTATTAAAGGGGACTCCCGGATTCCGATAAGCCCCCCGCCCGCAGACCCCAACAAACAATGGCCAGGGTTGTCGGGAAGAGGTCCTTGTCCTCATCAACATGGGGACAAGGTGTCCTCATCAACATGGGGACAAGGTGCTTTGGGCTGGGGGGGCCGCCCTCCATGTGCGGGAAAGTCCGTTCATTTCAAAAGTCCGGCGGACTAGCACACACACGGCCGGATTCCGGCAGACAATTTTTGAGTCAAAACTACTTTCTAAGTCCGCCGGACTTTTGGGGGAAAAAAAACCACCGGAGCCCACACACGGGTGGATTGTCCGGCAGACTCTGGTCCGCCGGATAGTTTGATCGTGTGTATGCAGCATTACAGTTACCTGCATTAAAAGTCAATATGTTTGCATTCTATTGTACCTTAACAAGCATAAACCCCATATACACACTAAATCTAAATGCAAGTAAAGGTGCAATACACCTTAAAAAAATCACATTAAGCAAAAAAAAAGCACTTTGAAAGCTGTACTGGGCTGCTAGCGAGTACAGTCCACACTAAACAGTTCTATTTCAGGGCTTATTGGCCCACGTTTATTAACCACTTGCCGACCACCCGTCGTCATTATACTGTGGCAGGTCGGCTCGTTCCCGCAAATCGCTGTAGCTGTACGTCAGCTCCTTTAGGCCCTTGGGGAGCCGATGCACGTGGCCAGCAGCCGCGATGTCCGCCGGCCACCAGCAATCACTCCACAGAGAGCCAGAACGGGGATCTGTCAATATAAAAAAACAGATCCCCGTGCTGACGGGGGATTAGAGAGAGATCTGCTGTTCCTAGTGATCAGGAACAGCGATCTCTCTCCTCCTCCAGTCATTCCCCTTCCCCACAGTTAGAAACACCTCCCAATAAACACATTTAACCCCTTGATCACCACTAGTGTTAACCCCTTCCCTGCCAGTGTCATTTATATAGTAATCTGTGTATCTTTATAGCACTGATCGCTGTATAAATGTCACTGGTCCCAAAAAAGTGTCAACTGGTACCAAAAATATGTAAAAGAATACATATTGGCCTAAACTGATGAATACATTTTTTGTTCGTTTGTTTTTTTGGGATATTTATTATAGCAAAAAGTAAAAAATATAGTTTTTTTTTTCAAAATTGATGGTCTTTTTTTGTTTATAGCGCAAAAAATAATAAACACAGAGGTAATCAAATACCACCAAACGAAAGCTCTATATGTGGGGCAAAAAAAGGGATGTCAATTTTGTTTGGGTTCAACGTTGCACGACCGTGTCACACAACTTCTGGTCCTTAAGTGGTTATAGAAAAATCAAAGTTTCAGAAATCAAAAAAGGGTTTCCCTCGCAGGGGGTTTTCACCATCAGCACCAAACAACAGTAGATTCAGCCTCCTGGCTGACATTGAAGTTGTGACCTTTCACTTTAGGTCCTTGTTTCCCATTTTCATGCCAATACTGCTTGCATAGACAGCAAACCTTCCCTACTCTGACCCTCAGGCATGGGTCTCATTCTGTACCAGTGCACACATGCACTCCTCTGGCTTCTCCCTTACAAGCCTGGACTCCTTGGGAGGGTGGAGCCCAGAACCATGGCAAGGAGTCTATATTAATAGCCCAGCACACACCTGGACAGTCAGTGAGCTGGTGGTTCACAAAACCAGGACCTAAGACTTCATCCCACCTGGATTTTAAAGAAATCCCTGGGCTCCAGGTCCCAAAAGTGGACTTTTTTAAACATTAATGAAACGGATCAGTTTCCTCTATATTAAGAAAACCCCCTGGAGCCCCCTCAACCTGTCTGGATAGAGAATCCTGCATCATCACCCTGCTGGGGTACCACACTACCACTAACACAATATATAAATACATCTACATACATATTTACTGAACCATAACTTAAAAGAGACCTGTCATTTCTATGTCACCAATTTGGTCTGAGAACCTACCCACCTGCCTGCACATAGTTTTAAATGGCTTCTGTGGCACTAAGGAAGCCTTGAATGTTTTATATTAGAGTACTCCAAGATTCTGGGCCCTTGGGGCTCTCAGGAAGACATTAAGGGGATATGTAGGCATCAATAGGTGCCTGCAGTTTTGTCTTGAGGCCAGTTTAGGAAACAAAACAGATATGACTGGTGTACTGTAAAAACAAGTCTGGTTAACTGGTCTGGTTAACTGAATTAAGATTCCAACAGCTCATTGGCCAATTTGGTTAGTGACTGGGCTTGTGAGTGCGGCGTTATGTCAATTAGTAAACCAGAGGATTCATGAACTAGTTTGGCGACATTCAGTATATAGAAACTCTGAACCACTATGACACTCTTGGTTTGAATAATAATAAAAAATTCAGGAAAGGGGAGTCTAGGGTACCTTTCATAGCAACCTAATTCCACGTGACATTTTTTTATTTCAGGTCTGAAAATTTTGAGAGAACTGGACTGGTTGACATGGCCAACAACACCATGTTTACTTTTGTTCACTTACCATAAGTCAGCCAATATACAGTTTGAGCTTCAGCTGTGGAAACTCTGATGCAGTTGAACAAGCCATTAGGTTGCATAAACATAATGTTGCAGTTTATTTTAGTTTGGATGCAGAAAACACTTTAACAGGATGAACTGTGAGCTTGGCATAAATCAGCTTGGAGTTTTTAAATATAATGAAAAGTAGTCAAATTAGAAATGTGAATTATTACGAGTATTCATTTTTAAAAATTTTAGTGTGCAGATTTACGAAAAGACACAGCCTCATAGCTGATATCCCTACTTATTATGTACAGGTAACTGTAATTGAGTACTGTTAAGTACCCTCAGGAGTTGGGAGAAAGTAGAGCTCACTTACTAAACGAGTATAGGCCAAACACATGCAAAGTGAATTTTTACTTAACTTAGTGAATGGTGTAAAGCAGTGCTGATTTTAGTCATGCAAATGTAGCAGATCTGTATTCAGCTCTTCTGTGAGAAAAATAAACTATACTGCAAGTCCTTTGCAGGTAAAGGACAGTTCAGCTTTGCATATTCATCCAACCTCTGACACTTTCCTTACTTAACCACATCTTTTTAACGCTTAAAGCTTTATTAAACCTAAAAACAAAAAAATAATACATTGCAGCTTATATCAGTCCATACAAGAGGTGGCTGCATTTGTTTTAGTTTTTTTTCCATACTTATTTACCTTGTGATCTGGCCAGAAACACGTTTGTCTAATGCCGCGTAAACAAGACCAGACTTTTTGACAGCAAAGGTCTGACGGAACGAGTCCGTCGGACAATTCAATCGTGTGTGGGCTCCATCGGACCTTTGCTTGACAAAAATCCGGCGGACTTTAGAAATAGTACATGTTTTAAATTTTTCCGTTGGAACACCGCCGGATTGAGAAATCCGTTCGTGTGTATGCTAGTCTGACGGACAAAAACCGACGCTAGGCCAGCTATTGGCTACTGGCTATGAACATCCTTATTCTAGATTGGATGTACTTCATCACGTTCGAATCTGTCAGACTTTGGTGTGATTGTGTGTGTCCAAGTCCGTTCATTTGGAAAGTCCACCGGAACTAAGCCGAAAGTCCATCGGAAAGACTGTCGGACCTAGTCTGTCGAAAAGTCCGGTTGCGTGTACACGGCATTAGGGTGGTTCCAATCAGGATGGAAATGCAATAGATCTACCCTTGCTCAGCAGAATATTCAGTCTGGAGAGAGAGTAGTGTTAGATGCTGTTTGGCTGAATTTTTTTGTCTGGCTTCCTCAATATGTCCGTTAAGGTACGTTGGGCAAGAGGGTGGCAATAGGGCCCCCAAGAAGCAAACTTTGGCCAGTATTAAGGAACTGGCCAAATTTACATAGCCAACTTAAAGGTCAACTTTACTTTACTTCAACTTCTACTTTACATCTGTGGCATTCTTTCATGTTTTCTAATCATTTACCTCAAGCTGATTCTTTCTAACAGCTAGTCACATTTGTACATTAACCCCACAAAGACTTCTATGGGGGATGTCCCTCAAGACTGGAGTTGCTCAAGAGATGGCCCATATAAATAAGTGAGGGCTCACTGTAAAGGTGAGGTGAGGAAACTTTCAGCGAGAGGCTACTGGTGTCTTACTGAGGTAGGTAAGTAGCTGGTAGGTGAGGGTTGGGTAGCTGGGACTAATCAGGATGGGTGCATTTTTTTATTTTTTTTGCAAAAAAGGCCAATGCACCCATGTCCACTTGAATTCAGCAAAAGTACTGCATTTTGCTGCATCATATTGCATGTCAAGTAGGAATCCCAGGGCAAAGGAAAATGTATGTTACCATATGTGTACATGAACAGAGAACTGTACAAGATTCCATTCATTCCATTTGCACTGGAATGCCCTGGGCAATCCCAAGGGAAAGACAAGGAGATTTGGGTTGTTCCCTATGGTGTCAGTTTGCACCACTGTGTTGAAAAAAGTATGGCATGCATTTTTTTTTCCAGTACAGCAGGTTGCAGCAAGAACCATCACATTCTAACAATGTTCAAATTCTAACAAAAATTTAAATGTTAACCATTTGATATGCCAGTGTCCTTGCAATGCACACCAGTGGTCACGTGTTCAGTTTGGCTGCTGGTGTGAAGGGACAGTAAAATCCAGTCTAAAAGAATGCTAACCCTTTAATTTCCCTCCTTCCATCTGTTTTGGAGTAAGGCCAGCCAAGGATGGAGCAAATTCCTTTCCTGCAACCACAGGACAGTGTTGACAGGGGAATCCCTTCGTCCTTGTATACACGGTCGGACATTCTGACAACCAAATCCGTTGGATTTTGTCCAACTGATTTTTTCCGAAGCTGTTGCATACACACGGTCGGACAAAGTTGTTGGAAAATCGATCGTTCAGAATGTGGTGACGTTATTTCATCACAATGGGACTGCGTTCAGGCTAGTAGCCAATAGCTTTGGTCTAGGAATTTGATCTGAGCATGCGTGGCACTTTGTCCGATCGGAATTCTCTACAAACGGATCAGACCATGTTGTCGGAAAATTTTATAGCCCTGCTCTAAAACTTTGTTGGTCGGATATTCAGACGGAAACATTCCGATGGAGCCCACACACGGTCGGATTATCCGGCAACACGGTCCGATCAGACATTTTCCGTTGGAATGTCCGACCGTGTGTACAAGGGCTTCTGCTGAATCATTGTGTTCTGCTGGCAGGGGGAGGCCAGAGAAGCTGTGAGAATACAGTGAACATTGCTAGCAGCTATAACATCGCATGTAAAATCCAGAAGACTGGTTGTGCCCAAGTTAATCGATCAATCAACTTGGGTACTTTCAGCCTGCCCATAGATGGTCTAAACTGTTTATGGCCAATGTTCTGATGAAAACTCCAACTCGCTAAAATCTCCAACCACGTCAGTTCCGGTGACTCTCCAGCAACAATAATCTTAGATTTCGACGCGTTGGCTGTTTTCACAGAACACCAGCAGCGTATACAGTACTGTACACAATATAATGAGTGGACATTGTTAGTCCGCCCACTAGTAACCAACAACATGGCCACCTCCAATGCGGCAACAACTTTTTTCCTCCTTACCCAGTGTTCAGTCAAAACAGCCAACTAGTCATGTACCGTAATGTATATGCTGCCGGTTTTCTGTGAAAACAGCCAACTGATAAAAAAATACAATTATTGCTGCCGGAGAGTCACCGGAAGTGACGTGGTTGGAGATTTTGGTGAGTTGGAGTTTTTTCGGCAGAACACCGGCTTAAGGCCTTGTGCTTGTGTTCAAAGTATTTCTGGGAGCTCATAAACTTACCTGGATTTCACTAGGGCTACACAAACAATTGTTTAACACTACATATATATATATATATATATATATATATATATATATATATATATATATATATATATATATATATATCTATACAAGGAGTCAAAAGCATATCACTCACAAATAAAAATATATACTGTATATACATTTTTTTTCTTTTAAATACTTGGCCCCATTGAAGATATTTAGCAGTGACTTTAGCAGACTGTAAGTGCTGACTAAATTCTTACATGGATGTGTGCCAAAAATAAAGGTCACAGAAGAAATACATCACTTGTTTATAGAGGTTTGAACTAGTAATGTATTTATGCTACACAGTCACCACACTAATAAACGCATTAGAACTGTTTATGTCTCAGTCCCCAGTTATCATAACACTAAAATGGGGACACAGTAAGTACACTGTAAGCTGAAAGCTGCTCCCTCGCTATCTATTGTATCTGTCTTGATGTCTATGATAGGATCCATTACAAAGGGGTGCTCTGCAAAGAATGATAATAATGAAAAAGTTAGATGTGACAGCGTGCCGAACCTAGTTTCGAAGTATATAAAGATATTTCTATTTGGCCAAAGACATTCTTGAGTCTCACTAAGCCTGCAGTTTAATCATCCACTACCTCATTAGACTGCTTTATGGTTCAATGTAAGATCCGGCAAGACATTGACATGTTTTATCTAATGTACATGCATAAAATGGAAAATAACCCGTGGCTAGAGAGCACTACTTATATACAGTGTTGTAGAAGCAAAGAATGATTTCATCTGCCTCAGCACACTTTTTCCTTTATGTACTGATGTCTCCATTGTAGAGTTTATCATTACCTGGTGATATTTTAAGGACTACACATAGTTGCAGTTTTGTCTCAATACGTAGTTCCTGAAAACGAAATCACATTAGCACAAAGGATAACGGAGAAGTTCTTAAATAAAGTAACAAATGTGCTGCTGTCAAATTTGTACAATACCTAACTTGAGTGTAGACAAGAATATTTTCTAAGTTCTGGCAGATACAGTAATCATTGTCTGTTTTCAGTGATTGTCAACTTATGAGCTAAAGGGGCCTCAAATGCCTCCCCTGACATCATCAAAGGGCCTCACATATTGTTCAACATATGTAATACTCGAGAGGACTTTCAGAAACTTCAGACCTAATAGAGGAGATGAGGGTCAGAGAGTGTGGACATGCTACATTGTTGGCTGATGATATGCTGCAGCAATACTGTACATTACTGGGAACATGCTTCATGATACTGGCAGAGATCAATGCTATTACCCTAATCGATGTTCCCACTACAGATTTCTGAGGTTTGAGGGCTGCACGTCATATACAAAAGGGCCGCAGCGGTCTATAATAATTTAGATGTAGATCCAATCACTAAAATTCTATGTGCATTTAACAATTTAAAATTACATTAAAGCCTTATTTTTTATGAATTTAACCTGCCATGGTAGGGACATACAGTATATGCTGCCTCTTGACAAATGCAACTTCTTTACTCCTGCTGTTGCTTGTCCCCAGAACATTAACACTGCTTTCTGGTTACACAGTGGCTCCTTTCCCTTGCAGGGTACTATGGAGTCATCCTTGCATGCTCATTCCTAGCCGGAACCAGTGGCAGATGGTGTTAACCCTTTCACTGCCAATCACATTTACACAGTAATCAATGCAATTTTAATCGCACTGATCGCTGTATAAATGTGACTGGTCCCAAAAATGTGTCAAAATTGTCCGATCTGTCCGCTATAATGTTGTGTCATGATAAAAATTGCAGATCACTGCCATTATGTCAGGAACCATGAATCAGACTGAGACAGAAGTACAATCAAATCACACTTGTTTATTAATAAAAATAAAAAGGTAAAAAGAAAAAGCGTAGTCAAGCATAGCCAGAGTCCAGTAGCCAGATCGGGTAGTCAGCCAGTCCAAAGTTCATTAACCAGATCAGGTAATCAGCCAGGCCTGAAGTCAGGGATCCAAGGAGAGCAACTGCAAGCAGGGTGAGAAGCCAGGAGGGATGTCAGCAAGCCAGTCTTGAAACAAATAGCAGGAGATGGTTCCTTGTGATGTGACCAACGTAAAGGCAAAGGAGAAATGAGCTGGAAGGCTTTAAATAGGCAGGTCAGACGAGCATCATCGGGAACAGCTGGTAACTGTGGAAAGAGAGCTGGCAATTAGCTGACAGCTGAGCGGCCAGCCCAGAGGAGGAAGGGCTAAGCCAGCCCTGACACATTACTAGTAAAAAAAATATATATATTAATAAAAATGCCATAAAACTATCCCCTATTTTGTAGACCCGATAATTTTTGCGTAAACTAATCAATAAACACTTATTTCAATTTTTTTTTAACAAAAATATGTAGTAGAATACGTATCAGCCTAAGCTGAGGAAAAAACTTTTTTTTACTTATTTTTTGGGGATATTTATTATAGCAAAAAGTTTTTTTATTTGTCACTCTTTTTTTTTATAGCGCAAAAAATAAAAAGGTGATCAAATGCCACCATAAGAAAGCTCTATTTGTGGAAAAAAGGGACGTTAGTTTTATTTGGGAGCCACGTCGCACAAACGTGCAATTGTCAGATAAAGCGATGCAGTACCTAATCGCAAAAAGTGCTCTGGTCTTTGGCCAGCCAAATCCTCTGGGGCTGAAGTGGTTAATAAGGCTTCACCTGAATATTACTTATGGATTAATGCAGGCTTTGCCTCCCTCTTATTCTGTCAGACACCATGAAATCAAGCCGAGAAGGAAGTATAGTTAAATCACACTTGTTTAATAATAAAAGTAAAAAGAACAAACGTAGTGAAAACTTGGCCAAAGTTCAGTAATCGGAAGGGATAGTCAGCCAAGCCAGATGTCAGGGATCAATGTAGTGGAACAGCAAGCAGGATCTGGAGCCAGAAGGGATGTCAGCAAAGCAAGTCTTGAACAGGATCGCAGGAGATCATTTCTGTGATGTTGACCAAGGCAGAGCTCCTCTGGACTGGACGGCTTAAGTAGGCAGGACTGACGAGCAGGATATCATCAAAAGAGTAACTGTGGAGAGCTAGAAGCTGGCAATTAGCTGACAGCTGAGTGGCCAGCTCAGAGAAGGAAGGGTTGAGCCCAGCCTGACATATTCTAAGACAGAGGTTGGATGGGAGTGACTGTGTCTGGCATAAATCTATCCATACCATGTTTTGCCTAAGGATAATAAAGATTTGATTTCAAATATAAAATTGCATGAAAATTTAAAGCAATTTATTGATATTGATTATTAATTTTTACTCTCTATTCCAAAGGCTGTTTTTTTTTTTTTAACACATGACCAGCAGCAGCGGACTAGACACTCCTGTTTGTGTTTCTCTGCAGACAGGTGAGGAAAGAGCTGGGTATTGTAACAGCTGTATATCGTGTATATCAATTAGGAATGAGGTAATTTGATGTTTTTTATGTTTTCATTAACCTCTAGAGATCCGTGCTATAGCCGAATGACGGCTACAGCGCGGACCTGCTTTGCCGGGACTACGTCTATTAACGTGGTCCCGTGCACGAGCGGCCTGCGCGCCCCCTGAGGGTCTATGAGACTCGCCTGATCACGGATCGGAGCAAGGGGTCGATCCCGACCCCTTACCACGTGATCAGCTGTCAGCCAATGACAGCTGATCATGTGAGATAACAGAGCCGGTAATCGGCTATTTTTCCTCCTCACGCTGACAGTGCGAGCAGAAAAAAAAAAAGCCGATCACCGGCAGCCGTGATCGGAACATCAGTCCCGATCACGGCCAGTGTATCAGTGCCCACCTGCCCCCTGACAGTGCCACCTATTTAATAAAAAAGCGCCCCCATCAGTGCCACCCATCACTGCCCACAGTGCCACCCATCAGTGCCCACAGTGCCACCTATCAGTGCCCACAGTGCCACCTATCAGTGCCCACAATCTGCCTCAACAACAGTGCTGCACCCCAGTGCCACATATCCGTGCCCATCAGTGCCATCTACCAGTGCCCATCAGTGCCCATCAGTGCCCAGCAATGCCACCTATCAGAGCCACCTATCAGTGCCCATCAGTCCCAACTATCAGTGGTACCTATCAGTGCCCCTTAGTGCCACCCATCCGTGACACCCATCCGTGACACCCATCAGTGCCATCGTATCTGTGCCCATCTTTGCCCATCAGTGCCACCTTATCTGTGCCCATCAGTACTGCCTTATCTGTGCCTATCGGTGCCACCTTATCTGTGCCTATTAGTGCCGTCTTAACTGTGCCTATCAGTGCCCACCAGTGCAGCCTATCAGTGCCCACCAGTGCAGCCTATCAGTGCCCACCAGTGCTGCCTATCAGTGCCCACCAGTGGCGCCTCATCAGCGCATTTCAATGAAGGAGAAAAATGACCTGTTTGCAAAATTTTATAACAAACTATGAATCATGATTTTTTATTTTTTTGCATCTTTTTTTGTTGGTTTAGCAAAAAATAAAACTCCCAGATGTAATTAAATACCACCAAAAGAAAGCTCTATTTGTGGGAAAAAAATTATAAAAATTTCATTTGGGTACAGTGTTGTATGGCCGCGCAATTGTCATTCAAAGTGCATCAGCGCTGAAAGCTGAAAATTGGTCTGGGCAGGAGGGGGGTTTAAGTGCCCAGTAAGCAAGTGGTTAAAATAATTACAGTGCGATAATCCATATACAAAAATAGAAGGGACAATCTAAATTAAACAATGTACCCTGCCGCGAGCTCCGTTACCATGCCTGTGAGACCCATGAACTTGATCGCCGTTGGAATACCCGCAATCATGTCACGGAGCTCAAGAACAGGGAGATGCCGATGTAAACAGCATCTCCCCGTTCTGCCTTATGACAGGACACTGATCGTCTGCTCCCTGTCATCGGGAGCAGCGATCAGTGTCCACGTCACACAAGCGCATCCCCAAGACAGTTAGAAACACTCCCCTAGGACACACTTAACTCCTCCCCGCCCCCTAGTGGTTAACCCCTTCACTGCCAGTGACAATTTTACAATAATCAATGCAATTTATTGATCGCTGTATTAATGCCAATGGTCCCAAAAATGTGTCAAAATTGTCCGATGTGTCCGCTATAATGACACAGTCATGATAAAAATCGCTGATCGCCTCCATTACTAGTAAAAAAAAAATATTAATAAAAATGCCATAAAACTATCACCTATTTGTAGACGCTATATCTTTTGCGCAAATCAATCAATAAATGCTTATTGTGAATTTTTTTTTAATTTTTTAACAAAAATATGTAAAAGAGTACATATCAGCCTAAACTGCGATTTTTTTCTAAACTGATAAAAAAAAATAATATTTTTTTGGGGGATATTTATTATAGCAACAAGAAAAAAATACTGCGTTTTTTTTTTCAAAATTGTCGCTTTTTTGTTTATAGCGCAAAAAATAAAAACCACACGGGTGATCAAATACCACCAAAAGAACGCTCTATTTGTGGGAAAAAAAAGGATGCCAACTTTGTTTGGAAGCCATGTCGCACGACTGCGCAATGGTCAGTTAAAGCGACTCAGTGCCGAATCGCAAAAAGCGCTCTGGTCAGGAAGGAGGTAAATCCTTCCGGGGCTGAAGTGGTTAAAAGAATACGTGTAATCCTGCCATAGAATCGTTTTTTTCAGGCACCACCTGTCTGGGAGAACTGTCTCACTAGAATTAAGACCCACTGGTCTAATGGGGTTTGCTATGCAAAAAAGTTTCCTTGGAATAAAGTGCTATCATAAATTACAACCTAGATATTTTTGTTTCGACCTTACCACCTACATTAGGAACTTGATATCCGGATGTATAGAGTGTGTAGGTAGAATTTCCAAAAATCATCACCCCCTGCTTCTGTAATTGGCTCACTTCCTAGCCTAGAAGTCTGCACAGAGCTTTAGATCAAATTCCTGGCAACCTAAAATATGTCATTGCAATCAAGATCCTTAGATTTATTGCACTGAGAGTTTAAGTTATAGTAATCCATATTTAATTTCTTCTAGAAATTTCTTGACAGTGGGAAGGGTAATTTGCATGTTTACTAGTCCATGTTAGCATAATAAAGATAGTTTAGCTTTTTACCACTTTATTGCACAATTAGTAGAACCGTATTTTTTAACCACATAAATATACTTTTTTTAAATAAAACAATATCTAAAATGCATAACGACTCAAGGAGCTACAATATAAGTTTGTTATCTAGCGACCTAATTTACTACACGCAAACATAAAAATGCATTTCCTCGAATAAATCTCATCTGACGCACTGAATCCCTTTAATTGTCTTTGTTTGCCTACATTTTTTTGAGAACACAGGTTTGGTTTTGTTCTTTTTTTGGAAATTCTTCTCAAACTACTTACTGAACTTCCAGTGTAAACAAATGGCAAAATGTGCAAATGGAAATGACCATAACTGCAGCTGCAAATGGTGGAAACATTCTTTTTTATTGTAATTTACATTAGAAAGCGGCAGATATACATAGCTGTATTTTCGCGTAGATCCAGATGGGCATTCATTCTAGGGAAGTATGCATTGTAATATTTATAGACATCTGTACGCCAGTGATAAAGCTATGCTGTTCTCATGCTTAGAACAATAAACAGTGAAGTTAAGTCAGCTTCACGCTTCCAGCTTATTGCGGCACCTCACATGAAGCATCTGTCTTTCATACAAAGATTAAAATGTATTGGGGTTGTGTGGGAATATTTAAACTAAAACTACAAAGGTTTACAAATAGTCAAAGGGATATTTATCACTCTTTTATTAAGACTGTCTGTATCCTAATTAGACCCTGCAATTTAAAGTGGTACTCTAGCCAAAAACATTTGGCTAGAGCTGGAAAGGTCAGAACCTTTGAAACAGGGGACATCTGTTTTGGTGACACCTGCCATACATGAGATTTGCTCTCATTTTGGGGTTGGTTTCTTTACCTCTTGTGTATCCAGGACAGAATGTGTGCACTGCTGACCCTTCTCCACTCTGTCCAAAATTAAAAATAAATACATAACTTTTTGGCTGGAGATTCATTTTATGTGTTTTCCACTTGAAACTAACAGAAAACCAGAAACTTACAAGTTTTAGGAGTTTTTCTTCCACGTATTGCTAGTTTCTTTTAGGCTGGGTTCACACTTGAGACTGCAGCGGCTCACAGCAGGAGTCCAAGGTGTCACCATTCACCATTTCAGGTCCGATTTTAGCCTAAATTTAGGGCGGAATTCAGACCTGAAACGGACCAAAAGACACACAGGGCTCCTGTGCAATGCGCAATGGAGCCGCTGCGGAGATGTGGGAACCGGCTCCATAGAGAGCCGGTCACAATCTCCTGCTATGTGAATTGGATGCAGGAATACAACATCCTATTCGCACTGGTGGGAAACCAGCCATATGGTGGATCCAGGACACAATTAAACCTGATTTAATCTTATCTGTGGGTGGAAGGAGGGCAGGAGGCAAGTTCACAAAAATTGAAGTAGAAAACCCATTTGACTATGACTCATAAGGTAATATTCTACATATTTAGGTAAACATAAATCCCCTACCCCCCTTTCACTGCATTATGCGAGCGGCACTCGCAAGGACACAGCCGTCCATTTTGCTCCCTCCCCTGCAACCTCATTGGAGGGAGGAGGAGAGCCAATAAACCCAGGGCAGCAGGAGTAGCAAAGCTATTTTTTGGACATGTAGTCCCAAACACAGGCAGCCCCATAGGAATACCAAGGAGGACTACAAATCCCGGCATGCTCTCACACAAAGGGAGGAGTCTCACTCCAGAGACTGCAATGCTGGGAAACGACCACAAGGTGAGAGGGGAAGACGGACATGACCAGAGGGGCTGCTGTTACTCATCAGGGCGACTTGTCTGCCACAGCTCCAGAGGTCGGGGTGCTGATCCTGCCACAGCTCCGGGAGTCAAGCAGTGATGGACATCCCACCAGAGAGGGACACCAGGTGCATCTCCAGGCGTTCTTGAGGACGTGAGCCATTCCGGGTTGCAAGATATCCAGTTGGGCCTTTTAACGAACCTGTCTGCTAGGACATCTCATTTGATCCCTTGGTCACAGGATTGGTGAGTGGGCATTTGCCCACCTTAGAGATACTGCAGGCAGACAACATTGGTGTACCTGTATCTAGAAACTTTAGCACCCTGCTGAGCAGTTATTATTATATGTCTTGCTTGCCAGGATACTGCTATCATCCTACACATCACTTGTCTGCCAGGATATCTTTAATTACACACTTGGCTCATCCTGCCAATTAGTACATAAAGTGCACCAACACCAGGCTACGTGAAGATAGCAGATATCTCCATTGTGAGGACCTTCCTGTTTCTTGTTCAGTTAGCACTGATTTGGAGGCCATGGTAATATTCATTAAACAGGAACTCTAACGTTAATCCTAAAGTTGATGATTTACATTATTGCCTGTTGCATTACGTGTTTACTGCTTGGGTCTGTGATTTTAGGATGTTAGGGAAACAGACTAACCATTATCAAGTCAGACCTGTTCCCCTTCATGCCTGAGCATAGAGGTCATACTAAAATCATTCAAGTTATTTAATGGTGCTATTTGAAATCCACCCGTGTTTGCCATTTTTGACTACTAAGTCACCCTATGACTGTTTGTTGATTGTGGAAAGTCTCCCAGTAAACAGACTTCCTGGTTCACTACAGTTTATGTCTGTTATTACCATGCTTACATTTAAAGTGTTTACAAGGTGTGCCAGAGGGGCAAGGGCTGTTCTTGGGGTTGATAGGCAGAGTGCTGAACCAAACATATTCAAGTGGGTACTTTTGGGGGTGGCACTACAGTTAAGTCATCATATACACTATTGTGACATTACAACTGAGTATGCCATCATGATCATAATGCCATGCTTCCTTTAAAATACTAATGTCATGGGACAGTTTGATGACTACTTGGTACATTACACCTCATAAACAGCAATGGTCATAAGAATTCTCCAAACAGCAGATGTGACGTGCCAGTGTGGACTAGAGAATCACAGCTTTGTTTTGGATGCTCTGTCTTCATTAGTGATATGCTATCCGGAAGTAAACTGTCATTTCTGGGCCAATGAGCTGTGGCTGGGACATTCCTAATTATTGATCTACTATGACCACATTGAAAGAAGAAGAAAAGGGGTCCCCTATGTGGTGGACTTTTAAGGCACAATTTTTTTAATAAAAATATTTAAATGGCGTATATATGTATTTATGGAACATTTATTAAGACAAATAGAAAATTATAGTGTCAACAGATGTCTAAACACTTCTTGTTTTTATACATCTATGCGTTATAATTTTCTATTTTCTTAATAAATGTTTCAGAAATACATATAAATATGCTATTTAAATCTTTTTATTAAAAAATGTGTGCCTTAAAAGTCCACCACATAGGGGACCCCTTTTCTTCTTCACTCTGATATTGGATATGGCACAACCTCCCTTTTTGTGTAGCTGCACTGGTCAAACAATGTTCCCCTAATATGACCACATGACCATTTTAGGTAAATTAAATTGTTGGATTAATGATGTCACAAGCACCCCTGTACCTTTATGTACATGCAGTTGCACAGTGAGGAGGTGCCCACCTGTAGCTCTGTACCTGACACTGAGCTGATTTCCAGGTTCAGCTGAACAAACTCAGAGCCAAACCTAACCTTAAGCTCAATCTTCTCAAACATGATAATAGAAAAAATAATTATAACAAAAAATTAACAAACCTGAATTGCTGATTATATTACAGTAAATATAGAACAGAATTCTGGTCAGATAAAAGTTAAGACTGAAAAATATATTTGGAAATCTACAGTAGTTTTAGAAATGATAAATAAATCTTCCTCTTCTTCCACTGAATCCAGACAATTTCCTGATAGAACAGAGCATTAGGAGACAAGCTGCACATTCTCAGTTTGGTGTGTATTGCTAGGGAGTTTTATTTTTTATTTTTTTTGGGAGGGTGCATGTGATCAGTACAGTGCCAATCAGCACTGTCTAGACAGAGGGTCAGGAGAAAATGAAAACTCCTCCTACAAGCTTTAACTAGACACTCATAGAAGTCACAAGATTGCTATAACTGCTGATGAGAAAAGGTAGTTTATATTTACTAAAATAATTGCATTTTCATGTTCTGTGTACTGTGGGAGTCCATATATAGTGAATGTAGGGTGCTGGGTTTAGTAACACTTTAAGGGTTGTGATCAGCTTAAGGAATATGTTAATGTTGAGAGTATACGATGGAACTTCTCTCTTAAAAAAAAATGTCGGGCATCAATGCCCCATTGTGGGTTTCCTACACTGAAGCATCTTGTTCCATTATAAAGAACCTTATGAAACAAATCTCTACACATATATGTGGAACTTATTTTGCAGTGAAATATTTGATGCATCTGCATTGTTTTTTTTATATTTTTTTCTTCACACAAATGTAAACATGAGCTCTAAGTTTGTGGGAAGAATTTTGGTTGTAATTAAGTGGAAGGCATACGTTGTTAGAGTGCCAAAAGAGATTATGTGGCTGCAGAATACAATTTGTGAATGTCCCCTGAGAATGCAATGATAGAACTCTAAGCATTACTGGCAGTGAAAAATAAGATTTGTATATATGCATAATCAAATGTACAGTAATTAAAAAATGCAAATGTGACATCCTGTTATTCAGAATCTGTTGTAGCATCAAATATCAGAAGGCTAACATTATAACAGTTATAACAGACAAACTACTTAATGCAGTGGGTAAAATAAGTATTGAATACGTCACCATTTTTCTAGATAAATATATTTCTAAAGGTGTTATTGACATGAAATGTGCACCACGTGTTGTTAACAACCCATACAATCCATGCATACAAAGAAACCAAAACAAATACGTTCAGAAATTAAGTTATGTGTAATAAAATGGAATGACACAGTGAAAATGTATTGAACACACGAAGAAAGGAAGATGCAAAAAGGCATGGAAAGCCAAGATACCAACTGAAATCTATCAGTAGTTAGAAAGCAATTCCGCCTCTTGTCAGTGCAAATTAATATCAGTTGGTCCAGTCTCAATTTATAGCCTATAATAAGGTGTCTCATTGCCAAGGTGTCAAAAAAGAAACATTTCATGAAGGGTAACAGCAAAGAGCTCTCTCAAGACCATCACAACATTATTGTTGCAAAACATACTGATTGCGTTAGATTTTTAAACTTCTGAATGTTCCAGTGAGCATTGTTGGGGCCATAATCTGGAAGTAGAAAGGATTTCACCGTAAACTGGCCATGACTAGGTGATCCTCACAAGATTTCTGACAGAGAAGTGAAAAGAATTAGCAGAAGAGTTGTCTAAGAGCCAAGTACCACTTGTGGAGAACTTCAGAAATACCTGGAATTAGCAGGTACAATTGTTTCAAAGAAAACAATAAGTAATGCACTCAACCGCCATGGCCTATGTCCACGCTTACCATGCAAGACTCCATTGCTAAAGAAAAAGAATGTTGAAGCTTGTTTCAAATTTACTGCACATTTAGACAGGCCTGTGAAATACTGGGCATATATAGTCTGGTCAGATGAGACCAAAATGTAACTCTTTGGATGCCATAACACACACTAGGGACGAACCAAACACCCCCTGCTTCGGTTCGCACCAGAACATGCGAACAGGCAAAAAGTTTGAGCCAACATACGAACCCTATTAAAGTCAATGGGACACGAGCAGGTAAAATCAAAAGTGCTAATTTGAAAGGCTTATATGCAAGTTAGTGCCATAAAAAGTGTACAGGGACCAGGGTACTGCCAAGGGGACATGTATCAATGCAAAAAAATGTTTTTGAAACTATTTTTTCAGGAGCAGTGATTTTAATAATGCTTAAAGTGAAACAATAAACATTAAACTGGCAGTAACGCATACAGAAGTAAATACCGCTAAACTGGCAGTAACGCAATCAAATAGACGGTGTTCAACTGTCACTACACTGACGCATCTAAACTGTCCCTACTCTCGCTATACACTAATGTAAAGATTACTGTAAAGATTACTGACATGGTCTCACTACACTACACTGAAACTATTTGAGCTGTCCATACTCTACACTAATGTATGTATGAATAATAATACGGGTTCACTACTCTACAGTGAATCTGAGCTGTGCCTACTCTAGCTGCATTCTATGCAAAGGTGAAGGATGGTCTTCCTCACTACACTCACACTATCCCTAGACTGACACTAAACTAATATTTTACACTGACACTTGAAGCAAAATAGCACTAACTAAGAGCACTGAGCAGATCCCTGTTCTATCTCTCTGCACGCTGAAATCACACTGAAAATGGTTGCCACTGAAAGAATACTTTTATACTGTGGGGCAGGAATGAGTCATGATTGGCTAAAGTCATGATGACAGTGTCCAGTCGTGACTCTGACAGTGCTCTGTGCCCTGATTGGCTGAAGCTTTCACTGCTTCAGCCAATCAGAGCTTGCAATGCACTGTTCAGCGCAGCAATGCATTGTGGTCGGTTCAGGGGGGCGAACAAACGATCGAACAACCTGTTTGTTCAGATACTCGCCGAACGTTCACTGAAAAGCAAAAGTTCAGCCCCAACCGTTCGCCCATCCCTACTGATGGGTACTGATAGGCTACACTGATATGCAGCAATGATGGGCACGTATAGGCGGCACTGATAGATGGCACTGGGCACTTATAGGCGGCACTGATGGACACAGATAGGCAGCACTAATGGACACTGATGGGCACTGATAGATGGCACTTATAGGCACTGATAGGCGGCACTGGGCACTAATTAATGCCACTGATAGGCGGCACTGATAGATGACTGATTGGTGGCACTGATAGATGGCACTGGATAGGCAGTACTGATGAAGAGCTACTGACATCAGTGCTGATAGAGGCACCGATGGGCACGGATAGGTGGCACTGATAGATGGCCCTGAATAGGCAACACTGATGAGGAGCTACTGACATGCATTACTGATTGTCATCTGAAGGGTACTGCCAGGCATTACTGATGGGGCACTGATTTGTACATGTATGGGCACAGATTGGCACATTTATGGGCACTGATTGGCACTTTGGGCACTGACAGGTGTTACTGATGGGGCACAGACTGGCATCTGATGGGCACCTCTCATGGGGGTTATACTGATAATTAACGTGCCGATTATCAGCACAGACCCCCTCCCCAACAGGGAGAGCTGCCAGTCGACTCTCCCTGTCAGGGGAAACTAAGGAAAGCCATTTATGGGTACTTCCTGGTTCACGCTGTGATCAGCTGTGATTGGTCAAAGCTGATCACGTGGTAAGGAGCCTCTGTCAGAGTGACACACAGCACGTCCAGCATGCTATCCTGAAAGATGTCATATGAGTCAGGATAACAGAACCACTGCCCGGCCGTCATTCTGCCATAGGTCAGGTGGGAAGTGGTTAAACAAACATAAACAAAAAAATATAATTCATCAAAAAGTCCTCTGGTAAAAATTGATGCTTTGTGATGGTGCTCCAAAACAAATTCACAGTGACATCACACGCGTGCTTCCCCCCTGTGCGACTATGCTCACCTCACAAATAGAGCTTTCTTTTAGTGGTATTTGATCACCTCTGCGGTTTTTATTTTTTGCACTATAAACAAAAAAAGAGTGTCAAATTTGAAAAAAACACAATATTTTTTACTTTTCACTATAATAAATATCCCCCCCAAAAATAAAAATAAACACATTTCTTCATCAGTTTAGGGCGATATATATTCTTCTACATATTTTTGGTTGGGAAGCGGTTAAAAGGTGCTTCCAGAGCACTGCACTACAGCAAGCAATGAGAACATCTCAATCCAACAACAGCTACTCAGATAGCATCTGAGTTGCCACCATCCTGTCCCCTTCCCAACGCATATCGATACACTGATGTGATGTGTCTTCCTCCTAATTCCAGCAATGGTGTGATCTACTGCATGTATCGAAAAAAGCCCACACCAATGAACTCTTGTAAGTCAGCAGGGAGTTAGCAGCACCCTGCACCTGTGGAGCTCTGTGGTGTGATGCAATAGGGTGGCTGCCTATAAGCTGGCGCCTGGAGGACATTTGACCTTATTGGAGTTGTGCCTCCGCCTCCTCCTCCTCCTCCTCACTTTCCTCCTCTCTTCTTTCAGGCACCTAAGTACAGTCAGTGACCTCATCACCCCCTCCCTCCTCGTCACTGGAGCAAATTTGGCAGTATGCTGTAGCTGGAGGAACGTGACTGCTTGTTTCTTGTCCTTCTGTGGCACCCCCCCTCTCTAGGGTCACATTACTTCCTTTCCTCAACCTGAGAACCAACATCAAAGCCTTCAAATTGCTGCACATCCTCCAGCAGCATGTAACCGACACTATGGTTGAATAACTCTTGCAAAATATTGATGGACTGTGTATTTCCTCCACGTCAGTCCTGGTGGCTGTGGACGTGGCATGTATTCAACATGTTATTTCTCAGCAACAATTTGAAAGGAAGACCAATGAATTTCTAATAGGTGCTCTGGAGTTTATACTCCACCACAATTACTTCACCTTCATTGGTTCCCATTTCCTCCAAGTGCAGGGTGCAATGTGTCACGATGGGGACCTCATGTGCCCCATCTTATGCCAACCTGTACCTGGGGGAATGGGAACGGTGATCAATCAATCGGAAGAGATAATCCCGTTAATGGAGAACATTGTCGTCTGGTATTGATGAAATTTTTCTCGTACAGGATGGGCCTATTGCTCAATTATGAACTTTTCTGTATCAACTTAACCACAACAATTTCAATCTAACGTTTACTATGATGTGATATTGTCGTTCCATCACTTTTCTTGATGTTACCATCCACAAATATGAGACTGGCCTACTCGCCAGTAGTCTATATAGAAAACCTACAGCTTGCAACTCCATACTACATGCTAGCAGCTTCCACCCACAAGCTTTAATTTCCTCTATCCCCTACAGCCAGTATCTGAGGATAAGGAGGAATTGTTCGGATGATGAAGTGTTTAGAAGGGAGGCGAATTTACTAAACCGCTTGCCGACCAGCCGCCACAGTTGTACTGCGGCAACATGACTTGGCTGCGTGAATCACCGTCATATTACGTCACTTCCAATTTTGGCCACTAGGGGCACGTCTGCTTGCCCACGGAGCCAATGCAAGTGCCCAGTGGTTGCGATCACCGCTGGGCTCCTGCGTCTGCTTGCCCACGGAGCCAATGCAAGTGCCCAGTGGTTGCGATCACCGCTGGGCTCCTGCGATTGCTTCGGGACACATTGAGAACCGGGATCTGTGTGTGTAAACACACAGTTTCCGGTTCTCTGAGGGGAGAAGAGACGGATCGTCTGTTCATACAGAGTATAAACAGTGATCTGTCATCTCCCCTACACAGTCTCCTCCTCCCTTCAGTTAGAACACACACTAGTGAACTCAACTAACCCCTTGATCACCCCCTAATGTTAACCCCTTCCCTACCAGTGACATTTTTACAGAGATCATCGCATTTTTATAGCACTGATCTCTGTATAAACGCCAATGGTCCCAAAAATGTGTCAAAATTGGTCGTGTCCGCCATAATGTTGCAGTCTGCAATAAAAATCTTAGATCGCCGCCATTACTAGTAAAAAAAATATATTAGGGGGTGTGGCCTGGCGCGCGGAGAGCATGGACGCCTGAACGAGGAGCTCTGTGAGACCCGCAGCTGTTGAGCCTTCTGTCGGCAGACATTTCGTTCTACGATGAGCGGATCCGGCAAGCTCAACACCGGGAGCTCTGCCTGCCGCTCGATGGCGGCTTCCCAAGCCCGCAGCATCCCGGAAATCTTCCGTAATAGACCCCGTCCCAGCCGCGGGACACCGCACAAGATGGTGCTGCCTCGTGGGGAGAAGGATGATCTCAGTGAGGGATCCCAGTCTGCAAACGAGGACACGGTAAGCGGAGCTGAGCTGACTCACCCACTTACACTAGGAGACATGACAGCAATAGCAAATGACATTAAGACCACTTTGTTTTCTGCTATCACGGACTTGAAAGCTGACCTCTCCTTAAAGGAGAAAATGGCAGTACTTGAAAGGGCTGAGGACAAGAGGGACAGGGCCGTCCGCAGATTAGAAGCCACCACTGCTGCGCACTCTGAACACCTGATCGAGATTAATCGCCACCTGGAAGATCTCGACAATAGGGGCAGAAGACAGAATATCAGGGTACGGGGGATCCCAGAAAGTGTTAACCCTGACCAATTAACCCATGCCCTGCAGTCAATTTTCAATAACTTGCTGGAGAGGCCCTTGGACACTCATATCGAATTTGTGCGGGTGCACAGGGCATTGCGGCTGAAACCTCCAGACGAGGCGCCCCCTAGAGATGTTGTGTGCTGCCTGCAGAGCTTCTCCTTAAAGGAGGACATTCTGTCACATGCCCGGAAAAACGACCAGATCTTATTCAATGATTGTGCCCTAGCCCTGTTCCAGGATTTTTCACCGATCACGTTGCAGAACAGAAGGGCACTGCGCCCACTGTTGGAAGTGCTGAGGGAGAGAGGGATCATGTATAAGTGGCGCTTTCCGTTCGCACTGCAGGTCTCAACTGGCGGTAAACAATTTATTCTGCGGATGCCGAATGACCTTCCAGACTTTTGCGCCAATCTGAATATCCCATTGGTTGACCTGCCAGAGTGGTACGCGGATTTCAGGATTCCTTCAGTGGAGAGCAGCCCACCCAATTCGCCTAATACCACTCCTACTAAACCACCTTTCAAGAAGGGCAAGTTTAATAAGCAAAGGTCGTCCAGCATAGGCCGTGCTCCATTCACACCAAGACAGTCCAAACAACGGAACCCAACCTGATGTTATTGTTGATGCTAACATCTACTCTTTTATACAGTTGTGCTATTAATCCCTAACAGCAGTGTTGACCAAAAGAAATTCCTTTTTTTTTTTATCTGTTGCTGAAGTTCGAGTCTCAGACCTTTGGACTGCGCTCAAGTGCACAGGACTTTTGGACAATGGATTGATAATGGGTCCGATCCCTCATTTATTTATTTTTTCTTCCTTGCCGTGAAATGTTCCCCGACATACTAATATTATGCTGCAATTAGGGCTGCGGGTCCTCAGCTATTTAATGGGTTGTTTATTCTAATAGGTGTTGTTGTTTAATTGCTTACTTCGTTTGCAAGTTGTAAATGAAAAACCAGGGAGTCGCACCTCCCACGCCACCCCACAAGTAGGCACTGTACTGCTGACTTGTGCACAGTCAGTTCCTACAAGGCAATTGTGCATTTACAGTTGTATGACTGTAGACGGTTGTTTTTTTCGTTAGAAATTTGACGGTTGCCCTACCTTATTTAGGGCTTTCTTTGCTTTTCTTCTATACTATTCTGGTTCTTCTACCCTCTTTTTCCTACTTCTCTTCTCCCTCCCTACCCTTTTTTTTTTTCTTCTTCTCTCTCTCTTCCTCCCTCTCCTCACCCACGCAGGTATCCCTACTCGTCCGAACCCAGGGAGCTGCAAGATGGCGTACTCATCTTTGGGCCGCTCTCCGACTTTGATCTCCCATAATGTACAAGGCCTAAATTCACCGGAGAAAGGGTCATCTCTTCTCAGAGAGCTTAATAAGGTAAAACCTCTTTTCGTGTTTTTGCAGGAGACACACTTTCAGACGTCAAAAATACCTCATTTAGTACACAAAAATTTCCCCAAGATATATCATGCTACCAACTCAGATGGTAAGACTAAGGGAGTCTCTATACTGGTACACAAGTTGGCGGGCTTTGAGGTGACCCAGCAATTGTCCGACCCGGGGGGACGGTTCTTGTTTCTGAAAGGGACTTGGGGTGCCTCACTATTGACACTAGCCAATGTATATTTCCCCAATAGGGCCCACGTTTTCTTTTGCAGACAGGTAGTGGAGGAGTTGATGGGGTTCGCCACGGGGAGGGTTATACTGGGGGGGGGACTTTAACGTTCCCCTGCACCCATTGCTGGACACGTCCTCTGGGAAATCTAATATCTCTTACTGTGCACTTAGACAAATTAAACTTTCCCTACATTCCCTTTCCCTGATCGATACGTGGAGGGCTACGCACCCTAGTGACAAGGACTTTACATTTTACTCAGCGCCCCATAAGAAACACTCGCGGATAGATTACGTGTTCTTGTCACAAAGGGATTTGGCAGACGTCATAGAAGCGCACATTGGCATTAAGTCCCTATCGGATCACGCTCCAGTCGCCCTGACTATAAAACAGTCAAATCCCTGTTCTAGGCCGAGTACTTGGAGACTGGACCCTGCCCTCATCACGGACATAGGCATGAAATCCAAGCTGACGGAAGTTATTTGTAATTATTTTTCAGAAAATAGGTCGGAAGGTCTCTCCCCTTTGACTGTTTGGGAGGCACACAAGTGTGTCGTCAGGGGGAATTGATCTCCTTGGGGGCAGCCCGCAAAAGGGCTGCTGATCAGGAGATCCATCACTTGGTTAATAAGATCAACAGCCTAGAGTGCCAACATAAACAATCTGCTAGTGAAGCAGTGGCGGAGAAACTTCTTCTCCTTAGACAGGATTTACAGAATATCTTTGATTCACAGAGTAAGAGGGCCCTTTTTTTAAGGAAGAAGGTATACTATGAATATGGAGACAAGGGGGGTAGGCTGCTTGCGAGGGCACTGAAGGAGGCCTCCCTGATGAATAACATTTTGCCGATCAAAAACACACAGGGCAAATTGACTAACCGTACAGATGAAATTGCCGCACACTTTCAACAATTTTACTCTAAATTGTATAATATTCCCCAACCTCATAGACCCCCGGAGCTACAGGGAGATAGGGGCCATATAATTGCAAATTATTTATCCCAGAGTGGAATGCCCACTCTTTCTGTAGAGGAAGCTGAGTCCATGGAGAGACCTATTTCACAGGTAGAACTGACCGCGGTGATTAAACAGCTTAAGCCGGGTAAAAGTCCTGGGCCAGATGGCTTTTCGGCCATCTATTACAAGACCTTTGAGGACATTTTGAATAAGCCTTTATTGGACACGCTGAATTCTCTCAGGGAACCGACCACATTACCAGAGACATTCTTGGAAGCCCATGTGACGGTGATTCCCAAGCCAGGTAGGGACCCCACTAACTGTGCTAACTACAGGCCAATTTCTTTGTTGAACCTCGATTTAAAGATTTTGGCCAAAGTGGTGGCAAATCATTTGAGTGTTTTTCTCCCTAAATTGATTGGATTGGAGCAGGTGGGGTTCGTGCCCGGCAGGGAAGCTAGGGATAATGTGACCAAGGCGCTGGACTTGATATATCATTGCAGGGGGGCAGGTGTCGAGGGCCTTCTCCTGTCTACGGATGCGGAAAAGGCCTTCGACAGGGTCTCGTGGGATTTCCTTTTGGCCACTTGCTCACACATTGGGCTGAAATCGCATATGTTTTCATGGGTCTCTTCCATGTACCGAAACCCAACGATGAAACTTAAGATTAATGGTTCTCTGTCCGATAAGGTCCAAGTTAGAAACGGCACTAGACAAGGTTGCCCGCTATCACCCCTTCTATTTATTCTGTCTTTGGAACCTTTCATATGTACGGTTAATAACGCTCCCTCCATCTCGGGGTTTAAAGTCGGCCAAAAGATTTACAAAATAGCCGCATATGCGGACGATTTATTGTTTTTTCTTACCCAACCATCCCTAATTTGCTTCAGGCGTTTACGGAGTATGGTTATGTGTCCCAATTGAAGATTCTTTACGATAAGTCTGAGGCCTTTAACCTTACTCTACCGTCCTTGGTGATGGCCCTTGCACAGCAGAATTACCCCTTTAAGTGGGTTCCAAAGGCACTCAAGTATCTAGGCGTCAACTTGACTCCTTCTCTTGACTCTATTTTCCCCAAGAACTTTACACCCATCCTACGCCAAATAGGAGTTGACCTCGATATATGGGCCCTGATGCCCTTCTCATGGTTTGGAAGGGCAGCGGTGATCAAAATGGTGGTCCTCCCGAGACTGCTCTATTTGTTTTACACATTGCCGGTTCTTATACCGACAAGTTTTTTCCAAATTCTGCATTCCATCGTTGGAAAATTTGTGTGGGCACGTAAGAAACCACGTATAAACTTCCGCATCTTGAGATTACCCAAAGATAGAGGGGGCCTGGGGTTACCGTATTTCAAACTTTACTACTACGCTTCGCACTTGACTAGAATAGTTGACTGGCATTGCCATGCATCTCAGAAAGACTGGGTGACACTAGAGAAAACATGTTTTGACCTGCCACTGCAATATTCCCCTTGGATAACCCAATCAAAGTGCCCTTCAGAAGTTTTACATCACCCGGTCATCGGGGCTTCTATTAAGGTTTTCCATAGAGTAGTCGCTCAACACAAAATAGCTTCCATTCCCGGTCCGCTCACGCCACTAGCGGACAATCCGGATTTTCTCCCAGGAATGCACTCATAGATCTTTAGATTACAGGACGGTACTCCGTATATAGTGGCTTATTTTACGGACAGAGGCCAGTTTGTTACTTACCCTAAGCTGTTGGAGAAACTCTCGCCTAATAGGCTCCCATTCTGGAATTACAGACAGACACATCATTACTTAACCTTCCCGAATAAATGCTCAGAGGTGCTTAGAGAACCTACGGTGTTTGAGGCCATTTGCTTAAAGGGTGAACCTTTTGGGAAAACTACTTCATTCCTGTATGCACACCTCCAGCATGGACCCTTGACGGATTCGGTCAGATTTAAGAAGCATTGGGAAACGGCCTTGCAGACCCAATTCTCAGACTTACAATGGCAGCATGCCTGTATTTTGTCGCATAAAAGCTCCATCAGTATGAGAATTCAGGAGAACTCGTACAAGCTTCTTACAAGCTGGTATGCCACTCCAGCCAAACTGAAAAAGTGGTTTCCAGATGCGTCGGACACTTGCTGGAGGTGTAGCGAAGCCGTAGGGGATATGTTGCATATCTGGTGGAGCTGTCCCCGAATAGTTAACTTTTGGGATAAGGTTAAGGTTATTATCCGACAAATTACAGACACTGATCTAAAGCTAACCCCTGAGTGTTGTCTCCTGCAAATTTCAGATCTATCTCTGGCTAAGTTCCGGAAATCCCTAACCAAACACCTTCTTTTGGCCGCTAAATTGCTAATCCCCAAACATTGGAAGTGTACTTTGCCCCCTTCGATCGGAGAGTGGTTATGTACAGTGAACCAAATCTTTAAAATTGAGGAGACTCTGGCCATAGCAAAGGAGTCAGCTGATGGGTTTCATAGAACTTGGGCACCCTGGATCCAATTTAAATTTTCTGGTGCGTATGACGAATTGACCACTGGCTGAGATTTGCTCTGTTGTGTTCGGTGGAACTGGCGGCAACAGCCCCTTAACCGAGTTGTGTTGGGTTGCCTGCTTTAGACCCTGGTTCACATTGGTCCCACCCACCCTTCCCCTTCTCTCCCTTCCCCTCCACCCCCCTCTCCCTTTTCTTACTTCTCTTTTTTTCTTTTCTTTTCTACCTTCCTCTTCTTCTCTTCTGTTTCTAAGTACTCTGCTCCGGGGCTTATCCCGGGAAGCAGGAATCGGGTTTATTCCAGTGGACCTAAATCTACAATGTCGTATTAAAATTTTTACTGTGGTTAATGCCCTAGTTATTACGTGAGGTACTGACCCACAATTGGTCCAATGATTTGGGCGCATGCGCAATTTTGCTCTCTTGCAGTAAGCGATTGCTGTCTCCCTTAAATGCAATGTATAACTAGATTCATGTTACAAAAGTAATTTAAACCTCTG